>NC_069073.1:1555000-1910000 GCF_025698485.1 Gossypium arboreum | reverse complement strand
CCGGACATATCAGACAACTTACGAATAATTCACAATTAATATAACATTCATAGTAATACAAATAATTAAATCTTTATATTGGATTCTCGAAGCCCAAAACACGTATTAAAAGTAGAACGGGACTTGTTCGAGTATTCCGAAAATTTTTTCGTAAATTGTTGTTGTTGTTGTTGTTTTTTTATAAAATTTTCGACAGTATTTCTGCTAATTTTTACTTAAAACCCCCTGTAAATTCAAACCAAAAGTAACCAACCAATACCAATATTTCAACCAAAGAATTTTACATCTTAAACACTATTAGATTATGCTTAATCCATTAATTTATTACTTAAATTTTAAAGTATTAACATAAAAGGAACTATTTCATATCTTTCATTTCATTTCAAAATTTAATACTAAATTTACTAATTTATAACTTTTAACTTACTTATCATCCAAAATTGCATAACTATCTAATTACAACAAGATCATTTAACCTATATATATATAACTCATGTACAACCACCTAATACATGCCACTTAAACAAAAAGAAGAAATACGTCACCGAAACTCTAATGACCTGCGCACGGAAACAACTGTACGCTGAGTATTTCATACTCAGTGGTATTACTATAAATCAAAACTATTTAACATTAACAAATTACAAACATCAACCATAAACTTTATAATCATTTAAACTTCATAACTCTTAAATTCATATTTCATTTTTCACATACTAACTCAATTCATAATTTAACTCATACAATCTTTCTCATACTTTTCAATAGTGCCAAAACAATTAATCTCATTTTCAAAATTTCATTTCAATTATTTACCCTATTAACAAAGCTCAAACTTCGACGGATACGCGGATTCCATCCAAACACACCAGAGTACCCAAGCCAAACACACCCGGAATATTATAAATCTTCCGTAACACACCAGTATAATATTTCCTCCCAAACACACCAATAAGGCATTAAATTCCTCTTCGGATAAACCGAAGTATATAATAACAGAAACATTTTCTCGGCCGAACTACAAATCTCCTCATCACAACACAAATCCAATGGCATGCCATTTGTATCAAATCTAGTTCGACAAGTTAATAGGGTATTATTTTACTTTTCCAATTTCAATTTCATTTCCCCAAAAATTTTCAATACTCAATGTAACACCCTTACCAAGATTAAATCAAAATAGGGTACGAGGCATTCTTTGGAGTTCTTGAATTAATTTTTTTTTGTTAATCTGAGTTAAATACTATTCATTTACTAAAACATGTCATGACGTCCTTTAGATGAGCCTCCAAAGCCCAAAACATACTTCGAGACCAAACCAGAATTAAATCGAAACTATAGGGAATTTTTCGCAAAATCCCAAAGTTTTTTTTTTGTTCAATATAACCCCTTTATAAATATCTAACCTTCTCCGCAAATTTTAAAACCGAGACCAATCCAACCAACCAATTCATTTCAATGAATTTGATACCAAATTATACTTCTATTATAATCATACTATTTAACATATTCATCATTCTTTACTTTAATGTATATTCATTAAACAAGTCTTAGCATTTATATAATCATCAAACCTTATACATGCCATATAAATCAAAAAGGAAATTTACAAAAGCTACCGGAGATAATCTGGATAGTGTGATCCTTTGTGTTGATCCGATCCTCCGTATACCTCCGCGTCAATCTACAAGAGACTTATAGAAGCTTAGTAAGTTCATAGGCATAAAACATAAATCTTACCAAATATTTATACACTTATACAATATACACAATTATTAAGTTCACCTGTCAACCACAGTCATTGGTGAGTTCCCTTGTATAAACTTACTACCACTTATCCATTTCCTTTAATTCTTTTAGGCCCATTTGTCACATATCATTCTTTAACCAAATTAGGGAACGGTTACGGAAAATTGAGTACTTCACTTTCACTTTGCCATAGTATAACTATGGTCTTGCGTATGATCACTTATCACTTTTTGAAGTCATAGTCCTGTCACGGTCTTACACTGATCACATTTATCACTTGTCACTGATCAGATAAGTGTAGCTAAAACTACCACTTATCACTTGTCATTGATCAGATAAGTGTAGCTAAAGCTACCACTTATCATTTTTTAGCTACCACTTATCATTTATCACTTGTCACTGATCAGATAAGTGTAGCTAAAACTACCACTTATCACTTATCACTTGTCATTAATCAGATAAATGTAGCTAAAGCTACCACTTATCACTTGTCACTGATCAGAAGTACTCAAATCCGACGTTCCACTCAATTTGATCATTTATTCGATTTTCGAGTTGTTATTTTATTCTCTATTCATCAATAAATATATTTCATCATACATTATATAATTCATAAAATTAACATATAATCATTAAACTTCAACCATATGAACTTACCTGGGTCGATTTGCAAAATTTGTGAAAGTTCAAGGACTAATCAGCTACTTTTTCTTTTCCTCGGCTTGCTTCGGGTTCTCGATTTGCAGTAAAAATATGAAAAACCAGCTTAATAAAACCCTTGTATGGTGTTTTTGCTGATGAGAATGCAGAAAAATAATGAGAAATCTAGATAATTCCACTTTAGTCCTAGCTTTATTAAGTAAATTTTGCAATATTCCAATTTTACCCTTAATTCATCAATTTTCCTGCTGATTTCATGCCCTTGCCGTCCAGCCCAAATAGACCTTGGGTTTATTTGCCTTTTAAACCCGCTTTCTTTTATCATTTAAGCTATTTAATCATTTCCCATAATTTTACATTTGTTACAATTTAGTCCTTTTTATTCAATTAACTATTGAAACTTTAAAATTTCTTGACGAAACTTTAATACTAACTTATTAACACTCCATAAATATTTATAAAAATATTTATGGCTCGTTTTAAAATTTTCAAACTCTCGATATCTCGTTTCCGATTCTAATTTTTTTTTAAATATTTATTTCTAGTACACTATTCGCTATTTCAAAAATTTTCCTAACTTCACATTTAACTTATATTCACTAAATTATTAATATTTTCTACTCATTTGTTGGATTTAGTGATCTCGAATCACTGTTCCGACACCACTGAAAATTTAGGCTATTACACTCAATCAATTCAAACATCTATTATCTTAATTCATATACAAATTAATTTTCACACATACTTATATTTAATTTCAAATATAATACTTACCTTACCTTAATTATTCCATAACTATAAATTCAATATACAAATTAATAAATAGTTTGAGTTATAGTAATACAAACCCGGAATACGAGTTTACTCCTCAACGATCTTTTCTTTTCCTTTGGATGTCGATGCCTTGTTTTCCTTGTTAGCTAAAAATAATAATAATAACAATCTACATTATTAATTACAGCATTAATTTAAATAATTAATTAAATTCCTACTCATTTTATACCTAATGTTTGTTTGGTTGCAACTCCCAAATTTACTTTATACTTCATCCGGAATTATTACTTTGTTGTTCTAGCTTCAACAAGAACTTCATATTTCATCCGGATATATTACTTTATTACTCTAGTTTCAACAAGAGCTTCATATTTCATCCAGATAACTTAGTTCTTTTCCATTTTTTTTCTTGTGTGAAAAACCCAATAAAACTCTTGCTAATTGAAAATTCATATATTTATTTCATACTTCAATTCTATTCAATTTTCTTCCATGTTCACCCTAACTATCAAGTATTCATAATATAACCCTAATTTAAAATTTCTTTTAATCTAATCCCTCTATTACAAAACTTATAGCTTACCTTACAATTTAATCCTTTTACTAATTCTAACTTAAAATTTATTCAATTCAATCCCTAATTCATCTTTTTTTCTTCAATATGAACTTTGTTTAAAAGCTTATAAACTTTCTAACTATCAAATTAAGTTCATCAAAACCTTGTTTTAAGCCTTCTAAAACATCAAATTTAAGTGAAAATGACTAAATTTAACTTACCAAACAAACTTGAAGCTTTAAAATCTGAATTTTCCCCTTTTCTTTTCTTTCCCTCTTCTTCCCCTGTTCTTTGAATGCTCTCTATTTCTTATGCTGTTTGTTTGTTGGCTTTTTGTTTCTTTTTCCTTTTATTTCATTTTATTCTATTTACTTTATTTTAATTTGTTTTCTATTTAATTAATTAATAATTATAAAATATCCATTTAATAGCAAATGTATATATTACAATTGTATCCCATATCCACCCTACATTTGTCTTGATCTGATCTATTTCATAATATAATATAATTAATAATTTTAATAATAATAAACATCTAATAAATATCTTTTACTAATTAATAATAAATATAAAATATCTTTTTACTTAAATATTAAGTAAATAACTAAATATATTACAAGTGTACCTATTTAATTATTATTTCAATACACTTGTATACTTCATCACCATACACTTGTCACACAACTAGATTTTTTATTTATTTATCTATAATTCATATTATAATTTAAATAAAATAATAATTATATAATTTAATAATTTAATAAAGTAAGAAAAATCTTACACTTATGCCGCCTCATTCTATAGTAAATGGCATATTTTTCATTTTGGCCCTTTTATTTTATTTTAATCTATAATTAAACTTTTACTCTTTATTCAATTTAGTCCTTTTATTATTTACACTAAATTGAGCTAATTTCACTTAATTAAAGCCTAATTAAACACATTACTAGGCTCACAATTATTCCTAATAATTATTTTCAAACTTATTTCACTAAGACGGAGGCCCTATAACTCACTTTTTCGGTGCTCGTGAATTTTGGGTCATAACAGAAAGAAGATAAGTTCTTCTTTACTTTTATCACTTATGAGCCGTGCGAGATGAAAGTCTCATGCACTGTTTTGAATAAGAGAAAGAAGTAAGGAATCCTCTTTTCGACTCTGACCCTCCCACTCCAGTCGATATAATAATTTTCAGTAAATAAAAAATTATATATGCCGGGACATTAACCGTCTCATATATGAAGTTTTTCTTCATGTTTGATAGCCCCTTGAACTGCATGTTTTGTCACTGTGTTTAATCCCTTATTTGAACAGTTGTCTAAACTAACTTTTGAACGACAGTCTAGACAAACTTTTAGGACAACTCAAGTGTAGTATAAAGTGAGCATTTATGTTTGATAGCTCATTGAACTACATGTTTTGTCACTGTGTTTAATCCCTTATTCAAATAGTTGTCTAGATTAACTTTTGGACAACAATCTAGACATGATTTCAGGACAACTCAAGTGTAATATAAAGTTAGCATTTTTTTTTTTGATCTTCATGATGTGTTACACTATCAAAAAATGATCATTAGACCATGTTTTATTCTATCCTTAATAATGTTGATCGAATTTGGGAAAAGAAAAGGGTGAAGGATTAGCTTTCACCATGTCATACATTATCCTTATTCTTATCATTTTACTTAGAGACCAACCTAGTTATTTTACTTTGATATGAAGGAAGTTATGAGATAAATATTCAAGATATTTTGAGAGATACTTGATGAAAAATTTGATCTAAAGGCAAACTAGATGAGGACTTGAAGAAGCTTATAAATAGGTTGCATTGTCACACATGTTGGTGTGTTTGTGGGAGTGCTTTTGGCTAGTTATTTGTATATCATTTACTTGGTATCTTAGCAGACTTGCGTTAAACATTTTATGGGAGAGTAAATATTGTTGTAAGTGAGTAATTTGTAAACAATTGGGTTCATTGTTAGGGTTACAATTATCTATTATGTAAGGATAGATTAGACTTAAACCAATAAATAATCCATATTTATTTTTATAGGATTCTTTTTGCACTTATATTAAACAATTGAGCATTTAATCTATAAATTCTACTTTTGGGGTATATAATATTATAAATATTGCATCTTTTGTCATATATATTAGCTGTAATCCAAATTGGATTAGAATGAGGATATAATAATCTCAATGCAAATTATGAATAATTAGTAGAGGGTCAATCTAAAATGTAAAGGGACAGCTTTGTAATATTTTTAGATAGTGGCAATATAGCCTTTTAATTGATTTATACAAAATTGGATTTCAATTTTAGCATCTACAATATGTGATTTTATTTGTAAAATTTCAATTGATTTCGACATCTACAATACATTTCTATTTTTATTTAATTTATATTTATTTATGATTTTTATAATATAAAATAAATATTTTATATTTAAAATTATAAAATATTTTCCAGAAAAAATTCATATAAAAGTTATTGATTATTTCTTAATTTACTTGAAAAAATATTGTTTTTTATAAATATTTATAAAAAATTTAAAATTTTGTCAAATAAGATTTAAAAGGTACAAAATAAAATTTATTTTCTTAAAATAAATCTAAAGAAAATTAATATGAAAAAAATCGAAAACCAAATCTAACTAAACTATAATGAATTAATAAAAATCTTAAAAATATCTGACTGAACCTAATCGATTTGTTAAGGATGGCTTGAATTTTCAAGCCAAAGTCAACAATTGATTGCACCCATTTACTGCACTGAAATTGTCCAAATTTTACAAGCGACAAATCTAAAACATGTCAAGATTTGTTGGCAATTGCGGGAATAGAAGGTTGCAAAAATAGTTGGTGTTACAATTTCCATACATGCAATATTAAATGGGTATTGACTTGAAAGCCATGTAAACTAGTATAAATAAGCTTTAGTTTTAAGTCACGAGACACCAATTTTGAGAGTGAATTAGCTAGTGATTTTTTAATTTGAGAGCAATTGTGTAATAGTTTTTGGGTATTTTCGAGTGTGAGTTGTAAGTTTTTCGAGTTGTGTTTTGAGTTTTAGAACACTTGTAATCTTTACATTCTTGTTATAGCGAAATTTCTTTTCATCTCTGTTCATGGAGGTAGATTTTAAAGTCAAATCACGTAAATCTTTATATAATTTTATGTATTCTTTTTTACACATTATTTCTTGTTGAGTGTCTTATTTATTCTCTATAAATTTATTTATGGTCATATTGATATACTTAGTTCAATCCATCCTCAACAAATTGATATTAGAGCTTTGTTTCGATTACTTTTGTGGTATTTGCAAAGTGGTTGTGCTCGTGATTTTTTTTTTGTTGCTTACATTGTCACTTAAAATGTTGATATGACTGCAAGTGTATTATAAACTAAATACAAAGTCAGAGAAATTCACTAGTAAAAATAGTTTCAATTATGGCACATCAAAATACGAGTGATGCTGGTTCAACAAGGATTGCTTAAGGCGTTGCCTGGTAGAGACAAATTACCAAACACACTCATGAAAGTGCAAAAAGAAGATATACTGAAGAAATCACATAGTGTTATTCTACTATGTTCAGGTGATGAAGTATTACGAAAGGTAGCCGAAGTGACCATTGTATTCGGTTTGTGGCTCTGGTTAGAGAGCAAGTACATGATGAAGTCATTGACAAATTGGCTCTACCTCAAGCAACAACTTTACACCCTAAAGGTGGAGGAAGGTACACCTATTTCATAGCACCTTGACACTTTCAATTCTATTATCATGGATCTCAATAATATCCATATTAAAATTGATAATGAGTATCAAGCATTGATTGTTTTTGCATTCTTTACCTCGCTCATATGAGAACTTCGTTAATATTATGTTGTACGATCACGATGATATTTATCTCGAGAAGGTAAAAAAATGCATTAGGTTCTAGTGAGTTAAGAAAGAAACTCACCGGTAAACTGAAACAATCAAGGTGAAGGTTTAGTTGCTTGAGGGAGATCCAAGTCAAGAGGAGGACATTCAAGAAAAACTCATCCTAAATCACAGCCCAAGAAAATAATCCAAAGTGACTGTTTTAAAAACACTGGCAGGTTGTGAAATGGATACTTGGGAAGTATTGTAGACTTATGCTTAGTGTATAATCAAAATGACTATTCTAGAACTATCATTGGTTTTGTGGACTCTGATTATGCTGGAGATTTGGGCAAAAGAAAATCTGTAACAGGCTATGCATTCACTTTTTTGGAGGAGCCATTAGTTGGAAAGTTATATTACAGACTAACATTGCCTTGTCTACAACTGAGGCGGAATATATATATATGACGATAACAAAAGCAGTGAAAGAAGCATTGCGGGTGAAAGGTCTTGTAAGCAGTCTCGTTTTATAATAGGATTCTACTTTTGTATTTTGCAATAGTCAATGTGTCACCCATTTGACCAAAAATCAGATGTTTCATGAACGAACCAAACACATTGGCGTGAAATATCTTTTTGTTCAAGAACATGTTACACAAAGGTGATCTCTACAAACAAATTTAAGCATTGCTTGAACATGGTTAGTATTGAGGATTGGTGAATGCCTGAAAAAGCATTTGGAAGAGGCAATCTATATAGTTTCAAGAAATTTGCTATAATGTTCAACTTGGTAGAACTTCAAGCCAAGGTAGAGATTTGTTAAGAATGGTTAAATTTCCAGGACAAAGTCAACAATTGATTGCACCCATCTAGTGCACCAAAATGTCAGAATTTAGCAAGCCACAAATCTAAAACATGTCAAGATTTGTTGGCAATTGGCATTGAAGGCTGCAAAAGTAATTGATAACCCATACTAAATGACTATTAATTTGAAGGTCATGCAAAATAATATAAATAGGCCTTAGTTCTAAGCGACGACACATACCAATTTTGAGAGTGAATTAGCTAATGAGTAACCAATTTGAAAGCAATTACATAATATCTCTAGGATATTTTTTGTGTGCAAGCTGCAGCTTCTTGTTATAGTGAAATTTCTTTTTATTTTTTTCCGTGGATGTATATTTTAAAGTCGAACTACGTAAATTCAATATTAAAAAAATTAGAGTTTAATTTATCTAAATTTATAAAATATTTTTATGAGTTGACATGTAAGAGAGAGATTAAATTAGAATCCTTTCGTAATATACAACATTCTTTATGAAAGGAAAAGTAGTATTAAAATAAAGCTTTGTTTTTTTTTAATATAGTGCCAATCAGAAAAGATTCTGAGAAAAGAAAAAAGCTTTAAGAATGAATGCAGCAAAGTATGCGATAGACCAAAATTCAAAGGGGAAAACAGGCTGGCAATTTGAAGTGGGAAATCAGATATATTATATATATATAGCTACCACCACACACCTGTCCTTTGTGCTTGATTAGTGGGTTTCTTACCCAAATAATTCCACATTCTAGATCATGTAATTCAATTGAAAAATAAATCACTTTGATAAATTATAACAATTAAACTTTAAATTAATTTGAATTACTTCATGTCTGAATTTGATGATAATAGATTTGACTATGGGTCGAGTCGAACCGGATTCAAATCTATGTAAAATTTTAAGTTTATTTTTTAAGTTCGATTTTGACTCGATTTAAAAAATAGGCTTAAAATTTTATCCAAGCTTCCAGTCCGGCTCGCCTATATGAAAATTTTATTATATTATTTTTATATAAAAAATTTAAAAATATAATACATCAAATACACACTAAAAACATTCAAATAAATGTTTCCTAATAATTTGAAAATACTTAAAAAAATGTATTTATACTTAAATAACACTAAGATAATTACAAATTAGCAAGCAAATGTCTTTAAAATAGTAACATAATTAATAATAAAAAATCATACAATATTCAAATAATAACAACAAAATATTAGTAATATAATAACAAAACAATAGCAAAATAGCGGTAAATAGCAGTAGGGAAAAAAAATTTAGGCTGAGTAGGGCTCGTGTCAAAAAATCTTACCCAAGGCTTGGTTCATTTTTTTTTTTCAAATTCATTTTTAGGGCTTATATTTTTACCTAAATTCTCTCACTTTTTAAACGGACTTTCGAGTCTAAACAGATGACTCAATCCATAATCATAACTAGATGATAGTTGATTTAGTTAAATATATATGAATGATAGATTTTTAATTTCAATTAAACACTTTGATAAAGGGGAAAAAAGATCCCTAATGTCGTGTACGAATTATAACTCAATAACAAGTACTGGTGTACGTTGACAAGATGATTCTATCAGCAGGGAATTGTAAACAAAGATTGGCTTGTTATAGATAGGCTTTAAAATCTTTACTTAAAAACAATATTTATATAATAATATACAAAGCAATTGATTGATTAATATTCTGTTTGTTGCATCATTACCATTCTTTGATTCTTCGTTGTGAGGAAAAAAAAGAAAAAGGTTAAAAGACAGAACATATTCTTCACTGATATGACATAACACACCACTGTTATTGTCATCTAAAAGCCTATTTTTGTACCCTTGTGGGTATCGTTGTTTAAGCTCATTTCCATGCTATTTGATTCCAATTTCATCTTCTTAATCTAAACTCAAATATCACTTAATCTATTTTTATTATAAAAATCATAATTATAAATTCAATTTTGTTAAAGATTGTTTGACGGGAATCTCATCATTTATTGAAGAAATAAATATAGTTACAAAATAAAAGGATCAGTGGGGGCAAAAAGTCGAGGGTCGTAGCTTGCCACAGATCCCTATTAAGCACAAAACTGGACTGGGGTTGCGACCAGGTAGTACGAATCATACAGCACAAGTTGAATCCGTATAGAACTATTCTTCTTCTATTTGACTTTGATTAGAATAAGGTTTTCTACCTTTAAATAAATCTAGTTGAAACTCTCTTGTATCATTCGTTTTTCAACATTAGTGAATTTATCCTCCTCCGTCAGTGGTTTTTCTCGAAAGGATTTCCACGTAAAATCGGTGTGTTCTTTTTTACTTTTTTTTTCTTATTGCTTTGAGATCGTTCTACCGTCATTATCAACGTTTATTATAACAAATTTAAATTCAAAATAACTTTCAAATAGAGAGTGATTAGGACTTAAGATGACCCAAACCAATAATGATATGAATAAATAAATAAATAACCCACCATCAAACTCAAATGATATAACCTAAAATAACTCAAATACAAAATAACCCAAACATAAAGCCATCTAAACCTAAAATGACCAAAGTAGAAATGACTTGAAACAATAGTTAATCCAAAACTTTAAAAATTAAATTCACCCCATCTATATTGACCCGACTTGTCCATTGAATGTATTACTTATCTGATTATAACTATCATTGATGTCCAATTAATCAAAACCAAGTTTGTTAGAATTGATTGGTTGAATCGAACATCAGTTCGGAAATAAGAAAAAAATTATTTAACTCCTAAATTGGTACAGATCGATTGAATGGGATTTAAAATTCGATTAAACCAACACTTGAACTAGATTTTATATTTTTAATTTTTATAATTTTTTGAATAATTTATTTAATTTGAACTAAACGAATTGGTCAAATCAATTGAACTAAAAATTGATTATCTAATACATTCTATTCCATAACATTAATGAAAACTCAAGTTAAGATTATCTATAATTAATCACAATTCAACACTAATTAGCAAAATAAGCTCTCTGTCCCATTGTGGAAATGGGGATGTTATAATATAACTTAAATAAATTTGTAATGTTGACAAATCCAACTTGAATAAAACAACACAATTAGGAGGAAATAGTTGTCCTTATACGTACAATATGATATCTTAAAGAAATTAAATCGTAATTTTTATATTATATTAATGTTTTAATTAAGGGTTAATATTTGATATTGTCTCTACAAGAAGTGTTTAAATGCTACCACGTGTCTCTGTTTTATATTAAGACTCGGTTGAATTATTTTCACAAATTAATGGACACTAATTTAATTGAAAAATTATTAAAATACTTTTTATATACAAAACAGAAAATATTAATACAATAGTGTTTTTTATCTTTTCTTACTTTCTTAATAAAATAATATTATAATAAGATTTTAACTACACATTAATTTAAACTTTTAACTTAATTAGCCTTAATTGATTTTAATATAAATTCTTTTATAAAAAAGTTTCCACTTGTATCAAAGATGTGTCATAATCTAGTCAACTTTTAGGCTATGGTTGTAGAATCCAATATCACCATACTAAATACTTTTCTTTTAATCAATCATACTTTAAAATATGGGTAAACTACACCAGTGGTCACCCTAAATTAATGTTGTTCCTATTTTAGTCACTTTAAATTTTTTTATCAATTTAGTTACTGTCCTTAAAAAATTTGATCAAAATGGTCACACAACCATTAAACCCTTAACGGATTGTTGATTGGACTTGCAAAAAGGAAAAATTATTCTTTTAGTCCCTTTAAATATTACAAAATGTTTAAGTTAACCCCTTAAATCCCTATCAAAAACCCATATTAAAACTCAATATTTGCATCCAAGTCCTTTCTTCTTCTTTTCGTTCTTTACCCTCCTTCAAGCCCTGAAAACAACCTTTCTTAATCCCTTATGAAATCCCTAGAGTATACCAAACCCCGTGGCCTACTGTAATTTGATATGTCAAATTAGGCTTCTCATTACACTTAACGAGCTTCTTTTCGAGCAATTTAAGTGTTTTTGTTATGTATTTACTTTTTTTTTTTTGCTATATTCAAACTACACTGTCAAAAGAGAAACAGAGCAGCAGCCAAAGCAAAAAACTTACAGCAAAACATAGAGAAAAAAAAAACACAGTCCAAAAACAAAGTTATGTTTTTTACTTAATTTCTGTTATTAGCTTTAATAATTGAATTAGTGTGCTTCTTATCACTTTTGAGACCCGAAATGGTCAATTATGCCATCAAGGACCTAATGGTTGGTTAAGTGTTGTAAGGAGTTATCGGAGGCCCAAACATGAGCGAAAACATCACCTAAAAGGAGGGGTATCGCGATATCAAAGCCTTGAAGTCGTGATATCCCCGAAAATGTTGAATTGAAGAGGATCAAAGCCTTTTCTAATGGTATCGTGATACCAACTATGGGTATCACAATACCCAGCTCCCAAGAACTCTCCATTTCAGGACTGCCGAGGATATCGCAATACCAAGCCCTAGGTCATCACTGTTGAAGGAAGATAAAAAAATTACTAGAATGGTAGTCTTTTTCCAACATGTCCCCCAATCAAAGACACGCGCTCAGGGAAAAATTGGTCAACAAAATTAAGTCTGATATCTACTAAAAAAGGCCAAAATATTGGCTAGAGAGAGAGAGCCACTTAGACACAAGTTTAGGATAGTTTCTCTTAGTTTTTCTATTCATATTCTTTATGTTTAGTCTCTCCATAATTGTAGAACTTATTTTTCTACAATTTCTTTGTGTTCTTAGCATTTTCGTAGTTAGTTAAGTTAATTACTACTATAGCCTAGGGTTATTTACATGTTTAGTACATTGAACTTGCTTGTAATTACATTTTAATCTTTAGTTTAACGTTACTTTAGTTTATTTTATTTTTATCCGTTAAAAATCACATATTTATTGTTCTTGCTCATTTAATTTGTTGTTAGTTGCTTGTTTTTCAATTCTTTTCAATTAAAAATCCAACCTTCCATTACTTTTTATTGAGTTTGTTTCAATGGCTTTCATGGTTGTTTCTTTGTTGTTTGTTAGTTTAGAAATGATAATGAGTAGCTAAATATTTAGGGGTTGGTTGATAGAAATGATGGGTAATTGATTTTTGGGTTCAGTGACTAAATTGCAAAATTAGACTAAATCGAATAGCCTTAAAAACTTAGGATTGGTGCCCCTAAGGGAAAATTGAGATAAGTTAGACCGATAGGAGATCTTATTGGGCACCAATTTGATAAGTCCTGGATTAGTCGGTGAGGTCGAGAGATAAACTGGACTAATTTGTCTAATTTGGTAAAGTTGAGGCCGAAAGGTAAAATGGAGTCAATTTAGGAGTAAAAGCAATTTAGACCCCTAATTCGGAAGTCAACCAACCACTCTTTGTTATCGTGTTTACTCATATTTGATAGTTACATAGTTTGCTTTCTTTATAATTTAGTCCTTTTTTATTATAGGTAATTAATTAGTTTTAATCAACTTCAATTATGGTTTTTCGTACTATAGCATTTAGTAAGTAGTTGTTTAGACTCTTTAATTGCTTGTTTGTAGCTAGAATTCACTTAATCGCCAACTCCTTTGGATTCGATCCTCGGAGTACTCTTGTACCCCGTTGTACAAATATATTACAACTGATTTGTCACACTTGCAGATACCACACATTATTATTTTGATTTGACTGTTGTTATTTGTGTTGATTTCTCTCGTGGTCTGCGAGGAAGACGAGAGGCGATCACCCTACAACTACATCATTTCGATATATCCAATAGAGTCTACTACTCTTTTTTCCAGCCCTACCACCATTTTTGAGAACCTTGACTTTAAAATCGAGTCTTTCAACGACGGAGACTCCATCTGCATTTTCCAACAAAACTTGCATTTTCCCTTTATCCACACACTTAATTTGCTTAAAGAACATTAAACTAGGACCAAATTTAAAATCATTAGTAATAAAACTACAATTAACTTGATCACAATCCTTTCTGTAATCCAATTCAAACCTAATCTTACATTGAACAATCATTGAACAAAATCTCTCATTTGCTTTACTAACATCCAAATTCTCTCCCTCACTTAAACAAGAACTAGTGTTTCCATTATCAACCAAACTAAACTCAAAATTCTCAAGGTTTCTAACACCCAATATAGAAGGCCCAAAGCAACTCAAACTATGTTTAGAATCAAAACTTTGAAGAACCCTAGAGATTAAAGTACCAGAAACATTGAAATTAGTCAAGTAATTAAGCTTACTTGGTGCTCTCCTTCCAATGACTAGGATTTCTAATCCCCTAATCTGGAACTATTGTCATAAGCCACTACGAGGGTTTAAGATACTGCCATTTAAAGAGGAAGAAGAAGAAGGAAGGGAAAATGATTTGGGAATTTGTAAAATGAGCTTTACTAGAACTTTAGATCCGGGTTTTATTACTATCAAAGGTATCATAAGAAAATTGAGCATTAAACGTAGTCTTTTTAGGCACATTGGCAACTGTATTTGATTGGAAAAAATAGAGTCCTCATAGCTGAAATACTTGATTTTAAAGTTGAGGTTGTTAGAAACGATGAAAGGAAGTGGAAAAAAGAGTAGTAGGTTACGCCGAAGATACTGGAACAACATCGTTGCAATGTTTGGTGCACTCTAGTAGGATTTCAGAAGGGATTAAGGAGGTTGTTTTTGGGGCTTGAAGGAAGATAAAGAGCGTAAAGAAAAAGAGGGGACTTTGATGTAAATATTGAGTTTTATTTAGGTCTTTTTATATGAATTTAAGGGATTAACTTAAAATTTTTGTAATTTTTAAAGAGATTAAAAGAACAATTTTTCCTTTTTTGCATATCCAATCAACAATTGTTAAGGGTTTAACAGCTGAATGACCATTTCGGTCAGTTTTTCTAATGACTGTGACTAAATTGACAAAAAAAAGATTTAGAGTGACCAAAATAAGAATGACACTATTTTAAGATGACCTTTAATATAGTTCACCTTAAATATTAACAAAGTTAAAACAGGATAATATCAGCGTAACATACTTCCATCTCGTGTAGGCATAACTACCGGTACCAAATGACAAACTTATAACCATTAAATAGGGATCTAGGAAGAAAGTTTGGATTTTGATATCTAATTAATCGTCCCATTAAAATCAATTTGCAATAAAGGAAAGAGTCAAGTTGACTATAAACTCACATGCAACTCAAGATTTAAAGGATATGGAATTACATAACTTTAATATCCATTTGCATTTAATAAGATTTCTAATTTTGTTTTTGAAATTTGGTTCGTTGAATGTAACATTATTCCTCTTAATTAATTTTACATTTCGAACTAAGATTAATTGTTTGGTTTCTGAATTTTTTTGACCACCCTATAATTTCACACTCCCCAATAGTGTTAAAATGTCTGAATATAGAATGTGATCTTAATATTAATCATCTTATAAATTATCTTAGATTACGAGTGTAATATTTAATCTTCGACCAATTTACCTTTTATTTCTATTATTTTGATTAATTATAAATAAAAATATATGTTTTTCTTGATGTGAAACAATAGATATCATATCTTAAAATTATAATTTAGTATATTAATTATAACTATAATTATGATTTATAAATTTATTTCAACATCATATATTTGCTTATTAATATATAAATTGCAATATCATCAAAGAATATTTATAATTTATCATAATTCTATAAAAATTGGAACTAAAAATATTTAAAAAACTAAACCGGTTAAAAATTATATAATAAAGAAAATTTAGAAAATTGTGTTATATATAATCCTAAATTTGTCAATTCCAACATTCCACATCATAATCTATTATTATCAAAAAAAAAATCACATTCATTTCATCTTAAGTTGATGATAATAGATTGTCATTTTTCTTTTCAAGTGTGCTTTTTGGTTGAGAACATTTTTCTTTGAAGTTGATTTGGGATTGGGGGCTCAATCCAAATTTCGTGTTTAAAGCTTGGTAATGTCTTTTTAATGGGCTTTAATTGGGTTCCTTCTTCAAGCCTAAATATGTCTTAACTTTAATATAAATTAAACATGTTGATGTCGATTGTATCATTCATCAAATTGATTGATAGTTTTGGTATCCCTTGTTTAGCGAGTTCATAAGCAACTTGGTTCCCTTTCCTTCTAGTATGATATGAGTGGCCTGGAAGCAGTGAGATTTCTCATTAATCCTCTACACTCAAAATGTGTATATATATATATATGGCCAATGAATGATAGGGGTCCTCGTCCGTCCCATTCAAAGCCTTAATCACATGCAAAGCATCGGCTTCCAAGATGATGCACTTGAACCCCATCAAGGGCTGCCATTGCGACTAAAGCTTCAACCATAGAGCCATCATGGACCTCGTTGGTTCTACAAGCCATGCTCCTCATTAACAAAGCCATTGTGGTCTCTAACAACCACTCCAATACTGCCCTTCTAATCACCTTCGTCGAAAGAGGCGTTAAAGTTCACTTTCAATAAATTAGCACAGAGGCCTTTCCAATGTGTAATGCCCGGTTGCAAATAGGGTGAGGCTTTGGTTTGCACCCTTTGGAATTCCTCCTTGTATGCTAAAGCTCATATTACAATGTTCCGAGTCATTTCAATCTTGGGATTAATAACAATGGCATTTCAAGTATTCCAAGCAACTCAAAGCATCATAACCAAGCTCTCTAAGTTATCCTTCTTGAGTATCCTTATCGTCTTTTCCAACCAATCCACCATTGAGGTAGTACTTGAGAGCGTGATTTGCTGAGAGAGACCACTAAGCTCGAGCATTTCCTTTGACAGGGAGCGGTTCCTAAGCGCACGCATCCCGTCCTCTTCTTCCCCAGGACATTGCTCCCAATGTCCCGCATCCAGATGTCTTTCCTGGCAGCATTGCCAACAAGACAATCAAACTCTACAAGGTACATTCAAAGACCAAAGGGTCTTTCAAATTTTCCGTGGCGGTCGTCCGTCTCCCATTTTGAGAGAGATTTGATTACCCTAACACATACCTGACATTCTTCGCATGATGCCATATTAGTTTGTCTTGTGTGCCTGGTTTGTATAGGTGAATCTCGCATATCAAGTCACCCTGATAAAGGACAAAGATTTCCTAACAAGACCTTTCCTCCCATTTATGTTGCTTTGGGTTGTTGAGATCAGAAACAGTTGCATCTCTTCGAAGTGAAATCGTGTGGAATATCCGAGAGTGATCTTTATTGGGAATCCATCAATCTTCTCAAACCTTAACAGAATAATCATCTCCATATCTCAACCGTGTGCTACTCCCTAGCATGTCTTTTGATTGTCAAAGGCTTCTCTAAATATACTAGGGCTTGGAGCCAAGGGGCACATTCAAGAGGCAATCATCTAGGAAGTATCAAGATAGGAGGACCCATGGTAAAGGTGATAGAATTCATCGAACACAAAACATTACTTTTAAGCCTGCCTCCGGTTCATCAAGAAATAAATTCACTCCAAAAGAACATATATCACTCCCACAATATAATATTTGTCTTCTAGCCTATTTTCTTGAAAAGAAGGTTAATTAGCTTTGATGATTCACAAACAATTTATAGACTAAACTACGAACTTATATTAGAACTCCTACCATGAATGAGATTTTATCTTATGGTGGGTTTGGAAGGTTAGTGCATTTAGTGTATAACAGCGATGACGGTAAAATTAAATACTGTAGCAATACTGTAGCGTGAGACAAAAAGTAAGTTAAACGCACCTCATGACCGTCCATCCAAACCCACCCTTAATCAATAACTTAAACGGTAATTATCTTTTACTCTAAGCATTAAAGTTTAACTTGAATAGGATTTATCTAAATAATGTCACCTAAATTAAATAATTAACTTAATTACCATATACGTCGCATCAGTTACCAACATTCTCCCACTTAAGTTATATCATAATTTCAGTAAGTAATATTCAAATCCAAACTTTATTATGTCCATTGAATACTTTAGTCCAACTCCTATTTTGGTCTAATTGAAAAAAAACTAATTCAAGGACTAAAAGATAATTTAACCCTTAAAGGATCAATTTCAAAATTACATATGAACTTTGGTCTAATGTATAATTTTATACATGAAATTTTGATTTGATTCAATTCTCACAAATCATTAATGCAATTATTGATATAACATCATTTTTATGTTTATATATTACATACACAAATAATTATATTTATCCAATATAAAAATAAATCGATGTATTTATTTTTAAAAATTTATATGATTGAATCAAAATTAAAATTTCATATACACATTTAAACTACAATAAAAATTTTATCTGTATAATTAATACCAAATCAAAATTCATATATCATATTATACATTAAATCAAAGTTTATATATAATTTTGAGATTTATCTTTAAAAAATTAAGCAACTTTCTATATTTCTCACTAAACCTGTCCATGGGTCGGGTCAAGTTCGGGTCTAGCCTTAACAAAATTTTAGGCTTGTTTGATTGACCCAGGCCTAACCCAAAAAATAGGCCTAAAAGTATGCCCAAGTTTGACCT
The DNA here is from genome assembly GCF_025698485.1 of Gossypium arboreum. Taxonomy (NCBI): domain Eukaryota; kingdom Viridiplantae; phylum Streptophyta; class Magnoliopsida; order Malvales; family Malvaceae; genus Gossypium; species Gossypium arboreum. Next base: position 1,891,038 of record NC_069073.1, on the reverse strand, counting down.
AGATAAAAATACTAAAACCCAAGTTTGGTCAAGCCCAGCCCGTCCGTATTGATTTTTTTGTATAAAACTTTTTTTGAAAATATAATACATCAAAAACATTAGAAAAACATTTAAATCTTTCCCAATAAATTAAAAATAAAAATATATATTTATATTTAAATAACACTAACATAAGTATATCTTAACAAGTAAATATCTCGAAAATAGTAGTAAAATTAACAATAAAATAAAAATTATACAATATCCAAACAATAATAATAAAATAAGAATAACATAATAGTAGAATAGCAGCAACACGTGAGAAAATAATAATAAAACAATATTTTTTTTCTTTTTATAAATTTAAGTCAAGCTAAGCCCGAGTCAAAAACATTTTATTCAGCGCCTTGATCCTTTTTTAAACAATTTTTATTTTTTACTTAAACTTATTTTTAAATTTATATTTTTATTCAAATCCTTCACTTTTCAAATAGATTTTTATCCAACAGAGTGAGCAGACTCATTTACATGTCAATTTCTCAGCTCTTCCAAAAAAAATTTGAAAGCCGAACGTAAAATAACATGTGCTACAAATAAAAAAAATGGAGTCAATCACTCAATCTAAACATATTTCGTCAAACATTATAAAAATAAGATAAGATTATATTTCTACAATTATAAAAATTAAAATTGAAACAGAACACAGACAAACCAAAAGGCGAAAAAGGACAGAACCGAAGTGAAAACAGAGAAAAAGAGGGTGAGAGAAAGAGAGAGAGAGAGAGAGAGAGATGATGGGCAACAACAGGGAATTCATTTGTTTATCTTATGATCTGATTGGAAATGGGTATTTTCAGAAACTCACATTTGTAGTATTAATATATTTCAGCTGCTTTGCCATAAACCAAGTGGGTGCTTCCATCCATGAATATCAAAACCAAAGCTTTTTTCGCCGTTCTAATTCTTTCTTCTTCCATGGTGGAAGCGAAGGCCTTTATGCTTCAAAGCTTCACGTTGATCCTGACAAAAAGCCTTCTCCTGAGGAAAATCATCTCAATGGCAAGTCTTTTATCAGGTCATCATTGTGTTTTTTTTTTCCCCTTTTCTTGATCTATTTCTCTTTTCCTAGTTTCAGCTTTTCCTTTTAATGTTGTATTATAGGATAATTTTTTGTTTCAATTATGATTATCAGCTTAATTCCCTTTTTAATCTAATTTGAACAGTGTTAATATTGTTATCAATTTTTTGGGGATTTTCCTTTTGGGGGGTTGGTTTCATTGCTCATTTCATTATTAGGTTCTTTTATAATGGATATAAATTACCATCAATTATATGCTGGATAATTGTAAGCTAACAAAGTGGTAGCTTATCTGCACTGTTCGCATTAGAAAAATTAAACAAGTTGCATGTTTTTGTAATGAGCATTTTATCATTTGTTGATCTCATGATTTTGTCCATGTTGTATTTGAAGATTGTGAATCATTTTAGGGGACCAATGTTGGCTTCATTTTGTTTTCCGTTGAGATTGTGTCAGGAGCAAACAAATTTACTTATGTTCTGTCATGTTTTATTGAATGAATGAATGTAAGAATGTTACATTGTGAAAACCATCCCATGATTTATTGACACTAATATCATGCAGCTGGAAAATCTGTTATTTAGTCAATTTATTCGGTTTGGCATGTCATATGCATCAATGTTGCAGTTTAGATTAATGAAGGCATTATTGAACAATCCGGATAAATTTTTGTCTCCTATGAATGTAAGACATTGTTATACTTGATCCTACAGACTTTTAGCTAGGTGCTAATTCAGTTGGCAAGCAAATCTTCTGTTGTTAAGGAGATTTCTGCAGTAATTACTTATTTCGTGATGATGAGACCATCTATCATATATTTAGGGCACTATGTTGGTGAATTCGGATATTTTAGGCATTACATCATTTCATTCTAGTCATGGCACAGATGTTTTATTTCTTCCATTCAAATTGAATAATTCTGGAACTTCTCTTGTACCTCTGATGCCATTATTGCTTTCAGGTTTGAGTCAATCACCTTTCGAAGACCAAAAGAGTCTGCCGAAAAAAAGAATGAGATGCAGCAAAAAACTGGATTGGTTGAGGCTATAATAGTTGAGGTAAAAGACAGGGAGAAAATTGGAGGTTCTTATTTGCATTCTGCCGCAATATGTTGCACTCCGGATCTTTCTAAGGAAGGATCCTGCAATGTAGGGGAGGTTATCATCCACCAAGATCCAAATTACCCTTATAATCCGCAACGAATACAAACCTTCTTTGAAGGAAAAACGGAAGAGACTACTATGTTGCTACAAACAGTTGAGATCAATCATACTGGAATGTACTATTTGTATTTCATGTTTTGCGATCCAGAACTCATGGGCACTACGATCAGTGGAAGAACTGTCTGGAGAAATCCTGACGGTTATCTTCCAGGAAAGATGGCACCACTAATGACATATTTTGGGTTAATGTCTCTGGCATATCTTGGTCTAGGTCTTGTCTGGTTTCTGTGGTCTGTCCAATACTGGAAAGATATAATACAACTGCAGTACCACATTACAGCAGTGATTGGTCTGGGAATGTGTGAAATGGCTCTATGGTACTTCGAATATGCAAATTTTAATGCAACCGGAAACAGACCAATGGGAATCACACTTTGGGCAGTTACCTTCACTGCTGTTAAAAAGACAGTCTCTCGTCTACTCCTTTTAGTGGTATCGATGGGCTATGGTGTTGTGCGGCCAACCCTTGGAGGTGTAATCCTCAAAGTTCTCCTTCTTGGCCTGACATACTTTGTCTTTTCAGAAGCACTCGGGCTGGTTGAAAATCTGGGGAATATTGATGACTTAACTGGAAAAGCTAGGCTGTTTCTGGTTCTACCTGTTTCTCTGTTGGATGCTTGCTTCATAATCTGGATCTTTTCGGCATTGTCCCAAACTCTAGAGAAGCTTCAGGTAGTGCCAAGCTTATCTTTTCATATTACAACCATAAAGAATAGCTTGAATTGTCCCTTAATATGTATCGTTTTTCTTTTTTTAATACACTCGATCTTAGCAGATGTTATATCTTCCTCTTGCATTACATGTAAATCTTGGTTGTGCAATGATATTCATGTAACAAAAATCACGCTCCACAAGAATCAGTTTTCCATTCCATTTGATGTCGCTTCCCATAATTAGACAAATCATAGTCTTGCTCATAATATCTTGTAGCCTTGTTTGGTGAAAGCTCAATAAGTGAATCCTTTCTGCATGTTGATGCTTGCAGATTTCTATTTTGCTTGTTTTGAGCAATAGTGAATATAGCTCCCAACTTCGCTTTAGTAGACAGAGAAGATTTATTATCTTTCATTTCTAAACGAAGTACATTTTCTTTCCATTTGATTGATTTAAAATTTAAAGGGTTTACTCCTCTTGTGGCACAGATTAGGAGGAGCATGGCCAAGTTTGCGCTCTACCGGAAGTTTACCAATTCACTAGCAATATCAGTTCTGCTCTCCATTGCTTGGGTTGGTTACGAGGTGGTTTGATCACTTCTCTTTCATCATATACAAGTTTGCTTCATTGTGTTGTCTTTTATCCTCCCTCTCTCCCTACCTCCATCTCAACTCGCAAGTCCATGTTTTTAAGAAAGCTAGTTACTCTTAGATTATATGGATCTGAAATTCTCCATTTCCAGCTCCTTTTACCCGTCATCTGTATCATTGTACATGCGCCGAACATTTAAATAAAAATGAGATTATTTTCTAAATATGGGTTGTAGGTTATTTTCTAAATATGAGTTGTAGGAGTTCATCTAATCAAGCTTTCTTGTTCAGTTGTACTTTAATGCAGCTGACCCATTAAGTGAGCTGTGGCAAAGAGCTTGGATAATCCCGGCTTTCTGGAATCTTCTTGCATTTGTACTTTTGGTGGTGATATGCAGTCTTTGGGCTCCGTCAAATAATCCGACACGGTAATCCCTGGAAATCGAAACTTGCAATTTCTTTGTTAGGTAGACTGCTATTTGTTTAACTTCAGTTAGACGATGTTTTTGCTGGAAATTAGAGATTTATATGGACTTCGTTTGGTAATAAGAATTGTTTTCATGTATTCCTCGAAGGGACAAATGAGCTAGAGATCTGTTAAAAGAATTAGCTTTCAGTGAGATATTACAAGTCTGGAAAAAAAAAATGAGGTATTCACTTTAGAGTTGTGAAGCTTGAGCCAACCTCAGGTTTGTTTAATTGCTTTATTAAGCGTGAGCAATTTGTTTTCGTTCACGAGCATCTATCCAGGTGTGCTTTATTAGGCCAATTACATGGAATCTGGGACTAAATTGAGCTAGTCAGCCTTACTTAGAAACGTTAGAGTGATCTTTTAGAAATCCTTTGGACACTCTTTGCATCTAGAGTATCACCATCATAGTACTCTACAAGGTTAGGTTTCATTACACTTTCACTTGTGGCTTGACTATGCTGCTTGTTAGATTGGCTTTTTAAATACACTCGGTACATATAATCATACGAGAAAATCAGCACATTACTGAATATGAGTATTTATGTAGTTCAGAACAATTTGTTGCAACATTTGTTGTTTATGTTCCTTTCTAACCGTGCTTCATCATAAGAGTTCATTTGTTATGTGTTTGTTCAGATATGCATATAGTGAGGAAACAGGGGATGAGCTCGAAGACGAGGGTATCTCACTCACTAGCAGTAGTGTTCTATTGGCCGGAGAATCGGCAAACAAGCAGCTGGAAAGGAAGGAAAGGAGGGCATCAAATGCCGATTTATTCAGGCTCGGTGAAGAGGTCGAGGAGGATAAAAGAGAATAGTGACATTTTCTTCCTGTGTCCCAATAGAATTTATGTTGCCCCCTTTCTGCATCTAATATGATTCACCCTTTCCCTTATGGTCCCTGTCATTTTCTCAATTTTTTTTACACAAAGCCAACTATTACTTGAGATAGAAGGAATTATTGCAGATGTTAGGATTCTGAGTTTTAAGCAAACATACGATATTTTATGTTTGTTTGCAACAGGCAGAAAAGAGATCATTTAAAGCATAATTCATGCGAGCTCAAGTCTGTTTATTATTTATTTAACTTGATAAACAAACATAAATTAATTAATTAATAAAACCAAACTATTCACAGGTGATTTGTTCACTTACAAACCTAACAAAAACCAAGAGTTTGTGGTGAAGATAAGTTGATGCACGTTCACCATAACCAACAATGGACAGAATTTCCTGATAAACTACCTTGATGCACGTTCACCATAACCAACAATGGACGGAATTTCCTGATAAAACTACCTTGTAAATTATCATTCTATTACTTTGAATAAGAAATATAAATGATGATTTATAAAGGGATTACATGAGAGTTAAAAAGAATAATAATACAAGCATTTCATTCATCGGTTCCATACAAATTGTGAAGATGAGAGGCACAAATAAACATGCTGTGATTACTAGTTTTGTACTGTATAATTCGACCATTTGTTTGGTTACTAAAACTTACTACCTTAGCATCTGATTCTAAATTCATGTTTTACTGGCAACTTTCCTCTTCTTAAATAGACCTTTCTGTTTCTGCTTCATATCCCTCTTCCTCTTTTTCGATTGGTTTTGGAATGTCTTTCCAACCAATGATGGCTGCTCTCTTAATGCAAAACTTTTTGCAACATGCCCTAAATGAAGCTTCTTCACCATGAAAATCTGTTTCAGGTCTCCGCGATGTGCTGTGTATGCACGGACCCAAGAGCAAAATGCATCCTTCGCTTGTTTCTTAATCTTTGGCTGCAAAAATGATAACCAGGAAAAAGCATTATTTTGAAGCACATAAAAAGCTAAAATCATTTACAGAACTTCAATCCAAATCAAACCAATTCAAGCAGAAAACTAATTCAAATCATTCATTATTTGTGCAAACTAGCTAAACTTATCCAGATGAATAAAACAGAATGCTATAATCACCTGCTTGGAGAGCCTACTCTAGCATGATAGTTCAGTGGAGCAATGGTGGGCATATCCCCACATCACATTTTCAAGTCATTTTCTCTTAAAGCTTAGCATCATAATACCAGCTTTTACATGTTTGAATCAGAAGTTATTTCTGAACCAGGATCAACTTCAAAGCATTTTCATTCAAAGCATATATTCAAACCCAATGAACAAAACATGCATCTTTCTTCCGAGAACTACAGTGTTTGACTGCATACTGTTGTTTGCGAACAACTGCAGTATGTTCATATGAGTGTGCCAAAGTAACAAATCAGTAAAATTAACTCCAATTCCTTCTCTTCCTATAAATATACATATATATGTGTATAAACAAAAGACAACATTAACATAGTTTAAGATGGAAAGCAAGAAAGATCAAAAGATTTTATATGCCACAGGAAGCCAAAATGGACACAAAGGAGACAAGTATGAATATAACAACCATTTTTCAAAATCATAAAAATACAAAGCAAGGAAGATGAACTCTAGAGAAGCAACCGCGGAGAAAAAGGAACAGAGAAATAAGAAAATATAAGGGGTAAATAAGATCCACATGCATAAATCATACCTCAGCTGAAATGTATGATTCAAGCTCCCTCTGAAGAGATACAACCCATGGATGTGATTCTAAAGAAACAAACTTCTTGACACGATGCATTTGAATGTGCAATGGGAAAGAATCTATTATTTTGAGGAGTGGATACTCTGTCAATGACACACCATGTTTCTCTAGATCCTGCAAGTAATCCACTTCTATTGGTTGTAGAAATAGCAAGGATTCTCCTCTTTCACCCAGTCGAGCCGTCCTACCTACTCTGCATCAAAGATTAAAAGGCCCAGTCAAGCTCTGATTGACCTTATATATTAGTTCCACAAGAATTTGAACATATGACCAGGACATCTGTCCACTAGATCTATATATGCTTAAAAAGGTAGTTGTACAGTACTCAGTTACATAGAGTTAAACCACCCATTAGAATACAAAGTAGACTGTTAACTAAAAAATATAGAGAAATTGTTCTCATAGTTAAACTAATCGGAAAGAGAATTCACATATAAGCAGTTAGAAATCTTTTCAACAAGAAGCATCCATAGTGAGAATTTCTGATGATACTCTAATTCTGAAGAAATGGTCATAAATGAGGACTTAGAAGCTATTCAAACAGTAAGTAAAGATTTGTGGATGGGCAATTACATGGCAAAAATAAAGATAGCTGTCAAAATTAATCAAAATAAACCAAAAACTTGCCAAGTAAATAATGTTGCAAACTAGCAGACTAGATGGACATTTCCAAGAAAATAGCCTCTAAATACCTATGCACATATTCAGAGGCCTCCCCTGGGGAATCATACTGTATGATACATCTAACTTTTGGAAAATCTAAGCCCCTAGCAGCAACATCTGTAGAGACAAGAAGTGCCGATTTTTCTGTTTTGAAGGCACTGAAGGTGGTTCTTCTATCTTCCTGCTTCATATTCCCATGTAACCTAAAAGTTTTGCATTTCAGAAACATCTGTTTAAGTTCTTCTTCAAATTGCCAGTAGGGTGACCACTGGAATTCACTCAACAGCATGTAGTGAAAATCCACTGCATCACATGTTGAAAAGAATACCACAACCTGTAGAATGATCATTCAAGGAATCAAACAAGTATAGCATAGGAAATAGCTGTTAAAAAAGCTAACTTTCAGGAACCGAGCAGAGACAACAGAGGCAATGAACTGATACTTTATGCTTGAACAAGGTAAACTCACAAAAGGTTCCACTCTCTAATTGCAGTTATTCTGGAAAATTCAAATTAAAGGAATCTGATGATGCAAGGTTGCACATTTAATCAATACTAATAAAAGGAAAAAGCACAAAAGACAATACCAGATGCATAAACAAGGAATCATTTACATGGCCATTGAAGGGTGAAGAGCTTTCAGGGCTCCAGAAATTATAACAACAACTAGGAATAAATAAATAAATAAAAATTGATACAATTTTATGCATGGAAACTGACATCTACTTCCAATTTGAAGCAATGAAGGACATCTTAAAGAATGTTCTAGCTAACAACAAGAGATAATAAGATTATGCTATTGCCTTACCTTTTGGGAAGCTTCTCTCTCGAAAAGATGTTTTAGAATGGAAAGAAGTACAGCAAGCCGTGAACCACAGGGCACTGTGTAAGGCATTAATAAAGTCATATGGATCAAGCCCAGAAAGGTTAACAAATGAATGAGAGAGTATTCAGAATATGCATACCCTTAACAAATCTCTGAACCAATTGAGCTGGAAGCCTATAATCCCCACTTGAAGAATTTACAGACTTGATAGAGTAATCAAGGTCCTCATCTACATCGGATCCCAAAGATCCAGTTTGGTTAACTGATGAATCTGGTTGCATCTTCATGTTATCAAGACCAATCATTACAGGATTTTCTAAACTAATTTTACTAAGATGGTTTACTTTTTCATTTAATGTAGCTGATAATAGCAAATTTTGTCTTTTAAATTCAGAGGATTTTCCCATTTCAACAGATTCGTTTGCCCTAGAACCCAAAAGATCCAATATCTCTTCAATATCTTTTCCAAATCCTAACTCCAGAATTCTGTCAAGATATGCAGTCAGGTGGAGATTTATAAGTAATAGAAAGTTAAGATCTACTCATATGAACCTTAGATATATGGTACACTAAACCTGTCCGCTTCATCAAAGATAATCCACCGCAAATTTGTGTGCACAAAAGATGATGTGTTTTTTAAGTGATCCAACAGCCGTCCAGGTGTTGCAATAAGAATAGAAATGCCTGAAATGAATCATATGAAACATTCATAAACCTAATTTAAAGAGGAAGGAACATCAATATTGATCACAATAAGAATAGAAAAGCCTGAAACGAATCATATGAAACATTCAGCAAAAAAAAAAATTCAACCTTTCCGCAGCCTGGCTTTCTCTTTATTCCTGTTTTCACCACCCATTACATAACCAGGAACAATCCAATGAAAACGATGCAATAACTTCTGCAGAATCTCATACACCTGCAAGCATAACTCACGCGTTGGTACAAGGACCAACGCTATCATAAACATATCAATTTTTAATTTATTCATGCTTAAACGAAAAGAACAGAAATATTCAACCTATTCATTCTTAAACATAGGATAGGACCAATTCCCATTACACCCTCCAAGATTAATTTTGCATGACAATGGAAACAAAAATAACATTCTGGACTTACAAAAACGATAGGCACAGATACACATCCCATTAAAAGCATAAAACATACCAAAAGTACCGTGAGAGCGCTCAATTCGGGGATTGTAACCCTGCAAGTAATGAATGATTGGAGCCAAATATGCTATTGTTTTGCCAGACCCCGTTTCTGCATTAACAAGTCTAGTACATTCTGCAATCAAGGATCTCAAAACCACTTAGACAAAACTAGAAACCTGGCACTAAAAACAATCCAATTACGAAAAGAACTCTCTGGATTGCAAACAAAACAATTGAGCAAAAAATAACTTGTATTAAAAATAGCTAAAAATAACAACCCAATCTTGGAGACAAGAAAACTTGCACCAAAACATGCCCAATTATGACAAAGAAAAAAAATGCACCAAAGTTGATAAAGAAAACAACCCAACAATATGTGTGTGAGAGAGAGAGAGAATGCATAAAAAATTGCCAGCAGGATTAAAATTTGCATTAAAAATGCTAAGAAAACAGCAGAAAAATACAAAAGGAAAGGATACACATGACGACCAGAGAGTATAACAGGAATAGCTTGAGCTTGGACAAGAGTTGGAGCTTCAAAACCCAACCTTTCTGTTTAAGAAGAAACAAAATTTCAGAACATGAGAATCAAAGAGGGTTACATATAATTACTAAGACAATCTCAGGTAACATGTCTACAAAACAAAAACAGAAGCCAACCTTGTAGTTGTTCAGACAGAGTGGAGTGGAGGCCAAGACTGGAGAATGAACACGAAGCAAATATCTCCGATTCTTTGGTTTGGGTTTTGGTGTTTGATTCTTTCTCTTTGTTTGTTTTTTGGGTTTTCTTCATCTTTCTGACCAGCTACAGGCTGGGGTTTGTGATTTTTTTTGGTGCTTCTGTTTTATACTTTCTTTTTCTTATACGTTTTTCTTGCTCTTTTTTCCACTAGGGTTTATCATCCCATTCATCAATGACAACTGCTTAGCAACGAAAAGAAAAAGAAAACTGTGTCGTTTCAGGTTTTTTGAAGACTGAAGAGTAAAAATTGCAACCTCACCCCTGAAGTATAACCTTAATTGAGTTTTCATCCTTTTTATATAATTTGAGTTTTCGTCCTTGAAGATATTTAAAAGAGCCCAAATTTTAATCAATTACGTTGTGTAATAATTTGTGATCATAAATCACAACCATGTCCCTAAAATAAAATTTTGACTTGAATGTAAATTTTCAATTTAAAGTTTGACTAACGTGTATTTAATAAACACGGTTCATGATGTGGATAAAAAAATCATGTAACCAATTTATTTATCAAAATTAACATATATAAGAAATGAGACGAAAAGAATGCATAAAATATATAAAATAATAAAAACACTTTTAAAATAATACAATTTATGTAAAGATATTTTCATCTTTATTCAATTAACTTGCGTCACTATCTCAATTAAAATTCCATCTTCAATTGAAATTTTGCATAATTGAACCTTCCTCATTTTGCATAATTGAACCTTCCTCAAAGGGTTTGGCCTCTTTAAAATAGTAAAATTTAAATGAAGGACTCAATTTAGCTACACAACCAATGCCTCATTTGATTCTTTTATAAATATATTTAATATATAATCATTTTTCACTCATATGTTTACCATAACTTAATATATGGTAATATGTATTTTATATTTAAATTACATAATTAACTAAAACGTAATCACCATATTATATTATATGATTTTTGCTTAAATCGTTTTCAATATCATACAGATGTTGGAATTTAGACAGGTAATGTGACTTGAACTCTACTGTAATCCTCTTCACATTTCTTCAACTTAGAACAATTCAGAGATGACTCTGAACTCTTGCTCTCTGCTCCATCTTTCTTAAGCACTTTATAGTTGGCCCACACAATATTAGGATGACTTGTTACCAGGGATATGAGTTTCACTATGATCCTCCAAATATATATATATATATATAAACCTTTCAAAAGAAAGAGTATATTCCGTACCAGATACATACTCATATTCGATACTCACCTCAAGTCCTGATAATAAAGGCTAAGACAATAGTGCGATATGCATGGGTACTGGGTGCTTCAAAGGTTGAGTACAAGAATGTTTTATGCAAGATGGTTCTGCAGAATTGACAGATCAAGTTCATTAAATATTGACATAAACAGAATGGAGCAGCAACCAATACATGGGTCACCAAGTCACAATCTGGAAAATAAAGTAAAATAGTCTAGCATCATCCGCCAGCTATACACAAAAATTACAGATGAACAATGCGGAAGAGAGCTGAATTTGCAGTGTGACTGTTATTTATGGCGTTAACCCGGCAGTGGTTCAAACATTTGTCCAAAAAGATGATTAAAACAATCATGTACAGTCAAAAAAAGAAACCCTTTGGATGCATCATGCAAGCCAAGTACCTCTCAACTGATCTAAAACTACAGAACACGATAAAATTCCATCCCATCTTATTTACCAAAGAATATTAGGTACGATACAAGTCCTTGGACGGCAAAAAGAATAAGCTCAAGGCTAAATATTTGTATATCGTAATAGTTTATTCGCGTCCGCAAAATCCCCCAAAATAGATCTAATAATATTTTGGAGGAGATACTTCAAATTCCTAATGCATAATAAAGGGGGACAATGGCTTTAGAAAAGAGAGAAAAAATTCGACCGTATATAGATATCAGCACCTGTTTTTTCTTGGAATGATGAAATGCAGCTCAGCAGCTCAGTTAAATAACAATCAAGTTCTTAATGGTAGTAGAGCTCCATCCCGGGGAAAATAATTCCACTTCCAGGACAAAACAGTAGTTTTTCAAACTTCTTCAACCTACAAGTGACAAGTTACCATTTTAACAATTAATGATAGGTTTATACCGGAATTATAGACCATATGGAAAAGACATGTATATGCTAGTCAACAATGGTTCCTTGTTTATCAAAGATTAAGGAGTTTGAATGACCTGAGGGAGGCTCATTAATTCAAGAACAGCCTTCTTTGGGGTTAGCTCGCTGTCCATAATCCGAGCAACTGCTGTCAGGACCGGCATTTTAACATTATATTTTTGGGCCAGTGCAATCACAGCTCCAGCAGTTGACACACCTTCAGCTACCTACAGCATGTACTAATCATATTAATAGCCAGATTTTAAGCGTCAACAGCCAGTTTAAAACTTTACAAGAACCTGATTCATGGAACTGAGTATATCTTCAAGTTTCTCCCCAGATCCAAGACGAACTCCAACTCTTTTATTTCTTGAAAGATTTACAAAACATGTAAGCATGATGTCCCCAGTTCCAGATAGACCAGTAATTGTTGCTGGCTTTCCACCCATCTAAGGATATGTAGCAAAAGATTTGTTAGATAACAAAGTTATTTATCTGAATAACAAACATGGTGCTTATCAACATTCTAGCCAAAAGAGAAAGAGAAACGATAAAATTGAAGCAGGTCAAATCTTCATAGCTAATGTTGGAGGCTCGAGGGGCAACATGGATTATACCTTTGTTGCTAGCCATCGTATCTCAGAACAACCTTGTGCTACAAGAGCTGCCATGGAATTATTACCAAGATTCATGCCTTCAACAATCCCAGCAGCAATCGCAAGTACATTCTTGAGGGCACCTGCAATTTCAACCCCTGTAACATCCCTGAGGTTATCAGAGGTTACAACCTGAGCATATGCACATCGATAGTTACCTTAACTCTCGACCACCAATATGATCAACCATATGAAAATGGCATTATGCAGACCTAAAATATAGATCTGGCGACACAGTTATTGAGCAGAGTGCGAAAAAATTGGAATATGTGATTCGGAAGTTATTAAATTAGAACCTCATCACAGGAACAGAAAAATAGTAATCGAATATGCAGTGCAGCAGCAGTGATGGAGATACTTGAGGGAACAAGAGAACCATAAACAGTGTCTCATGTATTATACAAAATCTTTGTTAGTTTGATACAACGAAGATCCTCTACCTTGAAGTGCTGATCCGTAAATGACTACAAGACAATAGCTGCTGAACAGCATGGGCCAATTTTTTGTCTTTTGATGCCACCACCATTGCTGCAAAGTAGAAAGGAATAGTAGTAACCCAAGATATATGAATTGGTTGAAGGTATTACAAGAATATAGTTTATCATAAACAACCAAGTTACCTGTTGGTAGTTTGTTCATTAATTCCAACGCAAAGGAAGGCCCTGATAGTGCAATAAAAGGTTGGCGAGGGTTCTTTAATGCTTGAGGAATGATTTGAGACATCATCCTCAATGTATTGAGCTCTAAGCCTTTGCTAAGAGATATAAATGGTAAGCCAGGATCAACATGCTCTGCAATTCCTTCGAGAAAGGACGTACTAAACTGCAACACAGGAGGCAAGATTCAGGCACTTGTCCCATGGTAAAAAATAAGCATCAACATAATACAATGGCTTGACAGACCTGCACAGGTACCGCATGAAGGCAATAATCTGCCCCAAGCAAAGCAGTTTTGGCATCAGAAGTTGCAGTCACATTTTCTGGTAGCTTGTGTTCAGGGAAGTACTTACTGACAACAGAGAAGACAAATAATGTTCCAGTATCAATAAAATTCTATGTTTAACACCATATAGTAAATTGCAATGAAATTCAAGCAATGTGAATAAGAAAACCCACTAATTAAAATGGTTCTCATTAATAGACCGGCAAACCGCAGGATCACGTACAAGCATACTAACTTCCATTTGTGCCTTCCTGTTAGCAACATGAGCCGCCATTGCAGTCCCAAAAGATCCCCCTCCTAGCACCACCACCTTCAAGCCAAATTAAAAATGTAGACTAAACAGATTAGTCCATTATACACAATTGAATATAGCATTCAAATTCAAGAATAACAGCTGAACTAGATATCTCCTTAGCCCTTACCATATTGTAATCATATACAGATTCTCTTCTTTTACATGAAAGCATTCCTTTCAATCTCATCATTTATATTTTCTTTCATTAAATTAAATTTCTAAGCCTAAAAATTGCAATGAAATCTATCAAAACAAAACCCAAAATTCCTAAAGACATCATGAGCACAGCCAACAGAAAGAAAAACCTTTTTAGTTCGTTCAAGAACATCAGTTTTGGCCTTGGAGCGCCAAGAACGAGACCATCTAACAAGCTTCTCCCAAGCAATGCGGACCACTTTCCGGCGATCCCGGGTCCTATCAGGGGAAAGCTGAAGTGGGTTTTGGTCGGAATCTTGGGGGAGTAAAGGAGATGGTGAAGGAGTTCCTGCACAACAAGTGGCAACCACAAGTGGCTTTGAGGGTATCTTTGGAAGGTTCGGAAAGTGAACAGTATATGGGTTTTTTGAAGTGAAAGATGGATTCAGCTTAAATACGAAAACTGGTTCAAGAAGTGCTTCCATTTTTTTGGTTCAAACTTCGATTGGAAAGAAGCAAAGAATATGGGAATTAGGAAGGAAAATGAGAGAGAGTATTGGCTTCCACCAGTCCAACAAATACAAGTATTTTTGTTATACAAGATTTTTAATTTTATCCGTTACGTACGGCGCTTCCGCCATCTCTAATCCTTTTCTGCTATTGTTTTCGTCATTCTTTTGGGCCGCTATTTCTGTTTTCCTTTACCCAAAAGGTTTAAATTTGTCCCACCATCAGATTCCATCGATTTAAATAAGTTATTTAATTTAATTAAATAAAAAAGGTAAACTACAAAAATAGTCACTTTTATTCACCTCAAATTACATTTTAGTCACTTATGTTATCGTTTTGTTACAAAGTGGTCACACTATCGTTAAAATTTGTTACCTCCCTGACGGCAGTCCTACGTGGCAGTCCAAATAGGTTTTAAATATCAACTTGGATGTCAGTTGTTGGGATGAAAATAGGTTTTTAATTCAATAAAATTTAATTTGGACTGCCATGTAGAACATCCAAGTTTGCAATTAAAACCCATTTGGACTGCCACGTAAGACCACCATTAAAGAGGTAACCAAGCTTAACGGTTAAATGATCACTTTGTAACAAAACAATAACGTAAGTAACTAAAACGTAACATTTCAAACATAAGTGCCTAAAATATAATCTGAGACAAACAAAAGTAACTATTTTTATAGTTTACCCATAAAAAAATTAGTAAAATTGGTTCAATCAATCGAATCGTTGATAATTCTAATCTTTTTTTTTGAATTGATACTCAAACCAGTTTCTAGTCTAATCAAATAGTCCAATCCAATTGTGAAAACAACTACTTAAATGAACAAATGTTATAAACACCTTTCAGTTTTCAAAATTAGGCAAATTTACCTCTATTAAAACATAGAGTAATTTAATCTTTATCAATTTCGAAAGTTAGTGAATAAGGAAAATTAATGACAGCATTAATGATTTCCGTCAAATTTATCTGGCCTGACAATAAAAAATATATATAAGAACAACCAAGTGCCATAAGGCACATTAGACTCCTAAAGAGAGAACATTGATTAGAGTCTTAGAGACGACATTGTTGAAAAAGGCAGTCACAAATTTCAAACATGAATTATAAAACGGATATGAAAGATAAAAAAATATGCATCAAATCTTTATCGAAACATGTGGTAAAATTTTTCACCTAATTTAAAACTTAATAAAAAGATTCAAACGACACTACAAGTCAACCAACTATGTTTTGGTTAGAGGTGTGCATAGGTCGGGCCGGTCCGGGTTCGGGCCGGGCCCATAAAAAAAATTCTGCCCGTTTTCAAGGCCTGGACCGGGCCCGGCCCGAAAAAATAGTAGGCCCGAGCTCGGCCCGCCATATTTTTTTTTTTTTTTTATTAAATAAAAAATTTAAAATATAATAAATCAAATACATTTAAAAACATAAAACAAATATTAAAACAAAAAATAAATAAAAATGAGACTAAAATAATTCTTAAAATAATACATAAATTAAAAATATAATAAAAAGTAATTATATTAAAATTGAAAAATTAAAACAAATTAGAACTAAATTAAGAACCAAATTATATTAATAACAAAAGTTTTATAATATCAAAATAACATTAAAAACAACAAAAAGAGTAAAGTCAAAGTACTAAAGTATCTTAAAATTAAAAATAAAAAATTTTAAAAATAATTTAATATTAAAATCGGTCGGGCCCGGGTCAAAAAAATCTTACCCGGGACTCGGCCTGTTTTCTAAACGGGCCTCGTTTTTTGTCCAAACCTATTTTTTGGGCCTATATTTTTACCCAAACCCTCCCATTTTTCAGGAGGAGGCTTCGGGCCGGGCCGGGCCACCCAGCCCATGGACACCTGTAGTTTTGGTTACTCAACTTTTAAAACTTTCAAAATGATCATCCAATTAATGGAGTTTGTCCTTTTTTATCTATTTTTTGATAAGTGTTATTAAGTAATTGACATAAGTGATGTGATAGTCCAAAATTAATATAATAACAACTTTAACCTCAACTTGTACATATTGTATCAATTTAATTAATATTTAAAACCTGCAACATTACAATTTACCTCAAACTAATTCTAATTAAATATTCAAAAATATTCTAAAAAATATAATAAATTTTAATATATATTACATTATATTTTATATAAAATAATAAGTTTGCTGAAAACCTTTATGGCCTCATCATAATACCCACTTCGCCCATAAGCACTAATTAAAGTTGAGAATGCATAAACAGTGTTTTCATAACTTTCCTTTAATGTATCTCGAAAGTAACGCCCCTTACCCGCGTATGTATTTAAGTTCAACTAAGAAATACTACATTTTAATATAGATACTTTTTCAAGAACCAAATTTATTATTCAAGTTCTTCTCATCTCTTATATTTTTTTTTTATAAATCATTTATAGACTTTCTCTAAAGTTTGATTACATTTGGGGTCCATATGAGACTCTTTCAAATAAAAAAGAACAAGGTAGAGAAAAACAAGGCCAATGTTGTGACACTAGATTCTCTGATTCCTCATGTCGCGACATCTTGTGGCTAGTGTCACAACCCCAAGTCGTCTTCGACTAAATAAGTTAAAACTTCTTTATTTTTGTGTTAAGGTCAATACCATATAATCCCAAATATGTACCAATCAATTTAAATCTTTAAAATACTTCAGTTTATCAACTAATACTTAATTAATTCATCACATAACAATTACCCATATATTAGCAATTTCATCACTTATAACAATTTCTTAACATTACAACTCTTCTATTATTTTCGATATCCTCCTCACCATTCCACATCCTATATTACATGTATACATACGAGATCTTTGCCTTTTTGTATAGCATGCCTATATGTAATATTAATTATTTTTTCACTAATTACACATATATTCTTAACAAAGGTGTCTACTTGAGTAGCAATCAACAAATTATTTTTATCTTGCCCTACATAAATTGAAATTAAGATCCACTTGTAGTTTTTAAAACCAGACTCAATGAAATTTTTACCATAAAAAGTTCAGAATTTAGTTCAAAGTATATTAATACAAGTTCTGCTGCTAAGCAATTTTGACCCTTCTTTACTAAATATTATTCGTATTTTTGTACAAAATTCATATAACATTTTCGTTTATTTATCCTGAAATTAAATTCATTAAGATTTTTAGACATATAAATTTCATCTTCTAACTATTTTTTTACAATTTTTTAATTATTTTTCAAAGTCAGAAAAGGGGATCTCGAAATTCATCTTATATTATCTCACTAAAATGCATATATCTCATTCAATACAATCTCAATGCTTAAACCGTTTCTTCCGTACAAAACTATATTCATTAAAATTTAATTTCATACTCAGTTTATCATTTAATTCATCTTCTACATTTTTGGTGAATTTTTAAAGTTAAGCTATTAATGCGGTCCAAAACTATTTTAGTGATAATATTTACTTTTTCATGATTCTTTACATTAACTTTCATTTAAACGTATATAATCATTATACTTTGATTATTACCATTTAGTCATTTATATTTATATGTTGATATCATATTTATTTATCTCTTTATCTCTTTATCTCTTTCACTTGAAACTTGGTGTTTCTACATTTCATACTTCATCAAATACTTTTTATCTCTACTATTTCAATTAAAATTAGCATGTCTTACATTTCGTTCATAAAATATTTAACTTAACTCATAGAGATACAAGTTAATATGAAAACGTATCTATTTTGACAAGAATTTCTTCTCTTCCATTTCGAATTCTCAACTTCATCACTATCGATCCTTCTCTTTTCTTCTAATTTTCTTCGCTTCCATCTACTAATTTCTTGCTTCTAAATTGTGGAACATACTCTCTAGGATCTCTACTTCATATTTCCTCTTGTTGCCTATAAAAATTTCCAAGAATTTTGAGTGAAATAGCGAGATTTTATGACAAATGACTAAATTGTAAGAAATGATAACTTCTCCCTTTTTTAATGGTGGTGGCATTAGAGCATGGAGAGTATGAAGAAATTTTTTCATGCTTCCATACAAATATATCCTTTAATTTAATTAATTAAAATATTAAAATATATTATAATAAAATAATTATTAATAATAATATGATAATAATAAAATATTCCACCAATTATATTTCAACACTTAATATTCATCAATTATTATCATGATAATTTATGATAATTATCTTGATTGAAAATGATCATTTTCCCTTGTAATCTTTCAATATTCACTTTTGTGCTTCTCATTTTTGATAAAATTATAATTTAGTCGTCATTATTTTTCCATTTTTTTTATTTGGTCTCCATTTGCCAATTTATTTGACCCTTTAGTCTTTTCCTCCATTGGAGTATTTTTCACTTTTTGGTCATTTAACTTTTCCATATTTATATTTTAATCTAATGAATTTTGAATATTTACACTAAAACCACAACATTGTCACATTTTTACAATTTAGTCTCTACATGCTCACCTCTATTCCCAAGCTCTTGAAGCAAAAAAGTAGAGTCATGAAGCTACAAAGCGTAGATTCAAATGAGAAGAGGATGTTTTCGAGGCCGGTTTGGCCATTATGCAAGGCGAGTTGAAAGACTTCTTCAACTACAGAAGTGTAGCGAGTGTAACCAATAACTTTGGGTCAGCTCAAGTGCATTTTCAAGACAAACCCAGTCGATCGGCGGCTAGAGAAGTCAGGGGCGAGTGATGGGAAAGGAGCGGGAGTATGGAAGATAGGAGCACGGGTGGAGGAGACGGCGGCTGTGGCGGTGGTGTGTTTCGAAGCATTAGATGGTGAAACAGGGAGCTTGGAAAGGGAGAACTTTTGGGGGTGGGGTTGGTTCTGGTGGTGATTACAGTGGTTTTGTGGATACTGATGGTTGTGACAAGGCTTTGTTGTAGCTATGATCATACATTACGGTGACTCTGAAATCTAGTGGTGAGAATATCAATCTTCAAGGTGTAAAGGTGAAGAAATTATTATAAGAACTGTGTTAGATTAGAATCATTTGTTGTAAGTGTTGAAAATCTGTAGACGTAGAGAAATCGAACTACATAAACAATTCTTACGTCTTCTATTTGTTTACTGTTTTACTTTCAATAATGAAGAAGTACTCACTCCCTTGTCACTCTTTCACAATTTATAACTTTTATCGAATAATTTTAAAGCTTCAATTTTAATATAATCTTTTATATAAATATACTTTTTTACTTACATTCTAGATTTATCGTAATTTAATTAAATCGATACTAGATAAATTTATCACTTAATCTAATCAAAACCGACATAAATATAAAAAATAAACAATGGAGATAAATACGTACCTTTAATTATTAAAAGGGTGACAAATTGCACAAAAGTTGGGAATTTCAACATTTTTAGACTTTAAAATAAAACAAATTGGCTATTTTTGCTTTGTGAACAACCTACCTCAGTAGAAGGCTAGAAGCAACAACTTCCTCACATACAAAGCCCTGTCATCTTTTCTTCTTGTCATCAGACACTTGTTTACCTACCTCACTATCTTCTTAATTTTTATATTAATTAAAATATTTTCCTGTAATTACTTATAATTATATAAAAGTGTCGTATTTGGATAATTATGTGTAATTAGATATACTTTTCAATTTTAAAAGGGACGGTAAAATTAGAGTAAATATACCTAAATTTTGTAAAAAAATTTATAAAGGTTTAATATTATAAATTTTATATTATTTTAACTTAATTTATATATTATAGAAAGGGATATAGCTTAGTATAATTTTTTATTCAAATTAAATTTATATAAGTTTTAAATATAAAGTTTTGGATTATATGAACTATGAACTTAAATTCTATAAGGCCTATGATAATTATGCAAATAGAAAATATTTTCTTACACCTTAAGAGAAATGTGCTACACACAAGTATCATAAAGAACCCGTAAACTCTTTAATTTGACACATTCAAGGCTTTGAAATATGATTGAGAAGATATTTTGTTGTTCTAAAAAATATTTTCCACGTTAACATCACCTTAACATAACATAGGGAATTAAGGTTGGATAATACTAACATATTACGTATTTCATAACTTTAATCATAAGTGAAATTGAAATGATCCATACTAAAAAATATAAATTATGTAACTATGTGATTACAATATGTACTACTGAATATTACATAGAGAATTACCGTAATTACACTTACTCAACTAAACACGTTTAAAAATTATTATTTAATTATTTTGTGTTGTGGAAATAAACTGATTGATGGTATATGTAGGTATATATGTAAAATGAGATTACCTAACACGCAAAGCACACGTCGCCTACGCGTATCTATCGGCTAATCAAAATTTCCAAAATGTTTTCTTGGTTTTCTTAATTCAGGAAAAAACCCATCAACGAATATTCTCTCATTCATTTCTCTGTATATATTTTGATGAATTTTAATGCTACAAGGTAAGTTGTGGAAACCCTTTCTTTACATCTCTGGTATGCATGTTTTTTGGCCAGGTTTTAATGGTGGGAATCAAGTGATCAGTCAATGCAGATGACAGAGAATCTAAAGCTGAGTTCGTGTAGTTTGAGGTTCAAGTATTGCATCTACAATCAGTTGCCCCGTCTCCAAAGTAAAGCTTTCTTTGTATAAAAAGTACAGAGTGGATAAACATGAGGGGAAATGATGATATGGATGAAGGTGGGATTCAAAGAAGAAAGAGCAGAAAAAAGGGCTCAATAATCAAAGTGTATTGTGTGAGAGTGGGTGGTTCAGCGTTGAGAGGAGTTGGGAGATGCTTGTTTGTAAGTTGTTACCCACTCCTCCAATGTTTTGGGTTGGATGATTGTAGGCATCGCCACCATCATCACACCCATTTCCATTGATCCCAAATTTCCCACAAAGGATAGGAGTAGGGGTTGTACAAATTTGAATCTGAGACCAGGATCATTGGAAACTTGAACATAAGCCTTTTACCGGTCAATCCGTGATTCAGTATATCGTGTATCTTTTGAATTGTATGAAAGGAAATAAAGCTTTAGATTTCCATTTTTTTTTTTTCAAGTTTTCATGCATTTAATGAGTCTTTGAATGATCATATTTTGATTCGGATATTCATCGGCCAAAAAAAAAATTTTAACAATGTAAATCTAAATATGTGTAATGGCAGAAGCTCTGCTTTGAGCATAAATTCCAAGACCAGTATCTGCAAGTTTTTTAGTATTAAAGACAAATTAAGCCGTCTCAAATCCCATCCCCTTTCTTCCTCAATGCCAATGCTGCCTATACGTAGGTGCAATATAACCATGTATCTGTATGAATGGTACCCTCAAATTGTGTTGCATATTGAAACTAATCATCATCTCGCTTGGCAGACCTAGAAGAAAGGCCATTCGCAGATGCTAGTTTTGACTTCACCTCCCGCCACTCGCCCTCCCAATCTTGTTCCCAACCTTGAGCTGTTTCTACATCGACATTGTTAGGTGAAGACGAGGCAGGTTGCCCCATTTCAAGCTGCTGGTATGCGATTCCATCATCCCTTTTGCTTCGCTTGTAGAAGGCGTACGTACTGCCGATGATCAGACCTGTTAGAATCAGTAAGTAGATGGGGCTTATATGCCTGGGGAAAGGGATATAATTGAATATGCCGTAACTTGATGCTGCTGCTCCTATCTGAATTGCACAACTCAATTCTCCAGCATCTATTTGTATGGTTGAATTTCCACCAACTTTTGCTGTGATTTCAACCTATGACATCAAAAATTAAAGAAAAGTAGCACCACCACATCAAGTTTAAAAACTAACTTGGACTAAAAAAGAGTTCATGTCCCAAACGTGAAAATTATTAGCACTAAATTAAATAAAAAACTTCAAACCCTAATGTATTAATAATTTTTAAATTTAACCCAAATCAAAATTCGAAAAATTCATTTAATAGGTAACAGCTAAAAAAACAAATAGAGAAGGGTGAAATTAAACCTTTTGGGTTAGGTGAGGGAGCACTTCCACCTTCTTGGTCTTGTCAGGTGACATACTCACACTTACGGTTAGGTTTCTCTCTCCTTCGTTCATCACCAATACTAGTACTTTCTTTGAACCTACATGCAATTTTATAACATTTCTACTTTCAAATTTTCTTCTATTCAGTATGATAATGCTAATAATCTATACATTCACTTTTTTTTATTATCAATTACTTAATGTAAAATTTATTATTTCAATTTAACTTAATATAATATTCGATATTTGAACTTGACACTTTTTATTAATGTGTTATTTAAATTTTTGACCCAATTTAATATCTGAACTTGACATTATTTTTCTTAATTTGGTACCTAATTTTTTTAAGTTCAATTTAGTACCTAAATTTATTAAATGTTATATAAATTACACAAGACACTAACAATGTTAAATTTTTTATGCTACAAAAATATTGTCAATATTGAAGGAAATTCATGTTAAAAGACTAGGAATTGAGCTATATTTAATGAATTAATATTAAATAAGTAAAAATATTTTTAAATCTCAAATTAAAATAAATTCATTATTTTCAATGAATAAAACAATTAATTAATTAATTAAAACTAAAAGTAATTAAACATATAAATATAATCATATCATTTGTCACATGTCGGTTATACATTAATTATTTTTGCTACCTTATAAAAAATAACATTGGTAGTATATTAGAATAATTTGTAAAACATTTGACTAGTACCAAATCGAACAAAAAAATTAGGTATCAAATTAGGAAAAAGAGTCAAGTTCAGGTACTAAATTGGACCTAAATAAAGTTTAAGTACTAACTTAAGAAAAAGTGTCAAGTTTAGGTACCAAATTAGACAAAAAATTAAGCACTAAATTAAAAAAATATCAAGTTCGAGTACCAAATATTGAATTGTTTCCATCCCAAACACCCTTTGAACAATAAAATAAAAACCAAAGACCCAGAAGAAAATTAAAGCAGTAAAGTCTTTGGAGAAGTATGCTACGTTAAGCATACCAATTGACGCAGGATCAAGGCACGCCCTTAAGCTTTCGTTATGACAACTCGTTGACGAAAGCCAACACCCGTGGTTACTAGGCCCAGGAGCCGGCGCCGGTGACGATAGCCTGGAAGACTAAAACCCAGGAAAAAAATTACTTCTTCTTTTTGGTTCTGAAAATTAAAAAGTTAATAACAATAAAAGAGTAAAAAAAAAAATACCGGGGAAGAATCCCCCGCAGGTCGAGCGTGTGATTGAAGAAAGAGTAAAAGGAAAGAAAAGATTGAAAGGATTTCCTTTGAATCCATTTTTTTTTTTTTTTAGTTGTTGAATCAAAGCTCTCATCCCACCATTGATATTAATAAGATTTAAGTCTCCAATTACAAGAATTTCCATGCTGTTGGTTTGTTCTTAGTCAATCAAAAGCCTTCTGACTTATTCCTCGTCTTCTTTTCTTCGAATCCTCCGTTTACTT
The DNA here is from genome assembly GCF_025698485.1 of Gossypium arboreum. NCBI lineage: Eukaryota > Viridiplantae > Streptophyta > Magnoliopsida > Malvales > Malvaceae > Gossypium > Gossypium arboreum. Next base: position 1,866,964 of record NC_069073.1, on the reverse strand, counting down.
TTGTCTTTCTCTCTCTCTCTCTCTCTCCACTTTTGACTTTCCCACGTGGCATAATACTACACATGTTTTAACTTATTCAACTATGTTTTTTTTTCCTTTGATTTTGGATGAAAGGTATATTTTCTACTTATCGATGAATACTAATTATCAAGTCGTCATTTGGAGCTCGTTACCTGGACTTTAAAAAAGAAGAACTTAATAACCCAATGACTTAAGTGAAAATTTTTCAAACAATTCAATGATCATTTTTGTAACTTTTTTAAAAATTAAAGTGACCAAAACATAAATTTATTAATAATTCAAAGATATCGAGTGTAGTTTTAAAAAAATTGTATTTTGAAGTGGATTTAAAAAGTGTAGTTTTTCTTTAAATAAATTATATTTTTTTATTATAGTTGTGGTGAAATGTTATGAGATGTTTGGTTCATTCAATGAGATGAAGTTCTTAATAAATTAATTATAGTTGTCGATATCGTGCCTAGCAACCAATCTTTCATTACCTTGTCACTAACCAAGAAGAAGCTTGTTTAAATTATTTCCCTTATCAATAAACAACCCTTTAACCCCGTGCCTAGGATTTAGCTTACCGATTTCATTAAGAATGAGAGAGACTTAATTATAACCAACAAACATACACGAATGAGGTTTATTTGATTAGAACGCACGTCAACACAACATATATCACATATGTTATTTATATCTAATTATGTTGTTTGTCACAAGCATTAGAATTAATTAAACAATTACAAATTTAACTATTCTAACTAACAAAATAAATATTCTAAGATATCGAATATGACCTCTACATTCAAAGAAACTTGAATATTTTTAATTAAAATAAAACACATGCAAATACTAAAGAATAAAGAAAAGATGAAGAGTAATTAGATCTAACAAACTATAAGAGTCAAACTTCGAAATTCCTTTTACTAGAAAAAGAGGTTTAGTGATCCATGAACAAGAAGAACATAAAATAGTAAAAGTTGCAATAAGCTAAAAATTCTACCAAAAGTCCTAACACTCTACTAAAAGGTCTTATTTATAAAGTTTAATTGATTTAGGGTGGGTCTGGATGGACAGTGCGTTTACTTGCAGTTAGTGTAAAAACAACAATGGAGATGAGATTTGATATTGTAACGTTACTGTAGCGTGAGATAAAAAAATAAGCTAAACGTATCATATTGTACCACACCGCACTGCACCCAATTACCCATCCAAACCCATCCCTAGATTAGGTCTATAACACTTTTTTGAGATAAAAGTCTTGAAAAGGGATGAAAATATCCTTGCATTTTAGAGTTATGGTGGCCAAAATTGTTACACAAGTGAACACTATCGTTGGGAAAATGCATTCTCAAACTGCGGCACTAAATTTGCTTCCCTCAAATAGGTCGCAACCCTAGCTCTCCAAGCCACAGCCCACATACCTTTTTTCTCTTATTTCACATTTGGCTCGGTTTTAACTCCTTACTTTGCTTCCAATGATCCTTGAACTCGTGTCTCAAACTCATTTGCACCTAATAGAAATTTCAAAACACCTAATTAATTAGTAGGTAAACTACCTAGTTGGTCACCCAACTTTTAGGACGCTTTCATTTTCATCACTTAGGCGTTAAATCTCTAACAACGCTTAATTGTGCATGTTACATCATGTTTACACTTTCATTTTAGTTACCTAACTTTAGGTAACTTTTATTTTGGTCACCCAAAAAATAGATTTTTTTAACTATTGATTGAGGTAAAAGCACATTAAGGATTGAAGTAATAAAGCAGTAGAAACTAAAATAATGTATTAAAAAATTGTGAAATTTTACTTGTTTACTACATTGTCAAAAGCTCTACTTTTTCAATATTAAAATTTAAAATTTCAAAACATCAAAATTAATTAAATAAACTGTTGACAAAATTTTATCCCTTGATAGTATCAACATATTTGTTAGTATAATATTAAAATTAATTAATTTAATTAATTTAACCTCCTTTCAAAATTTAAAATGTTATTTTATATTTCTAAATTAAAATAAACTCAAATAACCCATCTTTAATAATTGTTTACGAAGCCCACATTTCTTTTGATTATATGATCTTGAATATTTCATACTAAGGTAAAAGTAAAGAAAAATCATTGCAAATATTAAATTAATTAATTTTATCTTCCATGCCAAACAAAACTCAAATTTCTTTCATCACTTCTTTACCCTAAATGAAAAACAAACAATTAATTTAATTAATTGTAATAATTTTTTTTCTTGGCTTAATATATAGATTGGCCCTAGAACTTGACAAATTTTCTCACATTGGACCCTAAACCTTTTTTTATCATATTGGTCCTTGAGGTTGGCATTTGTTATACAGATTGGTCCTACATTGACATGTTTGTTTTTGAAGAATATGCTAATTTGGACAAGTATGGGGCTACATTTGAAGAAATAAGGGAAAACACATGAATTCATATTTAATCATTCTTAAAATTTTTAAAAAAACTTAAAATTGAAAAAAAATCAAAAATTTATAAACTTTTTAAGAGATGTCATAAATTATAAGAAAGAAAAAATTGAATATATATAAAACAATAAAATATGAAAATAAAAATAAGTTAAAATTTAACAATTAAAACTTACTCTTTAAATAATCAACTTTAACAAAATAAAAATAATTTTAAAATTCTAAAATATATAACAAATAATATTAAAATATAAAAATAAAAAATTCAATTTTTAGAAATTTACAAAAATGAAAAAATGAAAATTTGATTAGACATTGACTGAAGTTGACCGGCTTGACTAGCATTGATCACACTAACAGGAGTTGATCAACATCAACTGATGAATTTTTTAATTTTTAATTTTTTAATTTTTTATATAATTTTATATTTTTACAAATCATTTTTTAAAAATGTAACCAAATTTATTTAATTTTTAAAATTTATTTTCATTTTCAATTTATGTATATTGTTTTTATTTTTAACAAATTTCAATATTTTTTTTAAATTTTAAGGTTTTTGTTAAAAAATTTAAGAATGGTTAAAGATGAATCAATATGTCATCTCATTATTTGTCCACGTGTCAGTCCCGTGATTGTCTGCATTACAATTTTTTCAAAAAAAAAAATGGCGTTAGTGTGGCGACCAATCTGTGTAACAAATGCCAACCTCAGGGACTAATGTAATCCAAAAAAATTCCAAGGGCCAATATGAGAAAAGTTGTCAAGTTCAGGGGCTAATGTATATATTAAGCCTTTTTTTTTGCTTTTAACGTATCATGGAAGAGTTGAGATTATGTAATCAAAAGAAATTTAAGTTTTGTACATAATTATTAAATATGGGTTGTTTGAGTTAATTACATCAAGAGAAATCTAGAAACATAAAATAAAATTTTAAATTTTAGAAGGATATTAAATTAATTAATTTTAATATTATAGTAACACATCGGTTGACATTATCAAGGGATAAAAATTTTCAGTAATTTATTTAATTGATTTTGATGTTTTGTAATTTAAAATTCATTATTAAAAAAAAAGAAATTTAAGATTTTTGGCCTAGGATAAACAATCACAGTTTAACAATTTTCTTAATGTATTATTTTAGTTTCTACCTCTTTTTCACTTTAATCCTTAATTTTTATTTTCCTTGATCAATTATTAGAAAAAAGAATAAGTTTTGGTTGACCAAAATGAAAGCAACCTAGAAGTTAAGTGACCTAAATGAAAGTTTAAACAGGATGTGGTGTATATAGTCAATGATGTTAGAGATTTAATGTTTGGGTAACTAAAATGAAAGTGCCTTAAAAGTTAGGTAACAAAATTATAAAGATTTCATTTTGAGTGACCAAAATGAAAACGTTCTAAAAATCAGTAACCAATTAAGATACACTAATTTGTAAATGCTAAATCATGTAAAGTTAAAACATAAATTGAATTAAAAGTAAACTATATACACATTAGAATTAATAGTAAATTTTCTTTTTGACTTTTTACATACTTGAATTTATATATATATATATATTAACATTTTTAATAATTATTAATTTTTATAATACTCTAAGTTTTTTTTTAAGTTTTGCATCCATTTAGAAAGAATTTAAATAAATGGTTGTTCAGATTAGACTTGTTCATGAGTTGAGTCACTTGTCCATATTCAAGGTCCACTCAAAAAATGGAAATGTTTAGACAAAATTATGATGCCCAAAAAATGAGCTTGGGTAAAATTTAAGACATGTTTTCTATATGGGTAGAGTATTGGACAAGTTTTTTGACTCGAGCCCAAATACTGGCTCAAAATATATTATGTTATAAAACTATTATATTAATTATATATGTTAAATAATAATTATATATATTTATATTTATATTTATATTAAATCACTAACTCAATAACAATTAAACCCATTACTCATTACCTAAAAAATTTTATCCAACTAAATAACCCAATCCAAAATATAAAAATATAAAAATTATATTTAATACAATAAATTATTTATTATATTCATAGCTTTGTTTTTTAATATAAATATTTTTAATGCATTTTTAGTGTGTTAAAAATTATTTTAGTATATTATATATATATTTAAAAATTTTGTTTTGAATAAAATAATAATTTGTCAATATTTATTCTATATGCACAATTTTATTAATTTTTTAAAAATAATACTTTTAAAATATTTTTATTGATGCAATATGTCAAGATACTACTTAGGGCTAGTTTGACAATATTTTTGAAAAATTCTTTTGAAAGTGTTATGGAAGAGTGCTTTTGAAAAGTTTAGTTTAAAATTTGAGTGTTTGGTATTCTTTGTTAAAAAGTACTTTTGAGAAGTAAAATATCTATTTTAGACATGATATTATAAAATAACAAATATATATTTAAATAATGTTCAAATTAATTAATATTATGATATTTTAGTAATAATATAAAAAATAATTTATTATAACTTATTGTTAATATTTTAATATATAATATTAATTTTAAATATTTTAAGTAATTAATATTAATTATTTATTAAGTAAACAAAAAAATAGGGAAACAAAGAGGTCTGCCGTGCATTTGGAAAGAAGAAAAAGAAAGGTTAAAAAAGTAATATAATGATAAAAGTACTCTTGATTGAGAAAAAGTGGTAAAATTGCTGCTTTTTCATATGTGAAAAAGTGATTATTTTAAGCTGAAAAAGTGGCAAAAATGGGAGTTGTTCTTTAATATTTTTAACAAAAAAGGAAAAGGACTTTTTTGACAAAAGCCCATCAAATAAGCATAGCCGAACGGGCCTTGGCTGACAGCTTTGAGTAGCTTTCGTCAATCATATCAATGCGGTTAATAACCAAACCGGTTAATTATTTTTTTACACTGAATCCGAACCCGAACACCGAACCATGAAAAAATAAAAAATCATGATGAAAGTGACGTCGTTTAGGTCTAATTGGAATTCCGCTAGTTTCCCTTTCCTTCGCCTTCTATTCCACCTGAATCCGAAGAGAAATCTAAAACCCTACTGCTCCGCTCTGTGGGAAATCAGTAAATTTGGTACCTCAAATTCCCAATCTTACCCTTAAAAAGATGCTAAATTTCCTTTAATTACCATGTCTTCCGAGGAAATCAGCCTCCAGAACGGGCTCAACGTTTTCCAGGCCGACCCTATACGGGCCTTTAATTGCGGACCCCAATCTGCTACTCGACCCGGCTCCAAAACCCGAGAACTCACCGGCTTCATCGACGACAAGATGTTCTCCTTCCCTCCTTCCCAACCCTCCGAGTTTCGCTCCTCTAACATCTTCTCCGCCGCCGCCGCCGCTGCTGCTGCTGCTTCCGCTGACAGCCGAGACCCTCCAAACCACCACCATCGGAATTGGGAGAGAAGCGCCGGTGGTTGCTCGACAAACAGCGGCGACGACGAATCTGACGAAGATGATGTGGATGATGAGGAAGACGAGGATGATGACGGCCACGACGGAGGAGATGGCGACCAAAATGATAATAACCACAATAATAGTATAAACATAAATAATAAAAGTAATAGTGGAAATGAGACTGTTAATAATGCAGGAAGTGGAAACCCCGAAAAAATGGGAAACGGAAAAGCAAAGCCTTCCTTCGGTTAGTTTTCTCTTCTTTTCTATCGTTTCTATTTTTGAGAAATTTTATTGTTTTTTATATATAAAAGAAGGAACTTTATTGATTTATTTTTGTTTCTTTTTATAATTACTGTTGGAAAGTTGGAGGGAGCTGCAGGGAATCGGTCGTGAAGGAAGGAGGGATTGGGCAAGGTGTGAGAGAGGGTAATAATTATCAGAATGCGGTGACGATTGCCGATCCTGATGGGGATATTTATTACACGCAGTTTTTACAAGGGGGAGAAGGGTCTGCTGCTAGTGGTGGTGGTAACGCTCAGAAGGATATCTTGGTGGAGAATTGTGGTGGATATGGGTTTAGTGGGACGAAAGATGTTCCATTTTTTACTGAGTCTGGTGAGTCCTTGCGGGCCATTTTATCCGACCCTGTCACGTAAGTGATGATTTTAAGAAGTTGAAGGAAAAATAAGTGCTTTTGATAGATTTCTGCTCCCTGATGTTGAATCTGGCTATGGTTTTATAGCAGCCGTGCTTTGTTGGTTAATTATAGTTTGGTTTAATGTGTTAATGTGTAATGTTAATTTACAGTTCATGTAGTTGTGAATTTTACAAGTCCCTCTACTAGTGAGCTTCAGCTGAGATTATGAGATGCAGGAAAATTTATTAGCAGTAGTGCAGTACAAGTTATTGTAGCTAGTCATGTATGGAGTGCTACAAGGCTAGTGAACTATTAGGACTGTGGAAAAACATGCTTTCTTTTATCTGAGATCATTTAGATATGTTTACCGGTAAAAGATAATGTCTTTGAACTAGGAGTTTTACTCATTTGGTTCATGCAGTCATCCTTTAGAGGTGGCACTAGCTGATTTCAGGTTTAAATCCTAGTATTTATAACCCTCTTCCCATCCCTAGGCTTGTCGCCTTTGTTAAAAAGAAAATGTCTTTGCTCTTTCTGCACATATATTTTTAATTGATCCATTGATTTTTAGTCACTACTTATCAAGGAGTTGATGTACATACAGAAAAGAAAAAAAGGTTAGATTGATGTTTCAATCATTTGTTTCCTTTCATTTAAAATTTCAGGGGAGCTCTCATGGATGATGCGATGATATTACCTTGTGGACATTCCTTTGGTGCTGCTGGAATACAGCATGTTCTTAGAATGGTGAGTTCTTGATAAAACCTATTTCTTCTACTCTGTAATTAGTATGATGCTTAGTTGCGGATGAAGTTTGTGCCATGCTTCAAAGAATTATCTTTGATTGGCCAAGGGATGGTTTGAATCAGTACAAATTATGGATAAAAGTATAAAATAGGCCATTTATATATGGGTTCTAGGTTGTTACAGATATGAATGCCCTGTTTTGTGCCATTTCAGAGTGATTAAGTGCTCATGGTTACTATATTAGGTACAATCTTATTAACATCACTAGAAATAAAAGTAAAGACAGCAATCTACAATATCGCTGTTTAGAGATGGAGAGAAAAAAGGTACAAGTGGTGAAAGTGAAGTAAATTTACCTTGAATAATAAAAGGCTTAATACATCATTTGGTACCCAAGTACCTATTGTTGTTGCTTTTCTTTTGGTATTGTTGTTGCTTTTCTTTTGGTCCTATAAGGTACTTGTGTTCAACAAAAGTTGTACATTTTGGTATCTGAAGGTAACGGCAGCAATTTTTAATGTTTAATTCGAGTTTTAGGATTGATTTGCTGAAAATTCATAATTAACTAATAATATTAACAATTAACTTTCATCAAATCAACTTTAAAACCCGAAAAAAATCACAGCCATCAGATTATATTTAACAAATTAAACATAAAATTAAACAAATGTACAACTAACACTAAATTATTCTGTTCACAAAATCATGAAAATTCAAAAAAGTATATTAGCTATTAATTGTCATCAAATCAACCTTAAAACCTGAATTGAACACTAAAAAATTAACACCGTTACCTTTAGGTACTAAATGTATAACTTTTTCCAAATACAAGTACCACATTGGACAAGAAAAATGTAGGTACCACATTAGAAAAAAATGTTAAACTCGGGTACCAGAGGACGTATTAATTCATAATAAAAGTATATGATCGTGTAAGTATGTTTATAGTCACCTTAGTTTGATAGGAGCCAGTCGTGATAATGTTTTGCTTAATTTTATTCAGTTATTACATAAAGTAATTAATTTACACATTTAACAACAAACAAAGAAGAGCCGTGATTTGTAAGTAGCCAGAGACATGGTATGCGCAAAGAATTTCATTCAATTATCAGATAAACTAATTAATTAATATAAACAAGTATTTGTAGCCTAAATTGCTTGCATTCTCTTCTTTCAAATATCATAGATGTCCAAATTAGTTTCCACCTTACTAATAGGCCTTTCATTTGGGAAAAAGACACTAAAGAATATGGAATGATTACAATTTGCAATATTTAAGATAATTCCTACATCACAAGAAAAGACACTTCCTACCATTAACAATACAAGATAGAATTGGATTTGACACAATAGAATGGAAGTCTAATGAGATCTTCAAAGAAAAAACTGTAAATGATTGAGAAAACACTTATGTCTTTCTTCAGTTATTACAGCCTTATCTTTTAGAATATCTGTCAGAATAATGTATTTTTTATTCCTTAATTTTCCTGTTTAAATACTACTATTAGTGTATTTTAAGATGAAGGCTAAACCAGTTCCAATCAAAAACTAAAATGTTAAAGAAAGAAAAGTTCTATTACCCCATCCAGCATCAAGGTTTGTCCTGATACCGTAAATTTCAAAGGTAAAACTATCTAAATCTCCTCAATTTAACCCTTTACTCCATTTGGAAAAGAAGTCCCACCACCTTTAAATATTAAGTGATCATATCTTGTCTAACTCAATTCTGTACTTTCCTGTACTGTGCCAGTCCCTTAAAAGGCACATTATTGAACTAACCAGGTACCTATTTTGAGGTCAATCAAGCACCTTTCTCATAATTTTCTGGAATGACTTTCCATATGAGAGAATTTTGGAACACTACATTCTTTATCTACATGGTTATGGCAATGTAAGTAGGTGAAATTTACAGGGGAAACATTCAAGTTTTTATGGTTTTTTTTGGTGTGGAGGGAGTTTGTGGAGTGGTTCAAAGTTAAGAGGAGGTGAAAAGTAGTTGTGGGTATTAAACTTTAGCTGTAAACAGTGAGGTCACTTATAGTCTTGCTGCTGAGGGATAGTGAAGTTAGAAGAGTAGCTGTAAGAGCAATTAGGTAAGAAAGGGAACTGAAATGGTAAGTTGAAGGAGCCTCAGGCCCTCAGTAAAGGTCTTTTGAAAGGATTTGGAGATGGAGCAAGGGCTGCATTGGTGCTACCATTTCATGTTCAGCTTTGGTAGAGATTGCAGAGAGGATTTAATCTTAGTTTCAGTCAGATGTCAGATGTCAGTACTGATGTTTTAATGTGACAGATTGACATAGGTTCAAGATTGATAATAAAAGAATCAATAACTCGTAAATGCCTCGAAATTCACTGACATTGTCAGACCATCTGGGGCATTGATAATAATACCATTATCCTTTGTTCAATGTGAATTCAAGGGTTTATTCCTTATCTGTTTTGTGTGTTTATTTGTATTGACTTATAGGCAAAGTTTATGCGGCAGAACATGTTGCAAGCCATCTAGAGCGACTTACTGTGCATTGATTCAAGTGTTTATGCAAGCTGATGATAGACATGATTTATGAGGTGGCTTTGCATATTATTTCATTGAATCACTGTTGAATGATATGTATTTTTTTTCTCCTTTATATGTATTAACATTTATCTTGTTTTCCTTGATTACTTAACTAGCTGTTGGGTTGAAACTTTGTGGTCTGTCTGAGTCATTTGTTAACAATGATTATAACTGCATAATAATTTTGATATTATGAATGCTTTATCAGAAAGCTTGCTACACTTGTTCACATTCAGTTTCAGAGGAGTTGGTGGCTCCCAATCTTTGTAAGTAATATTCTTTGGCTTCAAAGGAAAATCTCTTCTCCTTTGTGGAATTTCAGTCGTAGTTTGTGAACTATTGTAATTTGCACAATTTTCCAGCAAGGATAAGATGCATAGATTAGTATCTTATTGATGTTAAGCACCCCATCTTTGTGTCTGGCACATTATTTCCCAGGTTGTCAGTTGAGGCACTGGGCACATATTTTTCTTGGATGTCTATGTTTATCCCTTGCTCTTACATATTATAGGAACAGTTTCGGCAACAAAACCTAGGTTTCCTGAATGTTAGGTGATCGTCTACAAGATATGGGTGAATTTTGATACACTTTAAAGGAGGAGCAAATACATGGTGAAATTATTATGTCAGGAAGGCTATTAAACATTTTAATATGCATAAGCTATCCGTGTTCTATGCTACATGTATACATTATTTCTGTTCTTTGGAGATATTTAGTTATTTTCTATTTTGTTAATGTTCATGAGCAGCTCTCCGAGCTGCGGTGCAGGCATTTCGTCGGGAAGAAGAGTTACAGTTCTACCGCTCACCTAAAAGGAGGAGAGAAAGATTTGAACAGGTGTCTCTTTTTTATACCTCCTTTTGGTATCAATAGCTTTCAAAACTCCCTTTCTGAATTCGATAACCCTTATTGGTGCTTTATGCGTTTTAATTTCCTGCCATTGCTTATACCAGTCCTGTCGTATCATTGCTGACACTTTCTTTTACTTGTCTGTTCATATAGGATAAGAGTAGCTATGGCGAATCAAATATCATGGATCCGCCAAGGGGTAGGGGTGTCCAGTTTCCATTTGCTGTGACAGACCGGGTTATCATAAAGGTATATCTTCTGAAATCTTTTTCTTGTCAACTTTTTCTCTGCTTGTAATGCCTGTTTTAGATGGTCGAATTTGGTGAGTGGAGATAGATTGATACAGGGTAACAAGAGGACACCACAACGCTTTGTTGGACGTGAAGCTATTGTAACTACACAATGCTTGAATGGATGGTAAGTACCAGCCTTCCTTCCCTCTTCACGTGACATGTTATCAATGTATATTGGATTCTGCATTTACATCATTTACTTTTGAAACACGGGATCTCTCTCTGGCACACACAAACGCACTTTCTAGTATTGGTTACAAAATCTTGAATCCTCTTCCGAGATACTAATCAATTGGTTGGAAAGTAGAGTTAACGTGACATTGCCCTGAATATCTGCTTCGGCTCAAATCCAACGCCGAAACCAACCTTGTGGCCTTATTACAAAATTTTGATTTACAGGTATGTGGTGAAGACGTTGGACAATGCAGAGAGTGTTAAACTGCAGTATCGCTCGCTTGCCAAAGTTGCAGGTGAGACATTGTCATCAAAGCCAATGTCAAGCAAGATGGGACCGAACTGGTTGTAGATCACCTATGCTGCACATTGTTAAATGGGGGTCTTGCCAGTAATCTAACTTCAAATGTTTATCTGTGCTATTATTATTAGTGTTTCATGAAACCGAACCTACAGTGTGGTATAATCCCTGTAAATTACCCAAACGCTTCTATCACTTTGTACCTTACATACAATACTTGAACATATGTAATCATTTTTGTTTTATATTGTACTAGTATGGTTTTCCACTTTGGGTTAATTATAGAATAGGTTCATTGAGTTCATGATCTAGCAACAGCATCCAAGGTCCTCTCAGCTCAACTCATCCAATGTTTGTATTGTTCATTTTGAGTAATAGACGTGTTGGCATGTACCTAAGCTACTACGTGGTCATTAAGTCTATTATGCCATGTTGCTCTTGTGGATATTGTTATGATTGTGTAACCTATGTCAAGTAAGTCATTAAGTGTGTGTGCTTGTTTTAAGTTGTAATTAATGCTTTAAAAGGAGAATTAGTATGATAAATGATGAATAAAATCATGTTTGGCTGGTCGCTTGATTGCCAAGTAAAATTGATTGGTGATTAAACATGGTAGTTTTGATTGTAGGTGTGTGGATCTTATGCTTTGGAAGTGTTAGTCTGTGAGTTTATGTTCTAAATTTGGTTTTGAAGAGTTTCAACTCATGGTTTCAGTTTGGTAATGTTTAGGGCCAAAATAAGTAAGTTTGAGATGATTTTTGGGTTTTGGCATACTATATTGGTACATAGGTTAAGTTGTATCGCAACAAGTAAGATAGTAATAAAAAATAAATAGTAGCAAGGGCTTGTATCGTTACAAGTCCCCACTTTGTACTGATGCATCTATGCCAGACAAGGATCTCTCTTTTGTTTTGAGTTTTGACTCTCGAGGAGCCATACTCGGTCTCAACCACCTCCATAGTGTTTTTAAATTGATTTTAAAGACTTAATAATAATTTAAAATATTTGAAAAATTTTATATAAAGGATTCTTCATTGATTTTTTATTGTATTTAAAGTATATTTTAGTTTGAGTTGTTCTGGTAGTGAATGCAATGTATTGCATTTGGATCCAACGATCAAGTCGAATGTAGGGTGTCACAGGATAATTTCTCTATGTATGCACTATTGAGTTCAATGGTCTTAGAGCTCAACCTATGATGCATGCTGTGTCGGTTGATTTTCTTGCCCCTTTAGATCTATCCTTCAAAGTTATTCGATATTTTGTGGGTGTTTTGAAATATCTAGGACGAATTAAGACTGTTGTTTCACCTAATTAGGGTGTTGCCTTTCCATGATATGGTAACAAATGATGGGCACCCATGCCTCGAATAATGCATATTGCTTGAAAGTTATCTTTGATAAGATGGCAAACATTGCATCATTGACGAGGCATTACCGTGCTTTACAAAAGCATGCAAATAACAACAAAATTTCAACAACAAACATGCATGGGATCTCTACTGCAAGCAGTACTACGAGTACAGTTTTTGTTTTTGTATTTTTTGTTTTTTTTTTGTTTTTTTGCAATGAAACACAGGTAAATATTTCAAGAATCATACACAAAGAAGAATGGATGTTGACAATGACACTAAAGGGTTCCTATATGATGCAAAAGTCTATCAATCTAATAGAAATTCAAGTTATTGAAGCGGTTCATACTAAGATATGAGTGTTAACAATCTAGATTATTAAATTTTATTACGAAATACTAAAACTATGAGTTACTCTAATTAATAACTTCTCACGAGATCTTAGCAGTGACTGGTTATTCTTTTGATTGTCAATGGCGTCACAATAAATTGATATTAATGCTATATCTTTCCCTTAAATGATATTTCCTCTTGATTTCACTCGAGTAACGCTGGACCTCTCGGTCTTAAACATTTGGCTCAGCTAATTTAATTTTACTCAATAAAATCTCTTTTTTCAGTCTCATCTATCTAAATTTTTAGATAGATTTCTCAAGTCCAACTTATTAACACAAAGCATCAACACAAATTTCATGAAATAATCACATAAACATAGTCCAAATAATCAATCACTTAATGGATTTAGCTCATGATTATATCAAGCATATCCATAAACATGATCTCCATATCCAGATTTTAGAAACTGAAGTAAATAAAAATAATATTAAGTTTAGAAATTGCTCATTCAAGAAGAACTTCCTCCATGATAAACATCCATTGAAGCCCAGCTTGATCTCCATTCCAATTTCATTGCCCATTATAAATTGTAGTAAATCAAAGTATAAAACTAAGTCAGCTAAATCAATGAACATGCAAACTTCATAGCTAAATCAATAAGCATCTTGTCGCAACAAGACATTCTTTGTGGTCGCACGACAGTGATTGGAAACAAAAACTCCATGGTTGAGTCAGTAACATCCTTGTCGCAACAAAGCTTTCCTTGCGACAAGGACTTTTCTTGTATAATTTTCAAGCCACTTGAATCCCTTATAATGTCAGTCATTTGTTTTGACCTACAATGTCATTTTCACATAAAGTAAATTCATAATTAAAGTGCATAGAATGCAATTACTCAAAATACATATAAAAACATCCAAAAAAAGTGAATTCTACTACAACTCGTATTAGATATGCAAAATGACTCGAGAACAAGTTCCTTAAGTGTAAAAACAGCCTAATTTACTTTATCAATTTGCAACGCATCAGTTGTCTAGGTACAACATCCACCAAAACTGCATATATATATACTGTTGAAAAGTCAACAAAGGTAGGAAGCAACTTGTTAAAAAGGTGAAGCAAGTTGCACCGAATGTTGAAAAGTTGAATGGGATAATTGCAATTTTGGTCCCTAATTTTTTAGGCCATTTATAAGTTAGTCCCTGAACTTCAACTATAAATAGGCCTTTTCATTTTTCATTTCAACCATCCCAACCAATCTTTCTCTCTTAGTTTTCTCTCTTCTCCCATTTGAGAATTCTTAAGGAATTCTATTTGTTTGTAATATTTTGGAGATAGTAAAGTTATCATCTGGTGTTAGTGCCCGAGGACGTAGGTATAATTTACCGAACCTCGTTAAAACTCTTGTGTTCTTTCTTGTCCTATTTTTCTTTCAATATTTAAGGGTATAATAGTAGTATTTAATTGTGCTATTAAATTACTATAGAAGGGATATCCTGACTAAGGAAAGACTTGGTATTTAAGAGATCCTTGTGATCCACCTCTCTTCCCTGGGAATTGAACTTTGTGTGATTTTTTAGTACAATAATTTACACGCTTCCGGCCCTATTGGAATAACAAGTGGTATCAGAGCCGAAGGTTAATCGTAGTATGCTCTGTAGTTGTAGTTTAAACTGATCTTCCACATCAGAAAAGATTTTCTTAGGTATATTGAAAGATTATGGAGAAAACGGTCGGTGTAAGAGCTTCAACATCGTCTATGTGGACAAGACCGACAATTGCAAATGCAAGATTGGCCGTGGAGATCTTTGATGGCACGGGCCATTTTGGTATGTGGCAAAGTGAGGTTCTAGATGCCCTTTTTCAGCAGGGTCTAGACATTGCCATTGATGAAGAGAAACCAGATGATGTACAGGAGAAAGATTGGAAGGCGATCAATCGGTTGGCATGTGGCACAATTCGATCATGCATTTCTCGAGAGCAGAGGTTTGCTTTTTCAAAGGAGACTTCTGCAGATAAATTGTGGGTGGCACTTGAAGAAAATTTTTTGAAGAAAAACAGTCAAAATAAGCTCCACTTGAAGAAAAGACTGTTTCGCTTCACTTACGTCCCAAGTACCACAATGAATGATCACATCACCAAATTTAATCGCTTAGTCACCGATTTGCTAAATATGGACGAGACATTCAAAGATGAAGATTTGGCTTTGATGTTGTTGGGGTCACTTCACGAGGAGTTTGAGTTCTAGAAACTACTCTACTTCATGGCAGAGTGATATATCTCGAGCGAAGTCTCATGCGGCCTTATACGATTATGAACAGAGAAAGAAGGACAAACAGAAAAACTCAATCGAGATCTGAAGCTTTAGTAGTCCGAGGTCGTTCATACACTCGGAAGAAAACTCAGAAAGGGAGATCAAAGTCAAAGTCCAGACTTGGGAAAGATGAATGTGCCTTTTGTCATGAGAAAGGCCACTGGAAAAAAAATTGTCCAAAGCTGAAAAATAAGGGAAAAGCTGCTGTAGATGCTTGTGTTGCAAAGCATGATACCAGTGACTCTGAACTATCACTGGTTGCATCATTATTATCGTTCCATTCAGATGAGTGGATATTGGATTCGGGTTATACCTATCATATGTCCCCTAATTGGGAGTGGTTCTCTGATTTAGTAGAACTAAATGAAGAAGTTGTTTATATGGGCAATAACAATGCCTGTAAAATTGTTGAGATAGGTTCAATCCAATTAAAGAATCAAGATGGATCAACCAGAGTTCTGACTGATGTTCGGTACGTGCCTAGTTTGAAGAAAAATCGCATCTCATTGGGAGCCTTGGAATCCAATGGTTCAGTTGTTACTATGAGAGATGGGATTTTGAAAGTGACATCTGGCGCACTTGTGATATTGAAAGGCATTAGGAAAAATAACTTGTATTACTACCAAGGTAGTACAGTTATTGGAGCAGTCGCTGCAGCTTCCGATAACAAAGAATTGGACTCAATGCAGTTGTGGCATATGAAGTTGGGACATGCCAGCGAAAAATCCTTACAAATTCTGACAAAGCAAAGATTGTTGAAAGGTGCAAAGGCTTGCAAATTAAAATTTTGCGAGCATTGTGTTCGGGAAAGCAAAAGAGAGTGAAATTGAAGACTCGCTATCCATAATACAAAAGGTATTTTGGAATATGTTCACTCAGATGTGTGGGGGCCTTCCAAAACACCTTCATTGGGAGGAAAACACTACTTTGTTACTTTTGTTGATGACTTTTCCAGAAGAGTTTGGGTGTATACCATGAGAACTAAGGATGAAATGCTTGGAGTTTTTCTTAAATGGAAAACTATGATCGAAAACCAGACTGGCAAGAAAATCAAGCGGCTTAGGATGGACAATGGAGGGGAATATAAAAGTGATCCGTTCTTCGATGTGTGCCAAGAGTATGGTATTGTTCGACACTTCACAGTTAGAGATACACCGCAGCAGAATGGAGTGGCAGAGCGTATGAATCGAACATTGCTGGAGAAAGTTCGATGTATGTTGTCCAATGCTGGGTTGGGCAAGCAATTTTGGGCTAAGGCTGTGACATACGCTGGCCATCTTGTTAATCGTTTGCCATCATCTGCATTAGAAAGAAAAACTCCTATGGAGGTATGGTCTGGAAAATCGGCTACAGATTATGATTCCTTACATGTGTTTGGATCCACTGCATATTACCATGTGAAGGAGTCAAAGTTAGATCCGAGGGCAAAGAAAGCTCTCTTTATGGGAATCACTTCTGGAGTGAAGGGATTCCGTCTTTGGTGCTTAAGCACAAAGAAAATGATCTATAGCAGAGATGTTACCTTTGATGAATCTGCCACATTAAAAAAGGTAGCAGATGAAGATATTCAGACAAGCGATACTCCACAGCAGGTGGAGTGTACTCCAAAACAGGTGGAGTTTGAGCAGATGAGGATTTGCCCAGTTAATAAGTCTAATTCTCCAACCAAAATGGAGGAATTAGAGGTTGAAGAGGTTCTGACCCAAGAACCATTAAGTACACCAAAACCAGTTGCAGATGCAAGGCCACGGAGAGAAATTTGTAAACCTACTCGATTTACTGATATGGTGGCCTACGCCCTTCCCGTTGTTGATGATGATATTCCTATCACTTATCAAGAAGCAATGCAAAGCTTAGAAAGTGATAAATGGAAATGCGCCATGGATGAAGAAATGCAGTCTCCCCGGAAGAACAATACTTGGGAGTTGGCGCAATTACCGAAAGGTAAAAGGGCAATCGGATGCAAGTGGGTATTTGCAAAGAAAGATGGATCTCCTAGCAAGAAAGATGTTCGCTACAAGGCAAGATTGGTAGCTAAAGGCTACGCTTAGAAGGAGGGAATTGACTACAATAATGTATTTTCCCCTGTTGTGAAGCATTCCTCCATTAGAATTTTGTTGGCCTTGGTAGCACAGTTGAATTTGGAGCTAGCTCAACTTGATGTTAAGACGACTTTTTTGCATGGTGAGTTAGAAGAAGAGATCTATATGACTCAGCCCGAAGGATACACAGATGCTGGTAGTAGAAATTGGGTTTTTAAGCTGAACAAATCGCAATATGGATTGAAGCAATCCTCGAGGAAGTGGTACAAGCGATTTGATAGCTTTATGAGAAGGCAGAAGTACACAAGAAGCAAATATGACAATTGTGTGTATTTACAGAAGCTGCATGACGGATCTTTCATTATCTACTCTTGTATGTTGATGATATGTTAATCGCTTCGAAGAGCCAAAAAGAGATAGATAAGCTGAAGGCTCAGTTAAATCAAGAGTTCGAGATGAAAGATCTAGGTGAGGCCAAGAAGATTCTCGGCATGGAGATAAGTAGAGATAGACAGAGAGGCAAGCTTTGTTTAAATCGAAGCAATATCGAAAAGGTATTACAATGTTTTGGTGTAAATGAAAACACAAAACATGTAAGTACCCCACTTGCTTCTCATTTGAAACTCGGTGCTCAATTATCTCCAAGACCAAGATGAAAGAGAATATATGGCGAAAGTCCCATATGCTAATGCGTTGGGAGTTTGATGCATGCGATGGTGTGTGAGGCACGACATTTCACAAGCTGTTAGAGTTGTGAGCGGTATATGCATGATCTCGAAAAGGACATTGGCAAGTCAGAAAATGGATTCTACGGTATCTTGAAAAACCGTAGATGTTGGTTTAATTTTGAACAGGATGAAGCACTTGGTCGGTTTGTAGTTGGATATGTTGATTCCGACTTTCTGGTGATTTAGATAAACGTCGTTCAACTACGGAGTATTTGTTTACTTTTGCGAAAGCCCGAGTGAGTTGGAAGTCTACCTTACGATCTGATGGCGTGTCTACTACAGCAGAATATATGGCGATTCTGAAGTCATTAAGGAGGCTATTTGGCTTAATGGATTGTTGAAAGACTTGGGAGTTATTCAAAGTCACATTAGTCTATATTGTGACAGTCAGAGTGCTATTCATTTAGCGAAAAATCAAGTCTATCATTCAAGAACCAAGCATATTGACGTAAGATATCACTTTGTGCGGGAAGTCTTTGAAAAAAGAAAAATTCTACTTCAGAAGATTCCGACAGCAGATAATCCCGCAGATATGATGACCAAGGTGGTAACAACAATCAAGTTTAATCATTGTTTGAACTTGATTAACATCCTGAGAATTTGAGCACCTTCAGGTGTATGGCGCTCGAGAGCGCATTTGTAGGTACTACAAAAGATAGCTTTATCGAATTTGGGGAGTTGAAGGAAGTGTGTGAAGATGTGATTATCCTAATCAAATCTTCAAGGTGGAAATTGTTGAAAAGTCAACAAAGGTAGGAAGCAACTTGTTAAAAAGGTGAAACAAGTTACACCGAATGTTGAAAAGTTGAATGGGATAATTGCAATTTTGGTCCCTAATTCTTTAGGCCATTTACAAGTTAGTCCCTGAACTTCAACTATAAATAGGCCTTTTCATTTTTCATTACAACCATCCCAACCAATCTTTCTCTCTTAGTTTTCTCTCTTCTCCCATTTGAGAATTCTTAAGGAATTCTATTTGTTTGTAATATTTTGGAGATAGTAAAGTTATCGTCGGTGTTGTGCCCGAGGGACGTAGGTATAATTTACCGAACCTCGTTAAAACTCTTGTGTTCTTTCTTGTCCTATTTTTCTTTCAATATTTGAGGGTATAATAGTAGTATTTAATTGTGCTATTAAATTACTATAGAAGGGATATTCTGACTAAGGAAAGACTTGGTATTTAAGAGATCCTTGTGATCCACCTCTCTTCCCTGGGAATTGAACTTTGTGTGATTTTTTAGTATAATAATTTACACGCTTCTGACCCTATTGGAATAACATATACAAGTTCAATTATATTCATTAATAGGAATATTGAATTGTAATGAATGCGGATACAACATCAATCTACATCTTTATCAACTCGTCGATTGATTTCTTATTGCATCCAAATCAAATCCCTTCCGTAACACATATTATCCAAAGGACCTTTAAATTTGTTTAAATATTCAACACAATAATGGATTATAAATCTTGATAGTTGAATACATTTCAAAATATTATATACGATTATATTTTTCCTTCCTTTAAGAGAGAACTCCTATGATTGATGTTTAGGTTTGTAGAAGAAAGCAATAACTTTTTTTTTTGTTAATTGATTCTTGCATCACTTTACAAGGCGCCCTGTATAGGTGCACTAGAGTTGCAAAACCTTGATTGAATCAACCAACTTCCTTAAAAGAATTCAGTAGAAGAAGATACATGCAATGGACCCTGTTGTCAGAAAAGTTTGGCAACAACATTCCCCTACCATTTGGAGCATATCGATTCATTTCCTTCACAATTGCATGTAGGGGAGCCCGTTGGACAAGTTTGTCTAAACCATGTGCGCTTTACTCGATTCCCATCTAATTCCTTCTTTGTTTTATCTTTACTCGGATGTCACATCGACATTACTAAATTCGATTACCATCTCCTTAACAATTGGAAAGTCGATTATTAAAGCAAAATCTGTTAGTATTATAGTTGTTTCCCGTATGAAAAAAAGGAATGTATGTGTTTCCAACCCTCATCTCTCCAACAAGGTGACAAACAATTCCAGTATCATAGTGAACATTGTCATCGTAGATGCTACATATAAATCAACACTCTTCAAGAGTTCTACGATATGTCCACCGACCTTTAGAAACTTTAAATTATGCTGAGCTTGAAATTTTCAATCTTCTTACAATAAAAAAAATCACAAAAGAATTTACCAAAAGCAAAATCTTAAAAATATTTTTACAAAAATTGCAACAAAAAAAAATAGAGTTAAAAATTTTACCATATTAACAACATAATTTGCAATATGTCCTTCCTGAAACTTTGATGCGACCATTTTTCCTCAAGAAAAGAAGTTCAAAATTGAGTGGGGTACTTATATTGGGGAAGTCAACTACCATGGTTTTTTATTTTCACTTACTAAATAAGTTGGTTGGGACAGCAAGAAATAAATTTCCTAGTTAAATTTCAAATCCCTAAATTCAACACTTATGCTTGTTGAGGTATCGCTGATTGTACTTTACAGTATTTCCCTTCTAACATGCAATAACATGCAAGCATTTAAGTATTGTAATGATTTGATAAAACCCTATATCATTGAGACATCCTTAAAAAACATATTTAGGAAATAATTTTTGAAAAATTATTATAATAAATAATAAAAATTTTACAACTTTTAAGTAAAAAAAAACCAAATGTGCTGTCAATTTTTCAGTATTATTAAAATAAATTTCAGCAAATAGATGTGATTTTGTTTTAATTCTTTTGAAAAACAGAAAATACTAAAATGAACTATTTGGTTGATAGTTTCAAAAAAGTTTTAAAAAGTGAAAATAAAAAATGTATAAAAATTAAAAACGACAAAAATGATTTAAATGCATATAGATGATTCCAACAATTTTTTTATTTCTCATTATTCAATTATGAGAAATTACGCTCAAAATAAGTTTTATATATTTTAAATAAATTATGTGTGTACTTTCGGTTTAAAACTTGCAACATTATTATCCTAGCATGCTAAAATACGTTTATCTTCTTATTTAAAGATTAAAATAAATTATAAACAATTTTAAATATTGTATCAACCTCTAACTATTAAACTTAAAACCATGCATAAGTGTATTTGAAAATGGCACGAACAGTTGAAACAAAATTTTATTTTTATTTTCAGATTCAGCAAAAGTGTATTAAAGAACCTCAGACTGCATCAATTACAATCCTAAAATCAAGTTCTGCCCCTATGCTCATAAAGCCCAAAGGCTTACAAATAAAAATTGAAAAAAAAAAATGGCCCCAGTTCTGGTGTTAGAATTCACAACCCTTAAAGGCCAAAATCAATCTAATAACTAGTTTCCATAATGAACATAGATGTTTGTAGGATAAGACTATAGATAGCAGTAAGAAAGATCAATTTAGAGTAGGAGCCAAAGTTAAATCAGATTAGCGAACATGCTACATTCTCCTTTGACAACATGAAATCACATGTCGAATATATGGAAGCAGCAGCTGCCCTGACAGCCAATTCCCTGTCAAAGCTGTCCCCACTCCCTGATCTGCATCACAACATATTCATCTCTATCATGTAAAATGATTCATGAATATCAATATCCATCACTAAACACAAAATGCAGGAACATGCAGAAGAATATAATGGAGCTAGCATTCTCAGATGCCTTGGTGGATTTTGTGTTTAGTGATTGATAGTAACCTAAGCTATATTAAGCTATATATTAGCATATATAGAATGTCCTTCTTGGGGGTTTGCAATCGGCCAAATATAAAGGCTAAGGGTTGATATGTATCTGAGGCCAAGGATTGATGTCATGTACTGTGAATGAAAGTGCAAAAATGCTTTAAAACTTAGCAGGGAAGCAAAATTTTGAGGACTTGAATGATGAGCAAGCAACAAACTACTTTTGGACACCCAGTTCCAACATTTTTATATTTCATAAAGAAATTATTAGTCATGGGAGGTTCCAATGGATATAAAAATCTATAGGCATACCCGATCATCGTAATAAAGAAAATAAGAATAAAACTTCACTGAAACCTGATATTATTTGCCGGTGCTCCTTGTTGCGGTAAACTGTAAAGCACGTTCCAGTGCATATGTTGCAAGCCCTGGTCACAATGCAGTTGCATCCCTTTTATTTGGTTGGACCAGATTTCCTGGAATTTAAGTGGGAAAATAAGAAGCATCATGAATACATGAAGGTTCTACTTAAAGAGTGAACAGATTGAGAAGAAAACAAAACTTGAAGAGGTAAAATTCAATTAAGTAGCATACCGACCGATGAATGACCTATTTTCAAACAACACCAAAGGTGCTTGGCTGTAATAAAAGGTATGAGCATATCATCCAACTCTCCTATTTACAAGGGATTATTGATAAAAGAATATCTAGGTTTAAATCGGACACTCAACTACTAAACTAGTAATAGAGAAAGTTAGCATAGTAATCTTCTAGGTTTAAATAACGATAAACATGTCAAGTTGTCTGCAACTTACAAGCTGTTTCTCTTCTTCAGAGAGAGCTTTATCCATCTGATCAAACAGTGAACTCCATCTTGCTATATGCATATCAGCAGCAGCATCTTGCGAAAACCCATCAGCAGAAGTTCTGGCGGTATTATGATCACCCCCTTTGTTAGAGGAGAATTCTTTTGATATTAAAAAAGGTAATTCTGTAGTAATTACAGCTCGCACTTTCTTCTTGCTACGTCGCAATGCTGCAAACAC
This sequence comes from Gossypium arboreum, assembly GCF_025698485.1. NCBI lineage: Eukaryota > Viridiplantae > Streptophyta > Magnoliopsida > Malvales > Malvaceae > Gossypium > Gossypium arboreum. The sequence goes on along the minus strand of NC_069073.1, from coordinate 1,844,074 downwards.
AAAGCAGAATACACAAAACGGGAAATACTCATATCCTATCTAAGAACAGTTTGACTGATGGAAAAATACCTGAAAGACGTCCTTTAATATCTTGATGAAGAAGTTCCAACCATTGAGAAGCAACAGTGGCAGCTGAAACATCAACGTGCCATTTATTTCAGTTAGGGCATTCTTTTCTTCATCACGGTCACCATAAAAACATGGATCATCTTTATAAAAAATACAAATTCTCACCTTTTATGGAAAGAGAAGAGGCACTGTTAAAGTTCGTTGATTCCTCATTTGACAAAGAGCTAGCATTCTCAGATGCCTTAGTGGATGATGACAACTTCAGTGCTAGTGCATCATCCTCACTGACTTGGTCTACCATGCTTGAATCACCATCTCCACTTATTTCCTCTGAATTTGAAGAAATCGGCTGATGCATTGGCACTAGATAACCTCTTGCTCTCTTGTCCATAGTTGTAGCATTTGGAGGCCCATCTTCATGGTAGCAACTGAGATGATGAAAACCTGAGTCATCCATATTTCCATGATCCATCTTAACATCATCATCTCTGGTTCCACTTTTGACATGACTTGCCTGCTTGCTTTCTGAATGCAAATTTTCAAGTTTTTCAGACTTCACTAAGGCCTCTATTATGGAATGGACCTGTTTCCGATTTCTAACATGATTTATAATCCCAGGGTTTAATCCATTGAGCAGTCCACTTGGGGCAGCAATTTTTGTGAACCTGTCTACCTGTTCTTTCTTTGCAAGCTCCATCTTCTTCTTGAGCACATCATTCTTACTTTTCCTCCCACGTTGCTTGGGCATCGGTATTCCCCCATGAGATGATGATAGTACACCATTTTGCATAGATACGCCTGCATGGGATGATGAGAATAGACCACTTTGCATTGATATACCCCCATGAGCAGATGAAAGGAACCCATTTTGCTTCATCTCTTTCCAAACTCTTAACGAGTCTTTCTCCTCCACTGGACCAATAGAACTTCCACACTCTGAAACATCCTTTGGCTTCATATTTTTGACATGTTTGTGACGAGTTAAATCATGGTTTACCGAGCTAGAAACATCTTTCGCATTCAGATCCAAGCGAAAGCCTTTCGAGGTTAGACAATTACTCTCTTGTGAACATGGTCTTTCAAACTTTTCTTCATATTCCGGGTTGTTATCACAGGATTCGGTTATAGCAGTTGGAATGTCAGTGTTAAGATCAAGAGGCAGACAGATTGGAGATAATTTTTCCCCTTCAGCAGTTCTTTTGACTTGAGAACCAAAGTTGAAAGTTACTGGAACCTCATTAACTTGAGATACTACTCCACTAAACTGCAATTGCCGACTAGAATCTTTTCTTTTCATAGATTTGGAATTGTGGCCATTGAGTTCTGCAGTATTCAATGAAAGGGGGAAAAAAACAATCTTTTCAAAGATGCAAAGTTGCATGGTAACAAACAAAAACACTTTCATTCTTGTATAACATTACAATTTTTCCCCTCCAAATTCAATCAGAAAAAGAAAAAGGTATAAAATGAAGCTAACAAAGCAATAATCAGTTCAAATGTTTTAAGAAGATAAATTGACCAATAATTCAAATAAATGACAATTCCCCGCCTACACACACAAAAAAGCATGAAAATTTACCCTCAGAGCGGATGACAGAATCAAGATCTCTCATTTTGATTCCATTAAGTGAAACATCATGTTTTCCTTCCAATTCATCAATGCTTCTCTTCACACCCACAGACTAAAAAACAATCCAAAACCATGAAAATTAATAATAAATTTTAAAACCCAGAAAAAAAAATAAGGAAAGAGGAAACACAAACCCAACCTTGGAATCAGATCCAGGCATCAAAAGCAAGCCTTTAGAAACCATGGCAGAATCAGCTTGGTCTTCCATTTCTTTAAAAAAACCCAAATTTCAAATTTCAAATTTCAAAACTTGACAAGAATCAAGAAAAGCTCCCAACTTTGGAACAAACAGAGATTTTGCAGGAAAGGGTATTTGAGATTATGTAAAACTGAATGGAAAATCAAAGAGGAAGAGAGATTGAAGGGTTTACCAAGGACAGATCTGCCGGGTTATATTTGAATGTTAGTTCAAAAATTTTGGATTTGAATTTGTAGGAAAGAGAGGGAGAAAGGAGAGAGAGAGAGGGAGAGCTCCTTTATATGATTAACAAACGATCTTGTCTGGGAATGGGATTTTTATACGCAACTAAATTGAAACTCTTTTTCAATTTAATTTAAACAAAAAAGGGGGATTTTTGCTGTGTTTGAAAGAGGAGTTGCATGAGTTTAGTGGTTGTTCAAATTCAAATACAAGGTTTAATGGAGGGAGATTTATTTAACCCCGACTGCCCATCCATTAAAATTTTGGATATTAATTCTATTTATTATTTTATCTCATTAGTATATTATGATTATATCTACTATTTTTGATATAATACTTAAAGTTATCTAACGTATTCTTGCATTGACAATAATAACCATGCCAATCGAGCTAATAAATTATATATATAGTATATTCGTCTATTTAATTTTTTATATGTCCAAAATTACATTTAAGGCTTAGAATTCAACATTTTCAAATTTTAGGATATCACTTTGATAATAATTAAAATTGTACAATAAATATATTTATAAAAAATTATATTAAAATAAATGAGATTTTAATTAGGTGGGTAAACTTGAGGTTTTAAGAATTATAATGACTTGTATTCAAATTCCGGTATGTATTGATCTAAGTTGGAACTATTAGGCTTTAGATCAAATATAAAAAAGACAAAAAACAATAGGGTAAACTAAATAGATAGTTACCCAACTGTAAAACATTTTATTTTAAGCACCCAAAAACAAAAAAAATTTACAATTTAAGCACTCACGTTACATAATTTGATCAATTTGGTCATTCCTTTTAAAATGATTAAAAGTGGAATGGAAGTTTCTCTTAAATAATAATATTTTAAAAATTACCTTTCTCTGTTTCATCATCATTTGTTCATCATCACCATTCTTCACCGATTCTTCAACGTGAGTTGAAACCAACAGCATCACCCCCATCGCCATCTTCTTCTCTGACACTATGTAGAAAGTAGTTATTCAGTTAGATGAATAGTTGTTGTTGTTAGTAGTAGTTAAGTAAACAATTAATTTTGTCAGTTAGAAGTAATATTATATAAAGAATATCTGTAATCTTATTGAGATTGATGAATTGAATTATTCGTCACTTTCAACTTATGTTCAAGCTTCTTATCTATAGTTCATTAACTTCAGTGCTCATTTTAACATGGTATTGGAGCCAAATTCATTGGCCATTTGAGCTCTTCAATCACGGTCAATTCTTTGTCTCTATTATAGGGGTAAGGTTTGGTGATTGTTTTCTTACGTTTTTTCCTTCCCAATTTGATTAGAAGTCCATTATGGTTAATTTGGATCAGTTAACAACCATTGGCTTCAACCATCCATTATATCTTCATCCTTTCGATACTCTAGGAACTTTGTTTCACATCAATTAGTTCAATTGAAAAATTATAATGTTTAGAGCAAGTCAATGAAGATTGCTTTGTTGTCAAAAAATAAACTTGATTTTGTCGATGGTACTTGCGAGAAGGAGTCTTTATCATCAACTCTTCATTCACAATGGGAACAATGTATTGCCTTTGTGCTCTCTTGGATTTTAAATACCATTCGTCAAGAACTATATGTTAGAATTGTTTTTACATCAAGTGTTATCCTTCAAGTCCATTATTGAAATTTTAGAGCCCTAAGCAAAACAATAAATTGGACCCCTTTTAAAAAAAAATTATAAAATGTAATATAATAAAAGTTGAAAACTTTTTGGGCCCTAAGAGATTAAGCATTTATGGGAAAAAATTAAAAGCCCTAGACATTTAATTAATTTATTTTTGTTTGGAAAATCACTTTAAAAGCTAAAAAAAAAAATTTTTGGGGCCCTAGACGGTTGCACTCTCAAACAATCCCCAGTATCAGATATGTTGCCTTAGTTTGGAAAGATTTGTAAGAACAATTTGATAGTGTTGATGGGTCACATGTGCTTTTTATTTATCGTGAGATTGCTTCTCATAATCAAGGTACTTCCTCGATCTTAGTTTATTTCACACGAATGAAACTCCTGTGGGATGAATACGATACTCTGGTCCCTTTTTCATCTTGTGCTTGTGAAAATGCTCGAAAGAACCTGCAACACATTCAGCAGCAACGGTTGTTTCAATTCTTGATGGGATTAAATAAGTCATATGTTGTTGTTCATAGTCAAGTATTGTTAATGTAGCCATTACCTTTAGTCAATCAAGCATACTCTATGCTTATTCAAGAGGAAGCTTAGTGGCAACATTCTGGAGTGACTTATCCTTCTGAGCCAACAGCTTTATATTCTTCCGATTAACAACAAAGTTCTCAACAAAAGCAGTTCAATGGCATATGCGATCATTGTAAAATTCAATGTCACAAAAGAGAGAGAGAGAGAGAGAGAGTTGTTACAAGTTGGTAAGGTATACGGTTGACTTTAATTTACCAAGAAGAAGTTTGGGCATCCCAACATGGTCAATAATGCTATAGCTAATAGTGGTGATGATGGAATTGCACTTGCTACAACAGTGAATACACCTGTATTTGCACCTATGTTCACTCGGGAACAACATCAGCAGACTTTACATTTGCTAGGTTTTGAATCTACTGCGTTTGTTGGAGGAACAACTCACATGGCAGGTACAAATACTCGATTTAGGTCTTCTTGAAATTGTCTCTATGAGTACAGTCTTTGGAGTGATGGTTTCGTCAACTGCGTATTCCACTACTCTAAATTCTCAAATAATATAGTGATGTAATAGTAAATTCCTTGTATGTAGTGTATGATAAATAACCTCTCATATTCTGTCTTTGTACAAGTACTTCTTCTATTAGTCAAACCTTTAAGTGTATCTAAAAAAGAAGGTTAATTCATAAATTGGTACCTAAACTATGCATTTTTCTCATTTTGGTACCTAAACATTTTTTCTTACAAGTGGTACCTAAACTTTTTCTTTTTCTCCAAATTGATACCTCTGTTAATTCAATCGTTAGTTAAATTGTTAATTCTATTTTTAAAAAAACCACTAAAAATTGACATGTGACAAAAAAAAAAAGACAAAAAGTATTATCTCATCTTTTATATATATTGCTTTTATTTTTTTCTTTCTTTAGAATAAGATCAGGCTACTAATTCTTAATTTGATTAGTTCTTCCACTTCGATCAAATAATTTATTAAAAATTCATAAAAATAAAAAATATTTAAAAAATAGAGAAAATTAGTTCGATTGTTTTTCAGCTTGGTTTAATTGGCCTGTATCAATTTGCAAGTCAATCGATTCAACTTCTATCTCCGAATCAATACCCCAATTGGTCCGATTGGGCATTCTGACTTGGTTTTGAAAACACTGGTTGATCAAGGAAATAACATTTTTTATCTCGTTAGGTCAAGCAAGCAAGTAATGAAGTTTGAAAACAGAATTAATTGCTAGCATCTCAATCTTAGGAGGATGAATTGCAAGCATCATTTATATTATCATTCATTACAAAAGAAGAAATAAAAAAAAGGAAAATAGAAAAAAAAAATAAAGAGAGAGAAATAATGTAAGAGAAAAAAATGAAAGAATTAAAAAATATATTTTTAAAAGTTTATATGCGCGGAAAATTATTATTGGTTGCAATTATTTTTTAAAGATATAATATTTTCGTGTAAAAAGGGTAACTGAAGAATAACTTGGGTATTGCTTGTGACTAAAAACTGTTTAAGTATCAAAATGGAAAAGAAAATTATATAGTTTAAGTACCAAATTATGGGTTAAGCATTTTTTAAAGTATATTTAACAGTTTGACTAATGATGTATTAACTTAAAAAATAAATAGCTGAAGTATCACGTGTGACAAAAAAAAAGTGATAAATAACTTCTCATCTATTTATCATTTTTTACACTCTTTATCGAAAAATAGAATAAAACCTGAAAAATGTGTTAAAATAAATACTAGCTCCACACATGTACCACATTTATATTGATGTATATCGAATAATACTCCAACCAAACGTAATGATAATTATACTTTTACCAAGAATATTCATTTTTTTTATAATTTAGTATTTAATTACGATTTTTCTAAGAATATTGATTTTTCTTATAATTTATAATTTTATTTTATTTTTATTATATTCTTTTTGTTTTAAGGCTAAAATTAAAATAAACAAATTATATTCCTTTCTCTCTTTCCTTTTATCAGTAATTTATTTTCGGTTTTATTTATCTTTTCTTTATCTATATTATTATTTAAGTTTTAATTGAGTAACAACTCGGTTAGAGAAATTATGGACATGCTTTTTTGTAATTAAAATAAGTTATATTATTTAAGATATTTTAATACTTTTAATTAAAAAACAAATAAAAAATATGAATATATTAGAATTAAAGGTGCTCATGAGTTGAATTGAGCCAATTTCAAGTAAAGCCCATACAAGATATTTAGACTAACTTTTCAAGCTCGGCCCAACTGAAAAATGGGATTACTATTTTGCCCATTCTGACCTAAGTTAAAAAAATAAACTCAAATTTGACCCAACTTGCACATATTTTATTTTTTTAGATTAATTTTAAATGCACTAAAAAATGTTAAAATAAAATTTTATAACACATTAAAATTCCATTAAAAAGTATTTATATTAAAAATAGTACCATAAATGTAATAATTTTTTATTATATTAAAAACACAAATAAATATATTAAATATTTTATTGTATTAAATATAATTTTAAAATTTTATATGTTGAGTTGGGTTATTTAATTGGGTAATTTTATTTTAAATTTTGAGCAACGAGTTTAATTATTATTGAATTAGTGATTTAATATAAATATAAATATATATAATTATTATAATTTAACATATATATAATTAACATATATATTCAGATTAGGCTTGGGTAAAAGATTTTGTGCCTCAGGCCAGACTTACATAGAAAATGAGCCTTAAATTTTATTGAAACCTATTTTTTGACCTTCATCTTTTGTCCAAATCCTTTCTTTTTTTGAACGGATCTTTAGGTCTGGATAGGTGACTCTACCCATAAGCAAGTTTAGGTAAGATATGAACCCGAACCAATTGTTGTATTAGTAAAACTTTAATTTAACATTTATACTTTTTAATTTTATTAAAAATAAAAAATAATTGACTAAGTCAATGAATATCAAGTCAACTCAACATTAATATTATTTAAAAAATAATTAATATTATTATAAATCAATATAACAAGTCAACTCAACATTAATATTTATTTAAAAATAATTAATATTATTATAAAAATATTTTTGTTTATTCCATAACTGAAAACATGAAATTTGTTACCCTCCACCCATCATCATTTTCAAGAGCCAAGTGAGGCGCCGACGCCGTCGCTTCGCTTGTGAAGTGCCTGGTCAACATTAGTAGGGATAGAGCTTATAGCTTCAGTGTATAGAATAAGTCATTAAGACTGACTGCCATGCCTGATTGACCACAACCACCTCTTCTTCCGTTGAAGTCCGCATTGGAAGGCACACTGGCGTCATCCTATATCAGAATTTTTTAGTTTGCCTGGAAACTGGTTCTAATGAAATGCTACCTGATTTCCATGTGAAAAGTGCTTGCAAATTATAGGAATTGAAAATGAAATCATCAGTTACAGCTTTCTCTTGATCCAAACATACTTGTATTCTAAGTGCTTCACAATAATGGTTGAATACCACCATTTCTATAAGAATCTGATCTTAATCAAGAGACCCAATTTACAGATTGCTAACAATACATTATCAACAAAAAAATATTTATTAAAAAAATCAAATCATCCCTGTTGTTCAATTCCCCTGCAACAGCCAACAATTCTTGAGCTGCGAAAGAGCAGTTTCCCTGAAACTCTTAACCTTCACTAAACAAAAATGGGTGCACTTTAACCCTAACCCTGAACTCACTTTAGAAGTCTTCAACAAATAACAAGCTGGTGCCAGCCCACACCCTTGGCCCTGCACCACAATCCCCCATGCCCTCGATACCTCTTCCTTTTCATCGCTTTCTTCATCATCTCCTTCTATTTGTTCAACAAATATCACCCCATCAGGCATTGGAGTCTCACCTTTCTCCCATTTTTGCTTCACCGAGACCCAGTTGTTTTCATCGGCTTTTTCCGTCCGGGTTCTCGTCGTGTTGTCGTCCGAGTAGACGTGGACCAAAAGCGGCGATTCCGGCAGCTTCTTGACGATCTCGACCACCGAATCTCTCATCCACTCGTCTATTTTCTCGTACACCAATTCGTTCCGTTTCTTCTCTTGTTGTTTCGGCAATGGTTGAAGGTTTACCTTAGACGTCGAGATCTTCTTCGTCGACGTTCTTGGTTTCGACGATTGTGGATTTGAAGCCATAAAAGAACATGGGCGTCCATTTGGGTTATGGAAGTTGAAAAGACCGGGCGATTGTTGGCGTCGAAGACAAACGTTTCCACCACAACCAACACCGCCCAATACCGCCATTGTTGATCCCCTTGTTCCCCTGTGAAATAGATTCAAGTTCGACCAAGGAAACAATTATTAAAAAGAACCTGGGATTTTAGATTGGAGGAATGGGGTATGATTATATATATATATATAAAGAGAGTAGAGTTATTATGCGGAGAATCAGAAAAGGCGTGTTGGGTTAAAGATGTTTTCTTCACTTCAAGGCTGTTTGGCTTCCACGAAATTCCAACCCAACCTTTGATTCTCTACTCCCAATCCTTACGGGCAATTCGTGCAACCTATTGATTTGGGATAAGATTAAAAACACCCAATCTAAATGGAATGATAAATGGGCTAAATTTTTTGAAAAATAATTATCTATTGGTTGATAGCAAGAGAGTAGAAGATAGGCGAAAAGTAGAGGAAAAATACCCAAGTGGAGGAGGTACAAGAGAAGCGGGTCCTGTTGTGTGATGAAGGCGTTCTCCACGAGGACTGGTCGCATATGACTGTGGGAGAATCAAGATTGTTGAAGTGTGATCGGACGGTTGAAAAGTGGAGAATGCGACAGTTGGTGATGGCACGTGGTTACACGCTTACAATGCATGCAGAGTATAGGCAGGCACACGCACCGCCCTCTTACCAACCGTTTTCTTAAACGTTTGTCACATGACTTCCATGTCAGCAAATATCCTTTTCAACACCCAAAATATTTAAAATGTGCAATAATTATGAAGTAAACAAAATAATGTGTTTTAAATTTTATCTGATTAAGTAGTAAGAAAATATTTGAAAGGTTTTTTAATTATCCTCTCATGTATCGAGTCGGGTTTAAATGATGTTGATATATTTTATATTTATTCAAGTTTAGTCTAACAAAAATATTAGTCTAAACTTTTATCCAAACTTCTTATATTTGTAAAAGATTAACTCAAACTCATTTTAGATTTACTCATATTATTTTTAAATTAAAAAATATTTATTTTATTTTATTTTATTTTAATATTTAGTATTTAATAATTTTATACATTTCTTATTTATTGAAAATTTTTATATGATCATCTTAATATTATTTTAATATAAACATTACATTAAAATAATATTATATATTTAGTATAAGTTTATTTTTAATGTGTTATAAATTACATAATATATAAAAGTAATATAATATAAAGTATTATAAACTTAAAAATGAGTTGGGCTAGGGCCTTGCGGGTTCAAGTTCGAGCTCGAGCTCGACCTTTATTTTAAATGAGTCTAATTTTTTTGTCCAAACCTATTTTTTGGACTTAATATTTTTACCCAAACCCTCCTAAATTTCGAGTGAATCCTTATGCTTGAACTGGTATCCCAACCATAAATAGATCTAACATTTATTTAAAAATCTGGATTTCCTAAAATTATTTTTAAATTTACAGTTAAAATAAGATGGAAAAAATATTAATTCATTTTTTATTATGTCAAGTAAGATTAATATTTAGAAATGTAAGTTTATTTTTAATCAATTCAATCGGATTCAACGCTAAAAAAAAATGAAGAGAGATATTAATTTTTAGAAAAAAGAAAGTAATGGATAAGTAATTGGTTTAATAGGTTCCAGGTCACAACACAAATTTTTTTATTTACGACGTAGGTTGATCAAATGAGTACAGTTTCCTTATTTCTACCTTTTAACCATGACAGTTGATTTAAAAAGGATCTCCACTGTAATAATATCCCACCTTAGATGCTACCTATCACCAAATTTAAGTTAAATTACAATTAATGACATTAATTTTGCACGAGAGTTCAAATTATACTTAGATAAATATTAAATTTATACATGAACTTTAATTCAATGTATAATTCAATACATAAAATTTGATTTGTACAATTATATACATTAAACTTTGATTATGATTCAAATGTATACACGAACTTTTATTTTGAATATACACGAACTTTTATTTTGATTCAATTTACACATTTAAAAATGAATACATCAATTTATTTTTATATTGGATAAATATAATTATTTATGTATGTAATATGTAAATGTAAAATGATATTATATTAATAATAATGTTAGTTAATTATAAAAATTAAATCAAACCAACATGTCATTAATAAAATTGCACAAAATCAAATTTAATGTATAACTTGGCACATTGAACTAAAGTTCATGTGTAATTTTGAGATTTATCTTTTTTATGTTATGAAAGAAAAATAAATAAATAGTATTTTTAAGTAATAGATTATCTATACTATTATTTAAACCCTGATCGAGTTGGTATCACGAGTCAATCGGGCTCCAACTCAATTAGAAAATTACAAAAATATTGTTTCATAATTAAATAAGTTACATTATTTGAGAGGACTTTAGTCTTTTTTCTTTAAAAAAGGGCCAATATATATATATATATATATATATATATATATTTTTTTGCACGTGTTGGGATTTAAACTCATACTATTTGCATTGCTTTAGTTTTACCACTCAATCAAAGTTTTATTTTAAATTATTCTATGCATTTTATTTTTATTATGCAAATTTTATTACTTCCATTAATTGTATACATGGATAAAAGTTGTTGGTTGAGTTAGTTTCATAAGTTAACTCGACACCAATTATTAGTGACAATATCATGATAAACAATTGCAGTGCATTTAGTATTCTTAACCTGTTGTATTTACGTGTTTAAAATCCGTTTTACTCACAATTTAATCTATTTTTCATTTTAATATCATACATATTTTATATGCTTTTATTATTTAGTTTCAAATTATATGTTTAATTATTATTTTATATTATTTTAAACATTCCTTTATGCTCTAAGCACGTAGTTTTCACAGTATGCACATGTGATAGAATTCCTAGTACTACTATTTTAGCACTTTACTAGATCACTAATTCAGTTATAAAATTACAAAATAGCCCTTCTTTTAAGTTATAATTAATATTATGATGATGACACTTTTATATTTTCACACTTTTATATCATTTTTAAATAAAATAATTACAAATTACAAATCAAAGAATCAAACGCATGATCAATAATATTAAAATATAAGTTTGTTACTGCACTCCCTATATTTATTATTGAATAAATTTTGAAAGAAAATATTTTAATATAATAAATTTATTAATTAGATAATTATTTATTAAAATTTAAAAGATTTAAATGGTTTTTTGTACACCATGGCAGCTTACTTCATTTTTAATGACTTTTAAAATTCCGTTTTTTTTTCAATAAAAAATTTAAAAAAAATCAGATTTAAAATTGGTTATTTATAGATTGAAAATGTAAGTATGTCCAAATACAAATGCAATTGGGCATAGTGATGGACACAACATGAAATCGGCTCTAAACAATTCATATGATGCGTCATGTGCAATTATGTTTAGTTGGGTGCTGACTTAAGACAGTTAGACAGCTTGTTGTATGCTTTTATTATTCGTATAAATAAAATAAAATTTGAGCAGCATGGGATCGCATGACCTAATGATTAAGATATTTATCATTCCAGATATGATATGATTTGTGTTTAAGTTGTGTTAAATATATTTGTTGTTTGAATTTTACCTTATTAAATAAAAATGTATCAAATAAATTTCTTTAATTTTATATGCTAGTGAATTAAAAGAAATTAAATGAAAAAAAAATCATAATGAGTCCCTAGTCGACCTCTATGAAAAATAGTCACTTTGAAGAGAAATGACTTTATTTTCATTTCGTAGTAGGCATCGATAATAAGGATAATAGCATAAATTACCCCTATACTTTACAAAATTTATCAATGTGGTACATATGCTTTCAATTTTTTTAATTTAGTACATGTACTTTTTTCCATTCACCACTTCGGTACACCTTCCAAACGATATTAAATTCTTACTCATTTTGACACTTGGACCTTTAATAAGCTGATATGTGGTAGAATGGGCCACACCCATATTTTCCAATAGGCAAACATAAGGGCTTTTTTACAAATTTCCCATTTTATTTTTTTAATGTTTTCCAAAATCCAAAATTGCACCAAAATACAAAGTATTCAAATATGATATTTGGGTTTGATATCAGAGTATTCTAAAACTTATTTATGGGTGTGGCGGTAAAAAATTTGCTTATAACTCCATTAAACACGAGTTCAATCCCTAGACATGTAAATTTTGGGTGTAATCATACGAACACTAATTCACCAAATTCCATCAGAACTTCATAGTTAAGTGTTCTTGGACAAGACTAGTACTGAGATGGGTGACCTCTTAAGAAGTCCTCGTGTTGCACCCCTTTCTTTTAAATGACTTTACTTGAATAGTATTTATTCTATAGGCTTGTACCTCTATTTCCTTTAGCGTAAAAAAGATAGGATCTCACGTTTGGTTGATGTCCTATGACATTGTGATTGGAGCGTGATTAATTCTCTTTTTTAGGGTATTCCTCTCACCATACTAAAGTTGTATAGGATCATTTCCTGCTGGGATCAACTAAGCATGGAATGGTTATAAGATTGTCAGACAGACTTTCCAACTCTTTTACTAGAGAGGAAAGAGAACTTGATTTCCTTTGAAGAACTTGATAATTTAAAATGAAGAACTATAAAGATTAAGGCCTCAAAAGTCGTTGTGACCTCTATTACAGAGAAGGTTCCTCGTTTGTATAAGTCGTCATTGTTAAACTTTCCCTTCCTAAATGGCTTTTTTCAAGGTTCGACGACAATGGAGGAGGCTGATGTTGAGTTTGATTAGGACTTGAAAGATAGTAATGATGGTGTTTGTACAATGCTTATGTTGGTTTTAGATAAAAAAAATGAAGAGGAATTTGAGAAAGCCTTGGTGGAAGGCTTTCATCACCAAACTTTTAGGTAAAACTTTAGCTTACAGAATACTAGTGTCTCGAATCTCCATTCTTTATACTTTGATGGGTAATTTTGAATGCATTGGTATGGGTAATGACTTCTATGTCGTTAAGTTTAATAATGAAGAAGACAGGGCTAAAGTTTTTATTGTTACGATGGTGTTCTCCTACGATGGTTTTGGATAAAAAAAATGAAGAGGAATTTGAGAAAGCCTTGGTGGAAGGCTTTCATCATCAAACTTTTAGGTAAAACTTTAGCTTACAGAATACTAGTGTCTCGAATCTCCATTCTTTATACTTTGATGGGCAATTTTGAATGCAATGATATGGGTAATGACTTCTATGTCGTTAAGTTTAATAATGAAGAAGACAGGGCTAAAATTTTGATTGTTATGATGGTGTTCTCCTACGATGGTTTTGGATTAAAAAAAATGAAGAGGAATTTGAGAAAGCCTTGGTGGAAGGCTCTCATAATCAAAATTTTAGGCAAAACTTTAACTTTCAAGATGCTACTGTCTCAAATCTCCATTCTTTGTACTTTGGTGGGCAATTTTGAATGTATTGATATAGCTAATAGCTTTTATGTTGTTAAGTTTGATAATGAAGAGGATAGGGCTGAAGTCTTGATCAAGAGACTATAGAAAGTTATGGATCACTACATTACGGTTAAAAAATGGCAACAAAATTTTCACTTAGAATTGGCCTTAGCTCTCTCTACTGTGGTTTGGGTTCATTTGTCGAGGCTTCCTTTAGAATACTTCAATGAGGACTGTTTGGCTCAATTTATGAAGTTTGTTGGTAAGTCGATTAAGGTTGACTTTAATACGACCTTTGAACGAGGGGGAAATTCGATAAAATTTGCGATGAATTTGATCTCTACAATCCGCTTATTTCTCAAGTTAGAGTGGGGAACTTTGTTCAGAAAATTAACTATGAAGGAGTGCACACATTCTGTTTTTCTTGTAGGGTTGTGGGTCATCAGACTGATGCATGCATTACTTTAAAAAATAATAATAACCATGGCAGAGGAAAGCTCCATTGTGACTGTGAAGAAGACGAATACTGGAGAGGGGATGTCAGTTTCAGTGGCAGAATACTTTTCTTACGATATGTGGATGTTGGTACAGCGAATTCGCGTTGTTCAAAATTTTTGTGGACCAAATCTAATTCTCAATGTAATTTAGGGAGATAATAGATTTAATATTTTAAATAAGGAAGTAATAGAGGGAGATAAGGTGATGGATGATCCTTCAAATTCCTTGATTGGTATTGTTGGATTTGGTGCCCTAAATGTAGCATATTCGTTTGTATACTTCTAATTTTTTCGAATAGATTGGTTAATAAATTATTTATGAATTACACTAATACCCTTTGTATATTATCCTCACATGGTTTTTTTATGTAAAGAAAAATAGAAAAAAATATTAGATTACTAGTTATTTAATGTTTAACTAATACTAAGTGATATAACGTGGTCGGATCGTAATACGGAAAGACAACTCATATTAGTAGACGAACCTAAACATGTCATTAGTCCAATCAGAAATGAGCAAACTATTGAAAGATTAATATGTCATCTATCAAGTCCAATTGGGTAGATACTTTGTCTTTGTTGGGAAATTTACCCATATTGTAGTAAAAATATGACTTTTTCTATGTATTTGAATGATGAATAAATAAATAAAGTTAATTTTGTATCTCACTATTATATCTTTTGCTTTTCTGACTTTCATGTTTTGCATATATGGTGAAATTGTGACAAACAAATGTTAGTTCATTAATTGTCTATATTCAAATTGATGATAAGTGGTATTGTAAAAATGCTTACATTGCGAGAAAAACAACTTACTTTAGTAGATAATACAAATGAGTTCGTAATTCCCCAAAAAAATCAAAGTGAATATTTGATTCGAATACTTAGAAGGATTATTATGTCTTCTACAATTTCAATTTGGGAGATGACTAGTATTGGCTATCGGAGCAATTGACTCCAGGGGTAGAGACATAGATATACTAATTGGAAGAATGATAAATTGGACTGGATTCAAGTTGAAATAATTCTGAATCCGTTTGTGAATTAATTCACTTGTGACGTTTATGGTGTGACTTATCTAAATACTGAGTTATTCACTGACAATGCATATATAACTCATGTGGTCTGATATAAGTAAAGGTTTATACTCTAAAGATGATCGAATCGATAGCCGGTATGTTGGGTACATAGCTTATGTATGTCATGAAATTACTAGCAAAAATGGAATTCATATTTTGATTAAAGAGTTAATGATATCCTTGCATTGACATTGTGTGTATTGAGAAATATGGAACGTGGCCATGGGTTGCTTGTTCTCGAACAAGTAATTTATCACAGTAATTAGTCATTAAGAAGAAACAATTGTGACAATGAGATAAAATAGGATTGTATTGAGTGAACGGATTTAACTTAAAGGAATCAAGAATATCATATGAGGGTAACACATACATAACGAGGTCATTGGACAAAGCAGTTTGATGAATTGCTTTGTAAATAGTATATAATAAGGAGTTTTCAATCATGATACTTATTGTGGATTGACTTCATGATTAAGTAAGTTGCGAATTATCGGAACGATACTTTTGGACATAAGTGCAATTACTTGAGCTTAATTGTAAATTTCAGATTGGTCCCTTCGCTAGCTCAACAAAAGTTAGATTGGACTGCATTTGAATTAGAAAAAATTTTACAACTTTGGCAATAACTTAATTAAGTTGATTTAGTTTATGTGAAATTAAATTAGGCGATTGTGAGAATTTGTTGGACTAAGAGAATTTGATTAAAGAATTTTCTTGAAAAAATAATTTGGAAAATCTTTGCGATTTTTAAAAAAATAATTTTATCAAGTAAAATTAAATTAATCAAATTAATTAAAATAATTATGATATTTTTGAAAATTAATTTTCAAGTCAGACAATTGCCCAATGGATAATTTAACTTGAAAATTGGACCCGAGATTAAAAATTGAACTCGAGAATCAAAACTCAAGACTAAAACCCAAAAATTGGTTGAACTAGGCCCTATGTTTGAAACTGGGCCGACAGTCCAATCATTGGCTGGACTGGACCGACTGGGTCGTCACTAGCCTGAACCGAACTGACAACAACTGAACCAGTCAAGCCCATTCGGGCAAAACGCCGCCTGTTCAAGGTGCCAAGGGAGTTGTGCTAGCGATGGCATTGTTGGCATAGCGGCTACAACGACGACGATCTGGCAGCCGACGGATGGTCGGTGACGATGGTTCTTCGAATGTAGAGTAAGAGAAAAATTAGACTCCTAGTGGGACTCTATTGGGTAACTTGATTTCAAATTAACTTTCCAAAGATAATATTATTTTAATGGAATTAATATTAACCTAAATTTAATATTTATCTAGATATTAATATGAGATATTAAATTTAACTTAAAATTTATCTAAATAGTATTTTATTAATTTAATATTAATATGAGATTAAATTTAATTTAATATTTATCTAGATAAAATTATATTAATTTAATATTAATTTGATTAATTCTAATATTAGTTGAACTGTCTCTAAACTTAATTTAATATTAAAGAGAGTATGAGTCATTATTCTCATACACTTGAATTAAAGAAAAGTTGTAGAAAGAAAATTCTCTAAAGAAATTATTTCAGAAAATTTCTAGAGATATTCTTCTTATTTACCACTTGAACCTAGAACTTTAAAGAAATTACTAAATTATGAAATTACGAAATTACCCCATTGGAAATTTTGTGAAATGTTTTTTAATTCAAAACGAGCCCACACTCAGCAGACGTGCATTTGAGGATAGTGAAAAATACTACTCGGTTGAAACGTTCATCTTAGATAGATCATAAATGCACGATTTTGATTAAGTGTTTATTACTTTAAATAACACAAAAAAAAATTTGTTTTTGGAAAAAAAAATTAAAACTTTAGTTTTCCTTTAAAACCTATTTTCCGTTGCTTTTTCAAAACCTAATTTTCCAACAGTCTTGGGCATTGGAATGGATGACTCCCAAAAGGTAAATACATACATGTGACCAACTAGACTGACAATACATCAAATAGGACTCAAGTAGAATAAATCTTGAATCTGTTTATGGATTTATTCACTTGTGACATTCATAATATGACATACCTTAATCCTGAGTGAATGATGGATTATTTATACGTGACTTGTAAACTTTGATGTAAGTAAAAGCCTGAATTTGAATAGATAATGAGTTGAAAGCTAATGCATTGGGTACGACTTTTGCAGTATGTAGCATCATTCATAATAGTGAAATTCATAGCCCAATACATGGGTAAATGATATCCTCTCATTGACATTACATGGTAGATGAAAAGTAAACGTGGCCACGAGTCGTTTGTCTTTGTGATGAATGACTTAATTACTATTTGATAGTAGTTGACTTTTTATGAAGGAAAATGTAATGGTTACCTTGAGATAAAATAGAATCGTATTGGGAGAATGGATTTATCCCAAAGAGATTAAGGATATTCTATAAGGGTAACAGACTTATGACAGTCATTAGACGAGCACTAATCGAGTAGCTTTCATAATGATATATCATTAGGGAGAGCTCAATCACGATACTTAATGGAATGACTTCATGACATAATGAGTTTATAATTAATAGGTGAAAAGCTAAAACTTAATTATAAATCATTTGAACCCTAATCACATATGTTCAATCGGTCCCTCTGTTAGCTCATTGAAACCATAAATGAATTGCATGTTGAATCAAATGTACATAAATTGATGAAAATGATAAAGTTAGAGAAATGTGTTACATTCGGAAATGTATGTAGTTTCTCACTAAGTATGGAAAGAACCTGAAAAATAATTTGTGACTTTTCAAATTATTAATAAATTGATGTTTGAAATTGGATTTAAGTTAATTGATTATTGTGAGTTCTTTTACGGTAAAGTTGTAATGATTTTAACAAAATTAGAATTGGGTTAATAAAATTATTTAATTGGAAAATTAATTAATTTAAATTAATTTAGTAAATAATGTTTATTTAAGAAAATAAAAAAAACATATACTAGGTTAGATTAAATTATAAAATATTAGATTTTTTTTTCGAAAAATTCGACTGGAATATAACTTAGAAACTGTAACACATAAAAATCCATTGGGTTAAACCCAACTAATTGGTCCTAAGAAAATAGAATGAAATCGGGCTACCAGCAGATTGGCCCATAAATTCAAAAAACGAAATCAAACAGAAATTAAAATTTTATCTTTACTCGATCAAACAGTGCAATTTGTTCCTCATTAATAGTTCGTAGTTTCATCTCTTGTAATACACTATAAAGCTATAGTAGATCTTCTGAAAAATCTTTTGCTTATCTGCCTTCTTTTCAAACATCACCAGTTCTTTCATTTCAAAAGTCACAATTCATTTTCCCTCTTCCATGCCGATAGACTTGTTCATTTCATCTTTTCTTTTAACTTGAAGATCCCAGACGATTTTGCTCTATTTCTCCTCTAAACGGCCTTGAAGTTCCTCCCTCCAGGTATTGTTCCTCACCATTCTTGAGTGCTTCTTTTGCTAATCGATGGGCTTCTGTGTTTTCTAACCTTGGGATGAAGTAGAAACTTATTTCTTGAAAGTGTGGCTTTAAGCTTTGAATATCACTTATAATTGCTCCTATTGTTGATCTGTCGCGATTTACATCTTGACATTTTGTGATAACAGTCTTCGAGTCGCCTAATATGTCCAGTATATGAAAGCCCATATTAATCCCTAATTTTGTTGCTTGGAATCCTGCATGTGCTTCCGCCACGAACGGAGATGCAACGTTGACATGAAGGATCGATTTTATTGCTATGGTTCTGCCTCCCTCATCTTTAACAACTAAGCCTGACCTTGATCGGAAGTTTAGTGAGTCAAAAGCCGCGTCGAAATATATAACCACGTTCGCCCTTTGTACTTGCTGTTTGGGTCTCGCATTTGTTTCCAAGATAAATGCCTTGTTCTTTATACCGTCCAGTTCTGAAATGTAACTATTAATTTGTTTGGAGATATCGTGACTAGTGCTTGACTTGCCTTCATATATTACCTTGTTCCTATTTGCCCAGATGAGCCAAAGTCCGCAACAAAAAATTCTGCATTGCTCATTCGTCCATTGATTGAAAACCCAGGTAAGCCAATTCCAAAGATCTGGAATGCTATTGTTAAAAACCCAGGTGAAGTTTAATTGATTCCATATTTCTTTCGTTGTAGGACATAATCGGAAAACGTGGTTGGTATCTTCTTCTCCTTGATGGCATCTTACGCATCGATCCTCGACCATCACTCTTCTCAGCTTTAGATTAGAAAAAGTGGGCATGTAATTCCATGAAATTTTCCACATTGTAATTTTGATTTTCAAAGGCATGTATAGGCTCCACAGTTTCCTGTAAAAAATTTTAGTCTCTACCTGTAAATAATTACTAGGATTCATTGTAGAATCCTGTAATAGTTTATAGGCACTTCTTACTGAGAAGTTCCAAATGGCTCTCCTCTCCACACCTGAAAGTCTTCATGGGTAGACTTTGTTAGCGAAATTTGCAGTATTTTCCTAGCAATATCTATAGGAAATGTACGGACTATCAAACCGCTTTTCCAAGTTCAATTATCTTCGTCGATTAAGTCAGACACTAATCTAATATTATCATTACTGCTGTTGTTCTATATTCTGTCTTCAGTCGCTCCCGACACCCGGAGATCAATCCATACTGAAATATGGTCCCCTTTACCAACCCTCTAGCATAATCCTTCTTCCAATAGTCTTTTTGCTGACCAAATACTCCTCCAAGTAAGTGAAGGTGAGTTACTTAAAGGAGCATTTAATAAATTCGTCTTTGGATAGTACTTAGCTTTTAAAACACGGGCTAACAAAGAATTTGGATTATTAATAAGACGCCAACCCTGCTTCGCTAGCAATGCTATATTAAATTTATCCAAACTACGAAAACCTAAACCGTCCCATTCTTTCAACGAGCACACATCCTTCCAAGCACACCAATGAATCCCCTTTTTCCCCTTATTTTTCTGCCACTAGAACTTTACAATTATACCCTCCATTTCCATGCTTAAAGATTTAGGGAGAAAAAAGCACGTCATTGAATAAGTTGGTATAGACTGTAAAACAGCTTTGATAAACACTTCCTTACCACCTTGTGAGAGATATTTGATACTCCAATTATCAATTCGTTGCCTTAGCCTATCCTTCAAAATTTGGAACGCTTCCTTCTTTTTTCTACCCACCAGGTTAGGTAGCCCTAGGTATCTTTTCAGATCACTTAAACTTCGTACTCCAAGCACTCTATCTATTGTTCTTTTTTCTCTCTCCTGCGTATTATTATTAAAAAAAATAGTGGATTTTGAATAATTAACTTTCTGGCCCGAGCATACTTCATATTCGTGCAGTATCTGATTCAAAAAAATTGCGCTCCTCTCAGTAGCTTCCCCAAACAATATACAATCATCTGCAAAAAGTAAATGTGAAACCTGCGGCCCGCTTCTACTTGCCTTGACACCTCTCACTTTTTCCTCCTGCGTTCCTAACTTCATTAGACTAGAAAGCTCCTCTCCACAAAATAAAAATAAGAACGGGCTCAACGGGTCCCCTGTCATAATCCTCTAGAAGGAAAAAAGTTTTCTCCGCTGTACCCATTTAAAACCACTGAGTAAGAGACTGTATTAACACAGTTCATTATTAAAGCCACCCAATCAGAGTCAAATCCCAGTTTCTTCATTATTTCTTCCACAAAATTCCATTCAACCCTATCATATGCCTTACTCATATCCAACTTTACTGCCATAAATCCTTTTTTCCCTGTCCTATTATGTCTCAATGTGTGGAGTATTTCATAAGCAAGCATAACGTTATTTGAAATCAATCTCCCAGGGACGAAAGCACTTTGTGTAAGATTAATGCATTTGTCTAACACCTTTCGGATGCGATTTGCCAAAACTTTGGCCATCAATTTATAAATGACATTACACAAACTGATAGGCCTAAAGTGCATTATATTCACTGGATTTGAAATTTTCGAAATCAACACTATATTAGTTTTATTGATTGAGCCTATTTCCATACCTCTATTTAAATGAGCTAGGCAAAAATTAGTGACATCTTCCCCAATAATTGCCTAACACTTCTGATAAAATAACGTCGAAAATCTATCTTCTCATGGTGCTTTTGTGGGGCCCAATTCTGCCAAAGCCTTCTGAATCTCTTCATTTGTATATATCTCCTTAAGCTTTAAATTATCTTCATCCGAAATACTCCGAGTAACTCCTGATAAAATATGCTCATAATTTCCTCTTCTTCCAGCTGAAAATAGCTGCTGAAAGTATGATTTGCCTATCAGCTCCATTTCCTTTATTTCATCTGTCTCCCTCCCATCATCATGCTGCAACTTACGGATCAAATTTCTTTGTCGTTTCTGTGTTGCTTATTTGTGGAAAAAAGCGGTGTTTTTATCCCCAAATTTCAACCAGTTAACCCGTGCCCTCTGTTCCCAATAGCACTTATCTTTATCAATCTCAAAATTGAGTTAAATTTTTGTATCAATAAGATCTGCTAAATTCTCATAATCTCTCTCAGTTTCTAGTAACGTAACCAACTTGGAAATCAACATCTTTTTTCTTTCTTTTCTGGTATATCGGATTTGACTAGCCCATCGCTTCAACCCCCTTTTCATACTATCAAGCTTACTTAATAAGTCTCCCTCAGAGTGTTCCCAAATATTTTTGACCTCAATAAAGAACGAGTCCTCTAATACCCACCATGCTTCAAATTTGAAACTTTTATAAGTTCTCTCTTTGTTCTCATCCTCTGTTTTAACTAGTAGTGGGCAGTGATCTGAAAACGTATGTGGAAGATGTTGAAGCTGAAATTTAAGAAATAATTGAAACCATTCTTCATTCGCCATACCATTGGCCAATCGTTCTTGAATATTTGTCTCGGGTAAATTCCCTCTTTCCTAAGTAAACCAGTTTCCAGTAAACCCCATATCTGACAAGTTACACTCCTCCAATACCATACGAAAAGCTTCCATTCGTACTTCTTCCCGAGGTAAACCACTATTTTTCTCAAAACCATATAAAATTTCATTAAAGTCCCTACAAACTATCCATGGTAGATCCCGAACCGTAATTAAATGACGTAATAGATTCCATGCATCAGTTCTATCATTTGGGTAAGGGGATCCATAAAAACCAGTAAACCTTCATTTGTGTCCTTCTTCTACTTCATTAATGATCACGTCAATATGTCTTTTTGAAAACTTTTGAAGCTGTAAATTTTTATCTCCACACCAAGCCAGACATAGCCCGCCTCTAGATCCAATTGAGTCAACATCGATGCCGTTTAAAAACCCACAACTTCTTCGAACTTGTTCTATCTGACTACTACAAATTTTAGTCTCCATAAAGAAGACCACTTGGGGATTATATAGCTTCAGCACATGCCAAAGTCTACGAATTGTCCGAGGACTCCCCAATCTACAGACATTCAACCTTAGGATTTTTATTGTGCCCGGTCGGCAAGCCTCTTGGCTGCTGCCGATGATTGATGACTAACCTCCTCTACCTTCCTATTCCTTACAGCCAAAGTGCTAGTCTCATCTCTGGCGAGGGCGTCTTCAATCTCTGTTCTATTTCTCTTTTTACCATCCTCACCAATAAGCACTTCATCCTCGAGATCATGTTCCATTAAGGTATGCCCCTGAGTTCGACTTAAATTTCCTCTTTTTTTCCATGGATTAGATGCTCTCCCTTCCAAATTAATTCCCAAAACAGGATCCAAGTTATTCCAATTACCCAAATTTTTCACTAGATCCCATGAATTATTCCCCAAATTTTGTCTTACCCCACTGTTGCCTCCCCACCTCCTCTCTCCTTCGTCCCGCAACCACACGCTAGTCATCATTAGAGCTCGACGGGATTGTGCCCTGAGTGATAAATCCCATCCCATCTCAGCAATTTCCACTCCTAAATCCATCTTTGCCTCATAAAAAAAATCACTATGGCCCAACCGACCACAAATAGAAACAAAAAAGGGATAATCTTTCATATTTAAAACGAACGTATGAGCACTTCCCATAACACATTATCTGTTTTTTCCTTTTCAAAGGTCGTCGTATGTCAATTTGGACTCTTATTCTCATAAAATTGTTATTTTCTTTTCCCAGATTTGAACCATCATACTCCATGAAATTTCCTATAAAATTTCCCATTTGGATTGCCAGACTTTTAGAGAAAAAACCCACAGGAACCTCATGTAATTGAACCCAAAAAGGGGAATAAATTAATGGGATTTTCAAAGGGTCCTCCCCCTACTGCAACTTATGTAACACTAGCAAGTGATTATTGAAAGTCCATGGTGAGCCCTTTATAACCCTTTCTAAATCCATAGGATGAAAAAATTGAAATAAATACCTTTTCTCCCCCAGATCTCTAATTTGAACCCTTCGTACTAGATGCCACAAATTCGCTATTGTGCTTCTCATTACTGGAAAGTGAATAATACATGCTGTTAAGAAGCATCCCACCAATTGAAATCCTCCCTCCTCTCTATCTGTATTCACTCCAACTTGTACTCGAAGAACTGCATCTTCCTCCTCATCAAGTGTTAACCCCGCTAAATCTACTTCCATATTATTGCGTAACGTAGCCATTTGAAACAATTTGCTAAAGCAAGAAAATTGAAGAAAATTACAGCCGTCACACCAAAACTATTAAAAACAATAAAACCCTAACAGCTGCCAGAGAAAGCAGACAGAGACGTGCTAGATGAGCAGACTGGTAGGATGGGGTTAAAAGTTCATAATTGGACATATAATTAGACTCAGTACGAGAGAGACTCAATTATCTCTTAATGAAAACAAGAGGACTACAAATCCTAATATTTTTACCTAGGGTTATTGCCCCTCTCCAAAATATTAGGAAGTTAAGATTTTTTTCTATTAAATAAATATTATTTGGGTTTAATAGTTCAACAAGGATTCCTCAATCTGTAATTATAAATAAATGGCACTGGTAGACTTCAAAACACACTTCAAAAATAAGAGAAACACAAGTCTCTCATAAGTTTTCAATATTGTTATTTTGCTAGAAAATAATAAAATTTATTTTTAGAATAAATTCTATTTTTGGAAATTACAATTCTTTTGATTTCTATTTGAGAGAAAAATTTACTTTCCCATTGAAAGTAAAGAAAATAAATTTTGATTCTATATTTGATTTGAAAGTGTTCAAACCTAAACTCGAAGCAGTTTGTGGTACGGAGATAATAGAGAAGATTGTTCGATTGAAAGTTAAAAATATTTAGGATCTGTCTAACCCAGAACACATGTATAATTTTAGGAAAAAATTTATTACTAAAAATATTACCGACTGACTCAGTTTTTAAAGTTTTATTTTTCCGCTGTATAATAAAATCGTTATCGAACTGGATTTTTTTACAACCGCGGAGGGATTTACTAGTCAACAAAGTCAAACCGTTAAGGTTCTCGTGGGCCCAATTTTTGACCCTTTGGAGGTAAAGAACGTAAGAATTATGGAGAATATGGGCAGGCCAATACATGTAATGAAACTCACGTGGAAGTCAGTGCTGAGTCGATGGTACCTAGAGTAGTTTTTGATAGAAAGCATGCATCTTCTTCCCTTGCTCCATCATTTATCCCCACCGGTTGAATGGACGTTAATGCCCCCCCATGGAGTTGGATGTGGCCTGGGTTCAACCTTCCATCTCATCCCCGGTTCCTGTTGGAATAATCCCTCTTCCTCAACATCATGGTGATCCTCCTAACTCCTTGCTGGAATGGAAAGAGACGACAATACACCAGGAGTAGTTGGCCTTTGATGACGCTTTGCACGAGCCTGCTATCCGTGTTTCTAAACCTATTAACAATATTTAATTATGCGTGCAATTACTTGAAATTGCAGAGGACAAGAAACAAATTTTTTTTACAGCATTGTAGAGATATGTTGATTAGAGAAAAGCCGAATGTAATTTGTTTGTTAGAAACAAAGACGACTGTGGGTCATGGTGTTTCCTTGGTCTTAAACTGGGATTTGAAGGTTCTTTTGAGGTGCCTACTATGGGGTTTCGTGTTGGTTTAATTCTTTTGTGGAAAAAGAGTTGTTTATAGTTAACAATTATTGAGGCTACTGATCAAGTGATTCACTGCAAAGTTAATAAGGATAACAAAGGGTGGATTGCTTCTTTTGTTTATGTTCAACCTTCTCCAGATGCTAAAAATCGATTTTGGGAGAATATGTCGACTTTTGCGGGTCATGTTACTCAATCGCGGACAGTTGTTGGGGATTTTAATGACTTTGCATTTTAGCAGGAACGATGTGGTGGTCATAGTGACTGTTTTAAACGTATTATGAAGTTTCAGGATCGTTGGAATCTTTGTAATTTTTTTGATGTGGGGTGCACGGGTTCCAAGTTTACCTGGGTTCAACGAGTTCATGGTGTTATATATTGTTTTGCAAGAACGCATGGATTCTGTTTTGATCAATGCTTCTGTCATGCATTATTTTCCTGAGATGAATGTTGTTAATCTTCCTAGGTTATATTCAGATCATAATCCTATTCTTTTTGTCACCTACGCAGGATGTGTGCCCCCCAAGGATAAACGACCTTTTCTGTCCGAGGCAAATAGGTTGACTGATGCCGTGTTATCTAGTATCTATGAGTCAAGATCGTCGGATAATTCTACTTCTTTGGTGTTGGCAATTGAGGGGTTACTAAAGTAGTCAAAGAATGGAAAGAAACGGAAGCTTTTTCGGAGGCTTCGTGGTATCATGTGTCATTATTTCTTCAACAATTAGATGTGGATTTATTCAAAGAGTATCAATGGGTTCTTGCTCGTTGATTGGATTGCTAATGGTGAACGTAATACTAAGTTTTTTTTTTCACTACCAAAATAGCTTTCTAGCCGGGCGTAACACCTCAAATGATATTTGTGTTAATCAAGAAGCGTTGCATTCTATGATGAAGATGCAGGATAGACAAGGGGCTATGCTTTTAAAAATCGAACTTTTGCCTCTTTGGAATGGTCAGGTCCTTAAAGAATTTACTCCCTAAGGAGGATTAAGGTAAGCGGATCCGCTTTTGCCTTATCTTTTCATCTTAGTTATGGAAAAGCTTTCTCATATGATCCTTGAAATGGACTCTGGAAACCTCTCAAGGTTTCTCGTAATGCCCCGACTTTGACTCATTTACTGTTTGTCGACGACCCCATGTTATTTGCGCATGTGTCTATTGGTCAACTTGATTACGTTCGAGCTTGTCTTAAGGAGGTTGGGGATGCCTCCTGGTTGGTTGCTAATTTAGACAAGTCAAAGCTGTTTGTGTCACCAAATATTCACCGTAGTGTGGCGGTTATGTTGAGTAGTCGATGTGGTATCCCCTTCACTGAGGATTTGGTATGTATTTGGGGGTTCCCATCATCCACAAAGAGCTAATAAAGACTTGTGTGCTCCGTTAAACGTCTTGACGATTTGAAAGGGAAGGTTTTATCTTCGACGTCTTCTATTCCTTTGTACTCTATGCAAACAACCTTACTTCCGGCTTCTGTTTGTGATGAATTGGGTAGGCTCAATCGCAATTTTCTTTGGGGAGAGTCAACAGATTATTCTCATAAGTCTGTCGTACGAAAGTGAGTGGGGGTCTTGGACCGCGTAAAGCTCGCTTAAACAAGATGACCATGCTTGTTAAATCTAGTTGGAGGATTTTCTTTGGTGTCATGTATTCTGGTCAAAATATTTGGCCAATCAATTTTGAAAAAGTAATAAAATAAAATATATTTAAGATTAAAAAATAAAAAGAAGAAAATTCATAAAATTAAAAATTTAAAAAACTTAGAAATTCAGAAAGCAAAAATTGACCAGTCAGTGTCAATAGCCATTTTTTTGAATTTTTCCATTTGTTTTCCATTTATTTTAATTTTAATTTATTTTGTAATTTTCTAAAATTTTAATTATATTTTAATTTATTAAGCCTAAATCATTTTAACACTGTCAATCTTATACAACATGATTATATTACGTATAATATATGAAAAATAATCAAAACAAGGCTTAACCTTGGGGTGAGCATAATTTTGATAATCAAAATAATCAGTAAGCAATTTCAAGCATTGCTAGACATTATAAATGAAGAAGAATGAAAAAGAAAAAAAAATAGAAATATATATATAGAGAGAGAGAGAGAGAGAGAAATGACGTAAAAGAAAATAAGAGAATAAAAATTGTTTCTTAAAGTTTATATGGTAATTTAATCAGTTGAATTTTAATGAATATAATATTTTGGTGTAAAATGGTAATAAAAGAATAATTTAGGTATCACTTGTGATAAAAAAAATTGGTATCAACTTAAAAAAATGGTATAATTTAGGTATGAATTTGTGGGTTAAGTTTTTTCTTTTTAAATATATTTTTAACCAGGGGCAAAGGCAGAACAAATTTTTAGGGGGGCCGAATGAAATTTTAATTTTTTATAGTCTATATCTTTATAATTTTTAAAGGATTAAATCGAATTTTTATAATTTTAGGGAGGCTAAAGTACAATTTTACCTTTACTAATTTAAAATTTTAAAAAACTTTCAAGGGCCTAAATAGAAATTTTTCATTTTAGGGGGGCTAGGGACCCATTTGGTATGAATAGTTTATCAGTCTGGGCATGGATGTTCTTATTTGGACATATTGTTTGGGTTACAGGATTTATGTTCTTAATTTCTTGGCGCGGATATTGGCAAGAATTGATTGAAACTTTAACATGGGCTCATGAACGCACATCTTTAGCTAATTTGATTCGATGGAGAGATAAACCAGTGGCTGTTTCTATTGTGCAGGCAAGATTGGTTGGATTAGCCCACTTTTTTGTAGGTTATAGATTTGTTTATGCGGCTTTCTTGATTGCCTCTACATCGGGCAAATTTGGTTAATTCCTTTTGCTAGCCTCCTGTATCCCCCTACTTTTAACGGTTTGATTAACGAAGATACTAATTTAAAAGAAAAAGTAATTTAGGTACCACTTATTTTTATATATATAGATACATATATACATATATCACCAAAATGACACACACCCATCCACATGTAAAATATAAATTTTAAAATTTTAAAAATCATATAAATATATAATCCCTTAAATACATTTATTGAATTAAAATTTAATAATAACACACAAATATACTATTTTTTCTTTTTGGTTAAATTTGCTATTAGTTTCTATATTTCGTGAAAGCTATGAATTTAGTCCTTGTATTTTAACTTAATCATTTTAGTCTCTATATTTTTAAATCTATTTATTTTAGTTCCTATACTTTTTAAAATTTTAAATTTTAGTCCTAACCCACACAATAGTAGTTAAATCATTTGATTAAATTCAATTACTAGTCATGTACTTTATATACAATTGTAGATTTAGTTCATATTCTCTATTGGACCATTATAAGCCCCTATACTTTTTGAATTTTGAAATTTCCACCTTGACACAAATGACAATCATTAATCCATTAATTTGATTTTTAGTGAGTAATATGTGGAAATAATATGTTGGGATGATATTACACATATGATAGTATGTTTGCCGCATTAGATTTTGAAAATAACATAACTAACTTAATGAATTTAAAGTTATCGTTTGGTGAGTACTGGAATTTTAAACTTTAAAAAGTACAAGGACTAAAAATGACCATTTAAGTATAAAGACTAAATCCACAACTTTCGTAAAGTACAAGGGCAAATAGAAAAAAAAATACCTTTTTTTTTCTTTCCATTTTTTGGGGTTAAATCACTTTTTAGGACCTAAACTTGGTAATTGTTCGCACATTAAAATTTGAACTTTTTTTATCTAAGTTAGTCTCTGAATTCGGCAATTGTTCCCACATTGGAGCTTGAATTTTTTTTTAAGTTACTCCATGAACTTGGCAATTATTTTTAAATTAGGGTTTAAACTTTTTTTAGTCCACGTTAATCCTTAATATTTCCTTAAAAAGGCTAAAACTCAGGTTCCAATATGAAAACACTTACCAAATTTAGAAATTAACTTAAACCCAAAAACTCAAACTCCAATATAAAAATTATTATAAAATTCAAATCCTAAATAGTGATTTAACGGATTTTTTGGAGTTTTCCTTTTCCACAAAAGGCAAATGAAATTATCTTTTAAAAATAAATGAGGTCTTCCATGAATTCACAATTCAGATTAAGATATCCCGGTGGGTAGCTTTTATAAGAGACAAAAACATTTACCCCACTAACAAATTATTGTTTTAGGGTGAGTTTGGTTGGGAGGTGGGTGTGTTTACTTTACTTTTTGCTTCACGCTATAATGTTGCTACAGTATCTAATCTCAACGTCACCGCTGTTTTTACACTAAACGCAGTTAAACGCACCGCCCATCCAAACTCACCCTTACTGTTGAAATATGTTTCAAGTCTTTATATTTTTTTTGTACATTTAAATTTTAGTTTTTTTATATTTTATGAAATTTAGTCTTTTATTTTTTAAATTTTAAAATTTAGGTCAATATTGTTAACATTTATCTATTAAAGTTTGTTTTATTTCAAAATGTCATATCAATGTATTTAATAAAAAATTTTAACAGTGTTGACTATTGAATCAATTTTGAAATATAAAAAGTAAAATAACTAAACTCCTAAAAATAAAAATAAAGAGACTAAATTTCAAATGTACAAAAAAATCACAAGAGTTCGGAAATTAAGTACATGTTTAACCTTGTTTGAGGTGATAGCAACTTCCTCTTATAAAGATAAAATAAATAAATTCAAAAATTAACAAATACATTTGTTGAAAAAAATCATATTTTAAATACTCCGGAGTTGATAGTTTAATCTAAGCCTTTTAGAAAAAAATCGACTATTGAACTTATTAGACCATCGATTTTTGATTCAATTAGTTCGATTTGTTCGTCTAATTCGATTGAATAAATTATTAAAAATACTAAGAAAATAGAAAAAATCAATTCAACCGATTTGATTACCAATTTAACTAATCTAACCAATTCACAAGTCAACCGATCTAATCTTTTATTTCAAATCAATATTTTTCGACCGATCCAATTCTGAAAAGAGTAGATTAATCTAAAAGTAAACGATTAGTTGAAGATGGCCTGAATCTTAAAAGAAAACATGTGCTACACAGTTCCTCATAGAGACACTCACATTAATAATATTAGAGGAATATTAGTGATTGGGGTATGAGACAGAAGCCTAAGGTAAAGGCTTTTTCTTGATGGGTGATTGATTCTTACAGGCTGCCTGTGCTGGACCTACTTTGATGATCTAAAATGTAAATGTAAGATAAGGGGGGTAGGTAAAATGAAAGGTTGTTAGCACTTCAATCACGTGGGTTCACTAATGCCCTCAATATCAAAGCCTCAAATCCACCCAATAATATGACAAAGGCAGCAAAACAGACAAGTCTGCTAAACCTGTTTATGCTTAAACCAAATCAAAGCAATCACCCAGAATTCATAAATCCTATCTTCCTGCAAGTCAAATGGGGGAAAATTAGATGAATCACAAATGACAAGCCCTTAACTTACCTACCAACCACCATCTGCCCATCCAGGAGGCCCCAAGTCTTAGTCTTTGTGCTATGTTGAAATGCTGATGTCCTATGTCTATGCCATTTATGCTTTGATATAAAAGGCATCACCACTCTTTAATTTCTCATTTCACTTACAAACTGAACCATCTTTGCCCTTTCATTGCTTCCTTGCCTGCCTTAAACCTCCTTCAAGCATAGCCAGTAAGTGGTTTTATCTTTCAATTTTAATGGTGCTTTGGTTTTTAGTTTACCATCTATTTTTTCTTAATTCAAATGTATTTTTTGGGTGTTTCAGTGACTACTGAAATGGTGATGGTTGATGAAGTCCCTTTTCCTCCACAAATCACAACTACCAAGCCACTATCTCTTTTGGGTCATGGTAAGCTTTTTTTTTTTTTTCATTCTATGTTTCGTATAATTACACAAATTAATCGAGTTAAACTCTATGTTTTTAGATCGAAACTCACTGTGTTAAACTTCAACTATATATGTTTTTCATGATCCTTAACGTGAAAACTAGTCCTAGTCTCTTTTCCTTCAATCACTACGTTTAGACCCTAAAATCTAATTTCACTTTGTGGGGCTGGGACAGGAATTACCGACATTGAGATTCACTTTTTGCAAATCAAGTTCACAGCAATTGGGGTTTACCTTGAACCAGAAGTTGTAGGACATTTGCAACAATGGAAGGGGAAGCCTGGGAACGTGCTAGCTGAAGATGATGACTTCTTCGAGGCTCTTATTAATGGTACAAACAACCAATTCCCATAATTCATTCTTCAAAGTTGTAAGAACTATCATAGTTACAATGTGATTTATAAACAACTATAATCACAACCTGCAGCTCCAGTGGAGAAGTTTCTGAGAGTTGTGGTGATTAAGGAGATCAAAGGTTCCCAATATGGAGTGCAGCTAGAGAGTGCTGTGAGGGACCGATTGGCAGCTGACGACAAATACGAAGAGGAAGAGGAAGAAGCCTTGGAAAAAGTTGTTGAATTCTTCCAGTCTAAATATTTCAAGAAGGATTCAGTCATCACTTACCATTTTCCAGCAAATTCAGCCACTGCTGAGGTATATTTTGAGTCCATAAGAAAAACCATTCATTCATTCATGTTTTAATATGATAGTTTTTGTGTATGTGTGGATGTGCTCAAACAGATTGCATTCACGACGGAGGGAAAGGAGGAAGCAAAAATCAAAGTAGAGAATGCGAATGTGGTCGAGATGATCAAGAAATGGTACTTAGGAGGAACAAGGGGAGTGTCTGCAACTACCATTTCCTCCTTAGCTAATACCCTCTCCGCTGAGCTTTGCAAATGAACCTATGCTGTTTTGTTACCAAGTCTTTCCTACTAAGAACCATCCTGTTTGTTGTGCTTTCTCTTCCAATAAATTATGATATGATTGGAGTTTTCGCTTATTTACAAATCCATTTCCTTCACTCCCATGATTGAGTGAAGCCCAAAAATGAAAATGCCAGACAATTTGCTTTCATGTTTTCAGATGTGCTTCATTGCCTATAAAAGCAACCGCATTGCACAACTACAATCATAACTCCTATAACTCACCCAAAAAGAAACGATCTCTTCTTATACGCAAATAAAGTTGTTTTAGAAGCAACACATTAACAAGTGTGTTAAGAGATGTGCTGAAGCGACGCTTCTGCTTGAACTAAATATAAGAACCAATGATTAACCATGCTCATGCGGGTTGTGTTCTATTTAAATACTAAAATTTGGGGAATAAACAGTTCTAATCCACTAAGACTTTAGTGGAAAAGTTTTATTCTAACTGAAACTCTGATGAAAGAGTTTTACTTCAACCCAAACTTTCAACAAGTTTACTTTAATTTAGATTCTTCGAATTAAGACTCTTACGGTATGTTTACTTTGTCATAATGGAATGTTATAATGTGAGAATGGAATAGAGTTATAATTGTATAGGACGAATATTTCAATAGTTTGATTGGGTGGAATGAAATGAGTAGTGTAATAGTATTCCTAAGATTACATATATAAAAAGTTATATTAACCTACCACCACAAGCATAATCTTTAATGGGTAGAAATAAATTTTCTCACCCATGCTAATCGTATAGGAGGTGGTAGACTTAAGAAAACAAGCATATACGTTGAATGATCAGGAATTTTGTTAAATGCAACATCTTGTTCATTTTTTGTTAAGCCTTCCGTTTCACCTAAAGCCATATATATTATTTGTACCTTTTCTTGAACGAGCATTTCAGAGTCAATGCTCTCATTTAATTTAAGGTCAACTTGTCTAATATTATCCCCCAAAAATGTGGCAACATCGATAAGTGAATTAGATGAATTTGGTTCACTTACATAATAACTCTTTCTTTTCTTCTTTTGATTATACTATTGCAACTATTTAGCTGAGACAACTATCTCATCTAGAGAAACATTGTTAAGACCTAGTGCCCTAAATTTAGTTTATTTGTCATTTGTATTTATAATTTTTTGAACATATTGATTTAATAAAATTTCATTATTTACATTAATGTTGGGACCTATTGCTTTTAGTGTAATATTTTCGTCAATGTATACTTGTATTTTTCGAACAAGTTAGTTTAATAAAATATTAATTGATTACATTAATATTATTTGTATATTGTTCTTAATGAGTTTTGCACGCAAAGCAAAATGAAAGCAAATATTGACTCATTTGTTTACTAAATGATATTACGTGGTTGGATCGTAACACAAAAAAGACAACTTGTATTAGTAGACCTTAACATGCCCTTTATATAATTGGAAACAAGCAAACCAATTAAAAGACTAATATGTCATTTATAAATTGTGGAGATGCTTTGTCTTGAGTATCGAAGCAGATGACCCTTGGAAGATAGAGACATGGATGTGATTAATTGGACTGACAGTACCTCAGACTAGAAATCTTAAATCTGTTTATGGATTTATTCACTTGTAACGTTCATAGTGTGATATACCTTAATCCTGATTGGATGATGAACTATGTATGTGTGACTTGTATACCTTGATGTAAGTGAAAGCCTCGGTTCAAATATAGAAAGAACTGAAAGCTGGTACAAGGGTATACGACTTCTGCAGTATGTAGCATTATTCCACAATAGTGGAATTCTTAAGCCAACTAAAGGGTAAATGATATCTTCTTATCAGTATTACATGATAAGTGATAAGTAAACGTGGCAATGAGTCATTTAAATGGCTTGATTACTCTATTTGATAATGAGATTTAATGGTTACTCTATTTAATTACAGTAACTGTTGCCGCCCTGAGTCGTGTTTTAGCTTTTCTCCACTGTTACAGTCACTCCCTCCTTAAAAGTCTTCTTGCCTCCACCTCTGACATAAGTTTTGGACAATTAGGTTAAGATATTACTTTGATGGAAAGAAAAAAATAAGTCAATTATACTGGTAAGCCTATTTTTTCCCTATGAGTATGATATCAAACTTAAGTATGGGGTTTATAAAGCATCCTTTTTTGGTGGCATGAAATTTGAACTCGTGACAGTATAATCACCATGAACTAGGAGCTTGAGTTATAATGTAACATTTTCTAAGGTGACGGTGCACTCTGATAAACCGTAATTTATACATATTTTTATCCCATACTTAGCGTATTTACGGATGATTTCTCCTTAGATTTGGTGAATTCGATGCTCCTAATCCTTTAATTTCATGTTTTATACTTAGGTGAGCATAAGAGAGTAAAAAGAGCGAGAAACGGGCCGAAAACAGAGAAAATGGACCTACATGGGAAAACAACACGGCCTGGACTTCCTCACACGGGCGTGTCACATGGTCGTGTCAATTTGGCAGGATCGAAGCACGACTTACACGGGTAGACCACATGCCCGTGCCTATTTAACAGCCTTGACCACGGGTTGGAGTAATTGCACATGGGCGTGTCCCTGCCGAGCCCAAGTTTAGTCCTATTCGGAAAAGGCCAATTTTTAGGGCTCTTAGGCATTCAAAAGCCTATTTAAACACTTGAGGAGGCACTTAGGACGGGGACGCAAAGTAGGAAGCAATGAATTACTCAAGGAAAGCCGATTGATCCATCTTAAGAGCCGGATTCATCATCAAGACTGGAGATCTCCCTTCAAGTTCCTTCAGGAGTTTTGGGCTTTCTTATGTTTTGTTATATTTATGCTTTTAAGATTTTTTCTTTCATAAATATGAACAAAACCCTATAAATACCTAAGAGGAATGAAACCTAAGACAAGTCTTGTTATTATTATCTGAATTGTATGATAAATATTTGACTTGTTATTAATTATGTGTTCTTAATTCTTGTTTTAATATTCCAGGATATTGACTTAAGTTAACGCTCTTATTTAGAGGAGGAATAGACCCTGTCTAAGAGTAAAATTGTCATAATTAAGCGAAGTTGATTGCGCGCCTAGAGATAGGGTGACAAGATTTTGTCGGATTGCGGTGAAACTTAATAAGGGAATCCATAGATCAAGTTAATGCAATTCTAGGGTTTTAATTAGAAAAAGATTTCTATTATTCAACCTAGGGTTAGACGTTATTAGTCTTGAGAGAGATAATAATATAACTTAGGGATTTCTACAGATCAAGTCAAATAAATAAATCGTCTGATTCAGAGTCAAATAACAAGTGAAGTCTAAGTGGATTTTTCCTTAGGTATTGTCTCAATCAATCGAATTTTCCCGAAAGTATTTTTCCGAGTTTTCTTTCTGTGCATTCTTAGTTAGTAATTAGTTTAGATAACCAAACCTCTTAATTTTTAGGCTAGATAATAAAAAGGAAGGAAGTAAATACTAGTACTCGTAGTTCCTTTGGGTTCGACAATCCGGTCTTGCTGAACTATACTATTGTTCGATAGGTACATTTGCCTTAATCGTGATAATAAGTTAGTCTCAAGAACATTTCATTTATAAATCTTTAAAACCTGTTACGAATATCACGCAATCACACTCCCTATACGAAAAATGAAATGTGTGGATCTCTAAGCATCACCATATCATCGTGAACTTAAATATACCTTAAAACTATCACAATGTGTCCTTAAGACTCCAACACAAACAAAATTTTCCTCCCAAACTTTTAACACTCAACCAAAAATAAAAACAATTAAAACGAAAAACATTTTTTTTTCTAAAGGAAGGTGGACAAGAAAGTTGATGGAGTGGGGGTAGCAAACGCCCCATTTATATAGGCAACAGGGGGAAAAAAATTATGTGAGAGCCCATGATAGTCAAGGGTTCCCGGGATGGGGTGTTTGAAAATTATCCTGAGATTTTCAAGTTCTAAAATTTTGTGATGGGATTCCCTATTAGGGTTAGGGTTAAAAATTTGTGGAAAGAAAATGTCAGGTATAAAGTCAAATAAAATTTAGATATCACTTCCCAAATTTTTTAGAAGCCTTTTTTAGACTTGTCATGTCCAATCTTTTCCAAGATTTTGAAGTTATGCTTGATATCCGAGGGTAGTATTTCCTATAAAATGAAGACATTTTGTGTAGAGGTTCCATACTGAAATTTCGAACATATTGTTTTTATAAGGAGATTTGTATAAGGAGAATATTGTTGATATTAAAAATATGAAATTTTCATAATAAATGATGATTTATATGAGAAAATTTTAAAATAAAAAAATTCATCGACGTTGTCGGCCTGAATGTATGTCACAATCCAGTGGTTGTCGGTTACGAGGATGATTTCATCTTAGTTGGGGTTTTGGCTCCTCATAATTCTCGTCCTCATCTTTACATCCACTTTTATCTTGATTTTGATCTTTATCTCTTTCCTCTGTGCTAGATTGCATTTGTATCCTAAGTTCCCATCGTATATCGTTCGGGGTATTAATAAGTGGTTGCAAAGATTACCCATCTCTAAAGGACAATGATGTTCAGGGTGTTTGCGACACTATTGGCAGAGAACTGAATGGTGTTGAATAACATGATTGTGGATAGAATGTTGGAATTGTAGGCGATGGAGGATACATTGGTGCTATTGTTGGTAATGGTCTTGGGGATGAAGGTGGTGCAAAAAATATACATGGAGAAGGTGTTGATGCATGGTATGATGATGCTAATGTGGTGCATATGTAGAAAAATAGGGTTAGTGAAAGCACAAGAAAAATGTAAACCATATTGATTGGGAGGAGGTGCACGTATCGGTGCCTCATGTGGGGTTGGAGTTGATAATGATTCCATTGACGCATGTACTCTCGATTGCGGCCTCATGTGGGGTCGTCTTGGCTTTCTACAATGACATTACCTACTCATTTCCTCCTCCAACAACAGATATGACTTACCGTGAAGTCTAAACCATGTCATGTAATATGGAGAGGTCGCCAAATATGGTTGGACAATTGGTTCGTGCATAGGTATAAAATTGTACTTATGTTACCAAATGTAGATGCATTGGACATGGAATTTAAACCAATTTTCCTCTATTCTCTCTCGTAAGTTGATCTTATAAAGTTCATCGAGCTCCTGGGGTAACAGCAAAATACTTTGCATAAACTTGAATTGACGCATCACTCAATCAGATTCATGCATCTAAATTGTTGCAAAAACTATCAATGACACTTTGACATGCCAGATATTGCAATTAGCCAAAAATTTGGTCGAGATGCATTCTTGAATTCTCGAATCAGAGTATGGCATCCATTCAAACTACAATACAAAATTATAAATTTTATTATGTACCTAATATTAAATTTCAAATCCTTACGTAAATATAATATAATTGAAAAATAAAAAAACTAATTTCGGCTATTGATCGTTGATCTAACAATAGTTGAATATCTTCAAGCTTGTCTGGTATACCCATATGAATCGTGTCATTATTCCACCTATTCAAATAATATGTTATTTCTAAAATATAATAATGAAAAAAATATTATGATAACTATATTATTAAATGAATTTTACCTTATTACAAGTGAGAATTCATAAGGGGCGTTTACTAGGGGACATAAAAATGGCAAGCGGTACCATTCCCATGATTGAAGAAGGAGTTGCTCGACACATCTCTCGGGACAGTGTGTTTAACATAGAATTGATTATACTTTAACAAGATTTTAATTTGACATATTTAATTTTTTAATTTAACTCGAACAATTTCACTCGATTCAATTCAACTCAACTTGACTCGAATTTTATTTCACTCAATTCGAAAAAAATTCAAATCAAGTTAGGATGATAAAATATGACTCCTCGACACGATTAACTCGAAATTATTTCACTCAATTCAATTGAACGATCATTCTTAATGGTGTAGTTTACACAAAAATATATTTTAAAAGCGAACTTTTACTAATATCTATTTAATAAGTGTTGTTTGAACCGAACTGACTGGTTGGATCGAGAATCAGTTCGAAAAGTGACTTTCAATTAGTTAGATCAAGAACCGATTCTAAAAAGCCAATTGAACTGACAATTGAACTATGATTTTTAATTTTCTTTTTTAAATTTTAATAATTTTTAATCAAATTAGTCGGACTGATAACTTGATCAATTTGACCATCAAATCAGTTTAAAAAATATTAATTTTAATAAATAAATAACAACAAGGCTTAAAAGTGTAAAAAATCTCAAAATAATAAAAAAATAACTAAGACTCTCCTATTTATTTTGCACTCAATTGGATACTTAAACTTTCAAAATGCATAAAAAATGCCTTCAAGCTTAAAAAAAAAAACAATTAAGCCCCTGTTTTTTTTTTGCACTCAATTGTATACTTAAATTGTCAAAATGCATAAAAAAGAGCTTCAAATTTTTTCAAAAAAAGCAATTAAGCCCCGCTTTTTTTTTCTTTTTTTTGCACCCAATTGCCAAAATGCATCAAAAATGCCATTTGACCGTAAACATTGATAGTTGACCGTTAAAGTTAACTACCCCTAATCTTGTTCAATTAAAGTCACCCCGTGTCACACCATTGCGTCACATATGACAAAAAAAATTATAAAAAATAAAAATCAATAAAAATTATAAAAATTATTAAACTTTAAAAAAAATATAAAATTTTATAAAATTTTATAAAAATTATAAAATGCATAAAAAGCTTCCTTTAACCATTAACTTCAACCATTGGTTACTAAAGTTAACGATCTCCAATTTTTTTCCGTTAAAGCCATTACATGTCACATTTGTGGTGAAAAATGATAAAAAATAAAACCAATAAAAGTTATAGAAAATTATAAAATAATTTTTTTGGTATGATAATTTTATAATTCTTTATATTTTTATCATTTCTTACTACTTTATAAAAAAATATATTTCTATATATTTTATATATTTTTTAAACTTGATAATCTTTTACAATTTTTATAATCTTTTTCTAATTTTAATAAAATAAATATTTTTTATTTTTATTAAAATTTAATAATTTTATTTTTTTGTCAAAATTAACAGTTAAAAGTATTTTTGATACATTTTGACAATTGAGTGAAAAAAAGAAGAAACAATGACTTAATTAATTTTTTAAAAAATTTGAATATTTTTTATGCATTCTGACAATTTTAAGTAACCAATTAAATGTAAAAAATAGAAATTTAATTGGTTTTTATAAATTTTTTTAATGGATTTCGAACGGTGCAAGTATGTAATTGAGTAGAAAGCAGGAGTTTAATTATTACGCCTAAAAACAATAAAGAAACAAAGCCCCGATGGATGAGTCGTCCAAAAGCGGGAAAATGTACCCATTACTGAGAATCTAGTTGGTTGGTATTTCTGGTTGTGAAAGAAGTGAATTGTCTGGGGGACACATGGGGATTGCCATTGCTGGCCCAAGGCATTTTCTCCCATGCCCACCTAAACTGCATGCCCACATGTATATCTTCTATTTTATTGAAGTCGTTTAAAACTCTTTCTTTCAGAGGAAAGGAACGAAGAAGAAAGCTTCAAAGGAAAATATTTCAACACTCAGCTCTCTAACTGAGATCTGAAATCTGAGAAGAAACACCAAAATGCAGGATCCGCGAAATCTAAATCCAAACCCGGATCCTGCATTTCCCTCCTTCACCCAAAATATGCCGTCTTTTTCCAACCCAATCCAATATCGTGGTTCTTACCACAGGCGAGCCCAATCCGAAGTCCAGTTTCGGATTCCAGACGACTTGGATCTCGTGTCCGACTCCTTCGAAGGGGTAGGATCCGAAGACGACATGTTTTGTAGTTACATGGACATTGAGATGCCAGGGGAATCGGCGAAGGGAGTCGAGGTGGCTGCTAGGTCTTGGAGTCAGAACCCGAAAGGAGAGGAAGTGAGTGGTGGGTCGGGGATAGGGGAGAAGTATAATGGAGGAGGGAAAGGAAGGCATAGGTATAGCAATTCGGTTGATGGATGCTCCATAATGGAGTCCATTGAAGCTAAGAAAGCCATGGCTCCTGATAAACTTGCTGAATTGTGGACAATTGACCCAAAGAGAGCTAAAAGGTTTGGGAATTACTTCCTTTTTTTTTGGCTATATTTTGGGAGCTTTTTTAGTGCATTTGATTTAGGGGTACTTATGAGATTGAAGTTGGAAATTTGTTAATTTTAGTGTAAAGTTTGCCTTTTGTTTGTTTAGCGGAAACTATTAGAAGAAGATCATTTTTTTTTTGTTCAAAGAAATTGTATTTTTAATTTATCAATGACATATATTTCGTTGGGGTGGGGAATTATGATCGTTTTGTTTAGGTGTGTGTTTATCATAATGGTGAAGTTTGACTTCTTTTTATGTTTTTCTTCCTTTTTGGCTGTGTATGGATATGGGGTTTGGAGCAGTTTAGGATGTAAAGTAAGGAACTAAAAACTAACGGAAGTTGATTTTTCTTTTTTTTTTTTTTTTGAGTTTAAAGAAATTGAGGATTAGTAGAATTTCTGAAAAAAGCATGCATTTTTATTTAATTAATTCATGTCAAATATATGAAAATTTCCTAAATTCCTAATTTTAGGTTCTGCCTTATGGGTTGCTCATGTTTCTTAGCTCATTTTCTTGTTTTCATGGCCATTATTATTGTAGTGTTGAAAAGTTTTTGGACAATGTAGTGTTTCACTTCACTTTTCTCACCCCATGATGAAAGAAATTTTGTTATTTTTGAAAGTTCAACTTCGGGGAACTTTCCTATATTTATGCATATTTTCGAATGAAATTCATGTGAATTAGTAGGTATCTTCAATTTATGTGTGCTTTTTAATGGTTATGTTCTTTTTGCCTATGCACTATGATTATTTTCTTCTTCTTTCTTTCCTGAATTTTCATGACTTTTTTTTTTTTACTTTGATTATCAATTAGTAATGTCATAAATGCTTCCTGAAATATCCAAGTAGTCAT
The DNA here is from genome assembly GCF_025698485.1 of Gossypium arboreum. Classification (NCBI taxonomy): domain Eukaryota; kingdom Viridiplantae; phylum Streptophyta; class Magnoliopsida; order Malvales; family Malvaceae; genus Gossypium; species Gossypium arboreum. The sequence goes on along the minus strand of NC_069073.1, from coordinate 1,802,811 downwards.
GAATGTCAAATGGGTTAATTTTTTTGGTGAATCATATCAGACTTTGCTTTGCATAACTTCTACCTAAAAATTGTTGAGTACATTAAGATTACATAACTGCCCTGTTCAATATCACTCAAACCACTTCAATATCACTCAAACCACCAATAAAATGACTATGGGTGGTTATCGATTTCGTTGAAATTATAATTGTATTGTTTCTCTATTTTGTACATTTAAATGTTGTTAGTTTCATTTAAGTTCAATTTAGTGCAATGAGCTTGCACTTTCCCAACTTTGAAACTTGTGGGAATGGAGATTGGTACGGTTTTGCACTCATGGTTTTCTATTCGGAATGTTATAACCTTCTTTGTTGTTCATATTTCGACACATATATATGTTAATGAAAACTTTTATCTTGCTGGTGAGGTGGTCAACCTAAGAGTGAGTCTCATCTATCCACTCAATGCACCTCACCTTTAGTAATGGAAATCTCTCATAGATTTGGGATATCTCATTGTGTGGTGAGATTGGGTTTACATTCGAGTTTTCGCTAAGTAAGTACATCTTTTTTTTTTTTTTTTTCTTTTCTTTTTGTAGGATCATTGCAAATCGGAGGTCGGCTACACGCTCAAAAGAAAAGAAAGCCCTATATATGTCTGAATTGGAGAGGAAAGTCCAAACACTTCAAACGGAAGCAACGACTCTTTCTGCACACCTAACCCTATTCCAGGTTTTTGTTAAACGCTTACATGTCTCATTGCATAATTTTGGAGCTTATTTCTGATGATATTTGCATTCCTCATGAGAATATCATATCTACTTACTAAACAATCATTATCTGAGGTTTCTACTTTCAAATAAATCAAAAACTTTTCGCAATTGGGGCTTTAATTATCACTTCCTTGTTTATGTGGACCTGCTTTCACAGGCTTCTAATTCTCTGTTAAAGGCACCTGTGTTTCCGAAAATGCCATTATTTGTGGATATATCCTTGTACTATCTCACTTTTAACGATTGAGTCCTTGTTGTGTAATTTCACTGAATTTGGTCCTTGAACTTTTATAATATGGAATTCAGTTTAAATGTTCACGATGTGAATTTCTGTTGTTAAATCAAGTGACATGGCACGACACATGTAATTTTTTGGCCAGATGGCCTGGCCACATGTTCTAGTGTTCGTCTGTTCTTTTATCGAGTTTTATTATTTAATTGTAATAATCAATAAAAACTAAAATAACTGTTTTGTATAGACTGCCGGCTGGCTGAAAGAATTCCATGTATGCCATGTGGCCACAAAATTTCCATGTCACTTGATATAAAGATTGAAAGTCCATACCATCAATAATTGGATCACACATTTAATAAAGTATAGGGATCACTATGAGGACTAATTCTAAATCCTCAAAAGTGAGATAGTTGAGGGACCAGGTTTCCGTGGCAAGCCAGCCATCTTATGTTGTTTCATTTTATCTTTTTTTGTTGACTAATACCTGAAGATTAACAGTCTTAATTCGTGCATATATGCTCTAGAGGGATACGACAGGCTTGACTACTGAGAACGCTGAGCTTAAGCTCCGGCTACAAGCAATGGAACAACAGGCTCAGCTATGTGATGGTACGTTCTGTCCAAGATGGCATGCTTTCATTTGCTACAGAAGTTGAACATTTAATGATAAGAAACAAAAAGATTGGCATCGTATTTGTCAAAACTAGGGATGCCCATTTTGATTAGTGTTATAGGCAATAATTTTAGAGCTCGAGATTTGATAGCATTAATGATTGTAAATTTACATGTAGATATGTAGCCATGATTGTATCATGTCCTTGGTATTTTGTTTATATTTTTTCTCGTTGTCCATTTTTTACTACAGCTCTAAATGAAGCATTAAAGAAAGAAGTAGAGAGGCTCAAGACTGCTACTGGAGAAATAACGACGCCGACTGATACCTTCAATTTAGGAATGCACCATATATCATACGCCCAATCTTCCTTCTTTCCTCCTCAGAATACACAACTGCCACCATTTCATCCTTTCCATTCTAACTTATTGACATCTGCCTCGAACACCAACTCGCATGCCTTGGCCGACATGATGCAACAAGATCCTCTTGGCCTATTGCAAGGGCTTGATACCAGTAGCAGGGGCTTGCCCTTTGTGAAATCTGAAAGCCCTTCAATTTGTGCCGCTGAAAGCAGTGGAACAGTATGATTACAAGTTCTGCTGTGTTGGATTGTTCATAGACTGACCTTATTGACATTTAAAGGTACTAATCATTTGAATTAAATTCTTCTAATGCGATTGGGATGTTTATAGTTTTTCTGTAGGTTTTAGCTGGTGTTGAGATAATTCAAAATTCTGTTGGTTGTGAATTTTCAATTTCATTTGTTGGGAGAAATTATGTTGGTGTGGGACTAGAAGCTTGATCCCTAGGAGTAGATGAATACGACATCTCAAGCCAGCCGCTCCCATTGTTTTGTTTAAAGTTGTATTGCTGGTGAATTTCTTCTAATTGTTTTTGTCTCAGTTGCATATATTTGCATTTTCTTGCATATATATGGCCATTTACAAGTCTGAATGGATTGAGAAAGAGAATTATTAAAGAACTCATGCCAACAGCAGTGATGAACAACCAGATTGGTCGGTCGGGTTGGTTGGTTGGTTCAATTCATTTGAGAATCAGTACATCTCCAAGAATTGGTGTAAATAAAGAGCAGGTACTGGGATTTTTTTCCCAACTAATGTCATCACACACTGTACACTTATGCAAAGCCTTTTAAAATGAGGATAAAGATATGAGATGGATTGGATCTGAAATGATGAAATTTGAACCCTTCAATAAAAAGGCTTTGAACAAGTAATGGGGAGATCCCAATTACCAGTTAGACTCGGGAGAAAAGTAAGGTCTCTCTTTTGCAAATGTCACGATTTTCCTTCACCAAACATTTGAAAATTTTACCATCTAAAAATCAGAAGCCCTTATCGTCGCTTAGCTTCTTCACTAAACTTGCTTGCTTTGCTTTGTTGCTTTTTCACGATTTTCCTTTTTCTATTTGCATATACCTTCATCCTGTTTTAAGCCTTCATCAGTTGTTCTTTCATTACTTTGTTGAGCGGTTCCCTTTCTATCATCATCTCTTGTATGCTAGCCACTGGTGAATCTGGAGGCTTAATAGCATAGAGAGCCTCGAATGGTGTCCTTCTCAAAGCAGTGTGATGGTTGGTGTCACACCACCATTCGAGTTGGGACAATCATGTACCCCAAGTCTTTAGTTTGTATAGCTACATAATCCTGAGGTATGGTTCCAAACACTAGTTCAATCTTTTAGACTGACATCAGTTTTAGGCTGATAAGTTGTGCTAAACAATAGAATTGTGCCTAATAACTTGATCAATGTCTTGTACCTGTCTGAAATGGCTAATTTTGGATAGCTATGTGATTCATAAACTTGATCCAAGTATAGTTTAGCAATCTTATGGGTAGTATAGGGTGAAATATGGCTAAAAAGTGTGCATACTTGGCATATTTGTCAATGATAACTAAGATGCAATTGTATTTTCTTGACTGAGGGAGTCCTTCTATAACGTCCATAGTTATTACCTCCCAAGCTTGGCTAGGAGTAGGGATAGGTTGGAGTAGTCCAGGTTGTGCTACAAGCTCCACCTTGGTTCTTTAGCAAGTATCACATTGCCGCACATACTCCTCCACTTGTCTTTTAAGGCCTGACCAGCAGAAATAAGGCTTAATCTTGCAGTAGGTAGCCTGCACAGTAAAGTGCCCCCTTATGGAGAGTCGTGAAGTCGTTTAAGAACATGTTCCCTTAAGGTCTACCAATGTAAACTCTTCCCTTGTATCTTACCACCCCATTAGCGAATGTAAACCCTGAATCTCCTTGTTGTACCACTAAGCCAGCTACCCTCTCTTGAGCCCATCGACTTGTTAAAAAAAGTTCAGTTTAGAAAACGTGTTTGAAACACAACGAAAATATAAAGATTTTCTAAAAAATCAAGTTATTATGTTGTTTATAGCAATAATTTTTTTTATCTTAATTATACATGCGTTTTTTGGATATCTAAATTAGGTTATTCTCGTCTTTCAACCTTTCGATTTTCTCCTCTAATCTCGATTGTTGTTTGTTAAGAGTGTGGCTCTATTCTCAAACTGATGAAAACTTATGAAAACATTTTAGGGCTAGAAACTAATTACTCAAGAAAAAGAGAATTATTTACCGTAGAATAATTTTCTTGTATTTTGGCAGAGTAACCTTTTAGGTAAATGGTGTAAGCACTACAGCAAAACAGGTTTTTTGCGGCGTTTTAGTAAAAAACGCCGCTAGAGTTCAGCATTAGCGGCATTTCTAAACAAACGCCACTATAGATAGGACATTAGCGGCGTTTTTCTAAAAGCGCCGCTACAGATTGAGCATTAGCGGCGCTTTTATAAAAATGCCGCAAATGCTCAACATTTAGCGGCGTCTTTGTAAAAGCGCCACTAATAATTTCAGCAAGACGCAATCGTTTCCTTTCGGCCCTTAGTTTCATTAGCGGCGTTTTATAACAAACGCCGCTATAGGTTGAGCATTAGCAAGCAAGACGCTGTCGTTTTGTTTTAAACCGTAGTGACATTAGCGGCGTTTTTATAAAAACGCCGCTATAGGTCTAGTATTAGCGGCGTTTCTTATAAAAACGCCACAAAAAGTATTTTTTGTATATATTTATTATTTAAATGGTTTATTTATATTTATATTGATTAAAATACAATTTATTTTCAATTGAATATTTAAATTCTTCAGAAAAAACTAATGACATGTAGAAAAAATTTGAAAATTTGAAAATAAAAAAATATGTGTTAAAAATGAAAAAATTAAAATCCTTTTATTTAAAATAATTTTAAAGCTTTTTAGGTATATGACTGATTGTTTGTCAAAATATATATTAAAGTTTAGGGATTATGGGTTTAGGGGTTGGGGTTTAAAGTTTAGGGATTAGTGGGTAAAGGTTAAGGGTTATGGATTATGGGTTTAAGGATTAAGGGTTATAGGTTTAATGGTTAAAGGGATAGGGGTTAAGGGTTAAGAGGTTTAATTAATGGTTAAGGGGACATGGGAAAGGGGTTTATGGTTCATGAGTTAATGTTTTAAGGTTTAAAGATTTTGGTTTATGGTTTAAGGGTTGGGATTTAATGTTTAGGGGTTAGTAGATTAGGGTTTAGGGTTTCATGGTTTGGGGTTTAAAGGGTATGTGATAGGGGTTATGGGGATAGGGGTTATGAGTTATGAGTTTAGAGCTTAAATGGATAGGTGTTTAGGGTTTAGGGGTTATAGGATTAAAGGGATAGGGTTAGGGTTTAAGGTAATTAATTAGTGTGAAAATTTTGAAATTTTATTGTTTAAAATAAATTTAAAGTTTTTTGGATATATGATTGTTTTTAATTTATATATTAAATAATTTAAAATTTTAAAGATTTCAAATTTAGAATAAATTTCAAGATTTCAAATTTTAAATAATTTTCAATATTTCAAATTTTATCTAATTCTTTTAAATAATAGTTAAATTTTAAAAATTATTTATTTAAAAGGAAAAATTAAAATACTATTATTTAAAACAATTTAAAAGTTTTTAAGGTATATAGTTGATTGTTTTTAATTTATATTATTTAAATTATATATTAAATAAATCAAAATTTTAGCATAAACGATGTCATTCAATGTCTCCAAGGGAATTAGCGGCGTTTTTAAAAAAAAGCGCCGCTAAAAATAAGGAATTAGTGGCGTTTTTAAAAGAAGCACCGCTAAAAATAGAGAATTAGCGGCGCTTTTTTTAAAACGTCACTAATTCCGTATTTTTAGCGGCGCTTTTTTAAAAACGCCACTAAAAGTTTAATTAAAACTACGTAGTTTCCTTTGCAATTTACTGACGTCATTACGTTTAACAAAACGTCGCCGTTTTTGTTTCAGCCATTTCACCCTATTGCAAACTCGAAACCCTCATTTTCTCCCAAATCAAAGTTTCCCCTAAACCCCAAAATTTCCCCAAATCAAACCCATTTGTCGTCTCCCTCTCTCTTTTCGATCGACAGGTTATTATAATTTCGTGTTTGTTTCAATCTGTTGTCACTGGGTTAAATATGGTTATTATAATTTCGATTTCATTGCAGCAAGTAAGCAGTTTATTTTCGATTTCATTTCCATTTCAATTTCACTTCTGTTTTATTTTTGCAGCAAGCAGAAAGATTAAGGGATTTCATTTTGAAATCAAACCCGATTGAAGGCTACCTTTGGCGAGTCCATCAAATCAAGGTACTATCATTTACTTGTTCTTTTGAACCCTAGACTTTAGCATGCTGACATTGGTAATCTTAGATTGTTGTGCTTCTTTCTCTTTTTGGGGTTTTGGGGCTATTTGGGTTTTTGAAATTTCGAAATGTGATTTAGGGTTCTGAACTATGTAACTAAAATATTAGTGTTCATCTTAGTTTTATAGCTGCTAGCAGTAAGTTTATCTACTTGCATCTGAACGAAAATCAAATAAACAGTGATGCATGGAGGTCATGTTGCTTGTATGGATAATTAGGATTTGTGGACTTCAAAAATTATGTTTATGAAATGTGTCATGTCTGGCTAATATTACATTTTGGTTGCAAAATTTTCTTAATATGTTGTAAGCTCCGTATTCACAAATTAGCTCTTCTTTTGTGTGGTTCCTACATTTCCTTGCTTTTTGGTTTGATAATTTCAACAATGACATCTGATTATGTTGGACTTGTATGCTTTTTCTTTTTAGCTCATATTTGAGGTTTGAATTGTATGTATTTTAACTATGTTCATGTTTCAATTTTTTGATCGGGGGTGGAATTGAAACAGATGCAGCCATCAATCCGGGAAACAGGTTCTCCAAATGATTTGTCTAATCTTCTGTATCTGTCTTGAAACTTTAAAGTTAATGTCATTGAACAAGTTTTTTATTGCTGCTACTTCTTGGCTTTCTTTCTTTGTTGTAGTGGGGGTACTCTGTTAGATTCGAAAGGGAATCTGATTGGAATTAATACGGCTATATTCACACAGATAGGTTATTTTACTCTTTTTACCGTAATCTTAAACAAAAGATTTTTCTATATTGATGAGAAGATATTTCAGAGTTAGATGTTTCCTTGGCCAAAGAATAATAATAGTTATGATAGCTAACAGCTTCCTATGTAATGGCTTCTTATGTTTGCTCTGACATTTGATTTTTCATGAAGTACCGATTAATGCGACACTTGTGTTTAACATGTATCCGAACGAGTGCTTTGGGGATGATGATCGTCCAAATATATGGAAAAACTTAGAACAAATTTAACATACATGTGTCGGACATATATCCATACTGTCACACCTTAGTCCAAGTAAAATAGATGCATTCTGATTTTGTTATTTGCATTTCAGGTACATCAACTGGTGTAGGATTTGCTATCCCGTCATCCACTGTGCTCAAGATTGTACCTCAGCTGATCAAATTTGGCAAAGTAAGTTTCATTAAGTAAATTCTTGGTCTCTTCTTTTTTCTGATCTGTGCTAATCCCGTTTCAGCTTACCTCAATAAAATCTTTTTTGAAAACCTGTTAATTATATGAATAAGTGAATATTTTAATATTTATAGGAATAAATATTAAATTTATACATAAATATTGATCAAACTTATAATTTGATACATAAATTTTCATTTGGTGTTATTATATAAATGAAACTTAAATTGCGGTTCATATGTATGTATAAAACTTTGATTTATTTCAATTGTACATGTTTAAAAGAAATAAATACATACATTTTTTGTCATATTGAATTAATATAATTGTGTGTATGTAATATAATTGAATAATTATATAATGTGTTAAGTTTGAGCATTGTATAAGTTAGTAATGTTTTAATTAAGTAATTGAATAATTCATCTCGTTATGTGCACAAGTATTTAAATGTTCATGATAGCAGTGGTATTTTTTTTTGGAAGAGAAATTATAGCTCTAATTAATTTATATGGAGGACAAATTTGGAAATATCTGCTAAGGTAGGTCTCTCTCCATACTTGGTATGATTTATCTTGTTGTTTGTTTTGTGTTATAATTTGCGGAGCATTGAATAATTATATAATTGATGGTGATCATTGTGGAGCCTTAGTCTATAAAATATTACTTTATTATAGTAGCTGCAGTTATAAGCAATTAAAACAATAGCTGACCTTCTTTCCAACCTTATTTTAAATATTTTAAAGATTCAAAGTATATAGGTTTGGAAACTTGACGGGTTGCCTTATATTGAGTATAAGATATAATGGATCCTCCCTAGGTGTAACAACGCCACGTATGATGAATTTTAAAAAATTCAAAAAGACTTGAAAAAAGTTCTACCGAGCTCATTTACTATTGAATATTTATTACCATGTAGCTTGCTTGTCCATTAAAATTACAACAATAGCTTACCTTCTCTCCAACCTTATTTTAAATATTTTAAAGATTCAAAGTATATAGGTTGGAAACACGACGGGTTGCCTTATATCGAGTGTAAGATATAATGGATCCTCCTAGGTGTAACAACGCCACGTATGATGAATCTTAAAAATTCAAAAGACTTGAAAAAGTTCTACCGAGCTCATTTACTATTGAATATTTATTACCATGTAGCTTGCTTGTCCATTAAAATTACAACAATAGTGACCTTCTCTCCAACCTTATTTTAAATATTTTAAAGATTCAAAGTATATAGGTGGAAACTGACGGGTTGCCTTATATCGAGTATAAGATATAATGGATCCTCCTAGGTGTAACAACACCACGTATGATGAATCTTAAAAATTCAAAAGACTTAAAAAAGTTCTACCGAGCTCATTTACTATTGAATATTTATTACCATGTAGCTTGCTTGTCCATTAAAATTACAACAATAGCTTACCTTCTCTCAACCTTATTTTAAATATTTTAAAGATTCAAAGTATATAAATTTGAAACTTTGACGGGTTGCCTTATATCGAAATGTAAGATATAATGGATCCTCCTAGGTGTAACAACGCCACGTCATCGATGAATCTTAAAAATTACTATATTCAAATTACTATTTTTTATATTAATAATGTTTGATTTTAATATTTTATAACTTTAAATGTCTTTAAAAGTTATACCTAATTTTATCAAAATAGTATTAATATTGATCATTACTTAAATAAATTACATAACTTACATAACTCATATAACTTACATAATTTACATAACAACTTACATAACTCACATAACTTACATAATTTATATAGCTCACATAACGTACATAACAACTTACACAACTTAACTAATACATGTAGTGTAATCTAATAATTTCCTTAAAAGCATATAGTTTAAAGTTCAAATTTCATAACTTACATAAAACATAAAAATATATCATATCAAGACTTACATAATAAACAACTTACATGTAATTTATTGTCAACTTTAGAATTCAAGAACTACGAAATGGATAGGAGTTGGATGAAATTGTCAAGGGTAAGCAACGCCTATCGAAATGGAGTACAAACTTTTCTGAATTTTGCATTTCAAAATGCAAGCCAAGAGAATATGATTTTTTGCCCGTGTAAGAAGTGTGGCAACATTAATTGGCATACTCGTGAAGTTGTCTACGAACATCTAATTGTTGATGGCTTTATTCGGGGGTATAAAAAATGGATTTTCCATGGAGAGTGTACATCTAGTGGAACTTCTTCAATGATTAATCCGACTTATCCTGATACTGATTACCATCAGTATGTTAGACAAGATGACATGGAAGGTATGTTGCGGGATGCATTTAATATGCACAGTCATGGTGAGCAATCGTTTCCACCTGACTTTATTGCATCCGATGATTGTAATATTAGTGGAAATGTTTTTGGCGAAACGGGAACAAGTGTACCTTATGAGGAGCCAAATGAAGAAGCAGCGAAGTTCTACAATTTACTTAATAAAATGAACGAAGAACTTTACGAGGGTTCAAAATATTCGAAATTGTCCTTCTGCATTCGTTTATTTCACTTAAAATGTTTGGGAGGGTGGACTGGAAATTCTTTTACAATGCTGCTAGAGTTTCTGAGAGAGATGTTTCCTTTTGTAAAAATCCGCTAATCTTGTCAAGATATGAAGAGACTAATAAAAGATTTGGGCCTTGGGTACGATAAAATTCATAGTTGCCCAAATGACTGCATGTTGTACCTGGGTGATCAGAAGAACCAACAGTGTTGTAATGTTTGCGGCAAGTCTCGTTGGATGAATGGGAATACAAAAGATGTGAATGCGGATGAAGGTGGGGCACAGTTAAGAAAAAAGCCAGTAAAGGTTTTGCGATACTTTCCTCTAATACCAAGACTTCAAAGGCTTTTCATGTCATCAAAGACGGCTGAATTTATGAGGTGCATAATAATCAACAGATCGATGATGGATTATTAAGACATCTTGCGGATTCTTTAGCTTAGAAATCATTTGACATGAAATTTTCAAGCTTTGCAAGCGATCCTCGAAATGTGAGGCTTGGGCTAGCAGCTGACGGCTTTAATCCATTTAAAATCATGAGTACTTCGTACAGTACTTGGCCTGTGGTGCTTGTTCCCTACAATTTGCCTTCATGGATTTGCATGAAGCAATCTTCGTTTATTTTATCAATGATTATTCCTGGAGAGAAAGGTCCCGGAAATGATATTGACATCTATTTGCAGCCACTTATTAAAGAGTTAAAATAATTATGGTCGGGTGTTGAGACATATGATGTATTAAGAAAAGAGAACTTTTATTTACGTGCAGCTTTATTGTGGACAATTAATGATTTTTCGGCTTATGTTAATTTATCGGGTTGGAGTACTAAAGGACGTTATGCTTGTCCTTGTTGTGCTGCGCAAACTTATTCGAAGTGGTTGTACAATGGGAAGAAGTTCTCTTACATGGGCCATCGTCGGTGGTTAGATGAAAATCATAAATTTAGATTTCAGAGGACTCTATTTGACGGTACTGAAGAGTACAGAGGAGCTCCTTAGCAGACCTTTGGATCTGAAATCTTGTTTATGTTAAAAGATATCAACTTCAGTTATGGGAAGATGAATTAACCATCTAACACGCAATCAAAGAGAAGATCGAGGGATGAATCCGATGATGAATCTGACGAAGAGGATGATCCTAATGAGGCAGACATGTGGAAAAAAAGAAGTATTTTTTTTTAGTTGCCTTATTGGAAGCATAATATTTTACGCCACAATATTGATGTCATGCATATTGAGAAGAATGTCTGGGAGAACATAATTGGGACAATTTTGAATGTCGATGGAAAATCAAAAGACAATCTTCAGAGTCGACTTGATTTAGTTGACATGAGAATTCGGCGCGATCTTCATCCTCAAGTAATTCCGAATGGGAAATATCGGTTGTCACCTTCTATTTTTTCAATGTCAAAGGAAGAGAAAGAGGTGTTTTGTATGGTGTTGAAGGATATAAAGGTCCCAGATGCGTATGCGTCAAATATATCTCGATGTGTGAGTCTTAAAGATCGAATATTATATTCATTAAAATCACATGATTACCACATCTTGATGCAAGATTTACTCACAGTTGCTTTACGGTGCTGCATGTCAAAAAATGTGACGTCCTGTATAATTGAACTATCCAATATAATGAAAGCTATTTGTGGCCAAGTTTTAGATGTTGAAGAACTTAAGAAAGTACAGGATCGAGCTGCTTTGACTTTATGCAATTTGGAGAAGATCTTTCCACCTTCCTTCTTCACTATTATGGTGCACTTGGTAATCCATCTCCCTCACGAAGCAATACTTGGTGGACCGATTTTTTATCGATGGATGTATCCAATAGAAATGTGCTAGTTTATTTGTCAAGTATTTATTTATTCGCGTCTATACATTTAGTTACAACTTTTGATAAATTTTGTATATCGTGTTTAGGTTCCTAAGCAAATTGAAATCTTATTGTCAAATAAGCGTTATCCGGAAGGATCAATTCTTTGAAGGCTACTTGGCGAGAGGTGCATGACATTCATTCTAGATATTTAGAAGATGTTGAAACACGATTGAATAGACCAAATAGAAATCTTGGGCTCAATGATCATAACTTGGCGAAACTTATTTATTCCAAAGTTATGGAGAACCAATCGGCAAAGTTGAAATTACGAATTAGATGATATATCGTGGATACAAGCACATCGATATGTACTTTTCACCACGATTTAGTTGAACCGTTACGCAAGTAAGTTCTAAAATTTCCTCACATATTCGTCGTTTTGATTTGTTTATCTTCTAACCAATTACACTTGTTTTTAACATAGTGAGTACAAACAAATTTTAAAATCTCGTGCACGCTCTCGAAGATTGCAAATCGAGAGATTAATAAGTTATTCACAGAATCTTTTCATGAATGGTTAAGTCAAACGGTATGTAACTAAAGTTAATAAGTTACATATACTCCCGAAATTTAGTTAATTATTTAATTTACTTTTGATTCAATAGGTTTGGAGTGGAAAGGACGTCAATGACGAAGTTAAATGGCTTTCCCAAGGTCCGAACAGAATAATAAAAAGATATAGTGCCTTCCTCATCAATGGATACAGATTTCATACAAAGTATCGTGAGAGAATGAAGAGAACTCAAAATTTTGGAGTTGTTGTTAATTCTTCAATTACAAGTTATGCTAGTGCTAGGGACTGTAATCCGGTTGAGGGTAATGTGGAGTATTACGGACTTCTTACCGATATTATTGAGTTGGATTACTATGGCAGATGGAAAGTTGTCTTATTTCGATGTGATTGGGCTGATGTTAATACTGCTCGAGGAATTAAAGAAGATCAATTTGGTTTTAAAATGTTGAATTTCTCTCGCTTGATTCACACTGGACAACAATTGATGGACGAGCCATATGTATTTTCCTCTCAAGTGAAACAAGTTTTTTATTCGAAAGATCCAACTGATGAGGGTTGGTATGTTGTACTCCGGAACACCCCTAGAGACTTGTTTGACATGGGTAATGGAAGTAGAGATGACATCGTCGAAAGATCAGAAACATTACCTTTTCCAGAACAAAACTTAGATGAAAATATCCCTAGTACTAATACACAACATTAATGGGTTCGACATGATATGGATGAAGATATTTACGAATAATGATGTAGTAAGATTTTACAATTTTTTAATTATATGTAATATTATAATTTTAATCTTTGTCATGTTATATAATTTAACTATTTTATTTGTACTACTATTGTTGTAATTTGTTACTAAAACTTTAACTATTTTATGTGTATTGCAGGAAAAATGCGTAGAAGAAGATTACGAGATGTAAGTATTGTCCAGAATACTCCAAATTTGGAAGAAGGAAATAGTGAACAGCAGACAGTTGTTGGATCTTCGAATGTGCCGGAGACACTTGATGAGCCTGAAGAATTTCAAAGTAATGTTATGTTCATTTTACATGTGTTGACTTTTATTATTGAATTATTTGTCAATTTTAATATAATAATAGTATATCATTTTTCAGCTGAAAGTAGTGGGACGCTTGAGAGTTCGAGGACGTCTGTTGCTTAGAGATTTATCGACTTAGATCCTGTCGAGCGTGTTAAAGTAAGTAGAAATACTTCGTCACTGTTGGATCTGAAGCTCGACTTTTAGCAGCTATTTGGGCATTTTAGCACGAAATGCAAATATGTTGCCCATCAACTATGAATCATGGCATCACATGCCTGATAGCAACAAAAATCAGGCTCTCTCTAATATTAAGGTAACAAAATGTGAATGTAATTTATAATACTTTAGTTTAAGTTTCATTTATATTTACATTCTAAACTTATGTTTTTTTAGGAGAGATTTGCTTTAGAAGTCTTCGATGATTATATCAAGAAGGCATTAGGTAAAAGATGGAGAGACAATAAAAGCACTTTAAAGAAACAATATTTTAAAAAAGACATAAGCCTCGAGGAAAAATTGAGAAATGTCCCGCCGGGAATGCTGAGGTATCAATGGGAAGATGCGGTTAGATTTTGGAATTTAAAGAAAGGAGAGGTATTGCGTATTTCCAAACTCTTATATATAGTGTTTATTATATACGTAATAATAATTTTATTATGTAGGACCGTGGCGAGTTGGAACAAGCGACAAGCAAAAATAAAAATTCACGCTTGGCGAGAGTCGAGAAGTTTTGCTTCATGAATGAGGCCGAGGTATTATGAATTTATTAATTCTTTCAAATATTAATAACTTTCTATTATTAAATAATATTTTACTACTATATTGTAGGAAGTCAAATCCGGACAAAAGTTGGACGCCTTGACTTTTGAGATTACGATAGGAAGAAAGATGGATCTCCTATGACATTCAAGTGGAGAAATTATGGTATTTACTTAATAATATTTGATTTATTCTAAATATTTATAATCTTTAATTATAATTGTTTAATTCAATTCATCATTAGTAGTTTTAAATAATGTTAAGTTATGTTGCATTCTTTTTTATTATATATTTCGTTTCTAACTCTTTAATTGATTTTTTAGGAGAAACTAAATGAGAAGAAGGCGGAATATGAAGCGATTGCTTCGAGTGATAGCTCTTTTAATCTTGAGAACATTGATAACAGAATTATCACTGAAGTTTTGGGTCCTGAAAGGTACGGTCGGGTTCTATTTCAAGGATCTGGTGTTATCCCGACCCAATATTTTGGATCCGGCTCCCAGCAATACATGCCTTTCGGAAGTCAAGCTCAAGCTAAAGTTCAGAGGTTAAGAGACCAGATAGCTCAGATGCAAGCGAACATGGTTGAGCAAATTGCCGAGGTTCAACGAAAATATGAAGAACTTCAGCAACAACTTAGAGCGGAGGCAGAAGAGAGGGAGGCAGCAGCTGCAGCGGGAGAGGCAGAGGCACGAGAAATGGTAGCAGAGCAGAGCAAAAAGTACGATGACCTCCAGCTACAACTTCAGCAGATGATGCATATGTTTCAGAAATCGCAAAAGCCGCCATCTTAGACATAAGTTTTCTTATTGTAAGAATGTTTTTAAGTTTTGTCACGTTTAACATTATTGTAAGAATATTTTAAATTATACTTTATTTATTAATTATATCATATATCTTTAGTTAAATTTGAAGTATCATTTAGAATTAATGTTTTTTGTTGTATTTTTATGCTAAATTTACTGTTTTTGGCTGCATTTTATACTATATTTGTTGTAGTTGGTTGGATTTTAATGCAGGAAGGGCTGGATATTGGTGAAAAAAATATTGCAAATCTGCCAAAATTAGCGGCGTTTGTGGAAAAAGCGCCGCTAAAAGCCATGACTTTTAGAAGCCATGATATTTAGCGGTGCTTTTTCCACAAATGCCGCTAAAGTCCGTGACTTTTAGCGGCGCTTTACCCACAAGCGCTGCTAAAAGCCGTGACTTTTAGCGGCACTTTTCCCACAAACGCCGCTAAAGTCCGTGACTTTTAGCGGCGCTTTAGCAGCGTTTTTTTTTTAATAAGCGCCACAAATTTTTGTGGCGTTGCCTATAGCGGCGTTTTAAAAAGCGCCTCTAAAGGCTAAAAAAAGCGTCGCTAAAAGTCTATTTTCTTGTAATGAAGGTGTAATTTGATCTAGTTCATAATCTCTATTTCTAGAAAAATTAATAAGAGTGTCAACCAAATAAGGCTTATTTGAATAATAATATTTTAATAGGAAAAATATACTCCTACTAGGAGTACATGAAATGGGTGGCGACAACACCTTTTGGGAACTCTAGGGTTGCCGCCCCTTGCCTTATATCGGGCTTATTGGGCCTATTTCGTATATCGAGTAAAATTATATGTGTCACATTGTTTTTAAACTAATTTATCCAATCCAATAAAAAATTTTCTATACGCAAAATATTATTTATTCAACTAACTAATTACTTAACTTAATTAAATGGTCTTTTCAACTCAATTCTAATATCGTTAAAGTCATGAGGACTTTATCGTATTAGAATTTATAAGTAAATAAATTTAATTAACTTGTTTTTTGTGAGACTGTGATGACTAATTAATTTAATTTCCACTTTGAACTTTAATTATTTAATTACCATTTAATTAAATAATAATTCGAAGAAACTAATTTAATCTCTAAATCATATCTTGTTCTTGGAGATAGAACGCATTCATTGCGGATAATAATCCATGTGATCTATTTCTCTTATTTGTCGTTTTTATAGGTTCACATCATCAATTCAAATGCGAAGCATCAATGATATACCGAGCTAGCAGAGGGACGGATTAGACATATATAATTAGAGCTCAAATAATTTATTAAAGTATGACTATTTGTCTATTAATTATAATATTATTTAGTCATGAACTTGACATATATGTGTTACCCTCATAGGATATCATTTACCTTTTTGGGATAAAATTCATTCTCCCAATATGATCATATTTTATCTTATGGTTATCATTACATCTTTCTTTATGAAAAAATCAATTACTAAGACATAGTAATTAATTAAACAATTTGTCTATTTGCATGTACCAACTAAGGTCGCATATAAAACTCCATACAAATTGTGGCACGATAGGAAACCAAGTCTAAAGCATTTAAGGATTTAGGGATGCCCAACTCACGTATTGGATAAAGATGAGAGGAAGTTGGATTCACAGATAGAGTTGTGCATGTTTGTGAGATGTCCTAAAGGAAAAAAGGATGGTTTGTTTTATAAGCCGAAAAAGTAAACAGTTATAATTTCGACTCATTCTACCTTCCTTGAGGAAAACTATATGAACAACTTTAAATCTCAAAGTAAAGAAGTACTCGAGGAACTTTCGGAAAATACACAAAGTCCTACAATAATAGTTCCAGAACCAACTCTTAATAATAGACATGCAAACAATCAGCAGGATAGGGAGCTTCGTCGCAATGGAAGGGCTTTTATAACTTTATCGGTTACCCTCAATTTTTTTGGCTAAGCTAGAACCCTTTGGCTTTTATAAGACTCAACTAAAAACCTCTAACCCCCTTAAAATTTTCCACCCAAAAACCTTAAGTACATTCTTTAATTACAAAGAGGCAATGGACAAACAAATGATTACCTCTAATAGGTGTAATGACCTAATTTTCGATGGTTAATCGAACGGTGATTCGAGATCACTAAATCTGACAAATGAGTAGGAAATATTATTAATTTAGTGAGTATAATTTAAATGTGAAGTTAGGAAAAATTTTGAAGTAGTGAATAGTATACTAAAATAAATATTAAAATAATTAGAATAAAAATGAGGTATCGAGACCTCGGGAATTTTAAATCGAGCCATAAATATTTTTATAAATAATTATGGAGTGTTAATAAGTCAGTATTAAAGTTTCGTCAAGAAATTTTAAAGTTTTGATAGTTAATTGAACAAAAAGGACTAGATTGTATTAAATGCAAAATTTTGGGAAATGATTAAATAGCTTAAATGATAAAAGAAAGAGGGTTTAAAAGGGAAATAGACCCAAGGCCTCTTTGAGCTGGACGGCAATGGCATGAAATCAGCAAGAAAATAAGGAGAATTAAGGGAAAAATTGAAAAATTGCAAAATTTACTTAATAAAGCTAGCACTAAAGTGGAATTATCTAGATTTCTCTTTATTTTTCTGCATTCTCATCAGAAAAAACACCATGGAAGAGTTCCCTTAAGCTGGTTTTTCATATTTTTACTTCAATTAAGTTCAATTCTTGACTATTTCTTGAATTTTTTGTGTTTTTGTGACTGTTCAACTAGGTCCACTTGTTAAATTCATTAGTTTTTGATTCTATGAAAGAAATTGAAAGTTGTTATGAATATTTTCTGGAAGTATATGATGATTTGGCATGGAATTAGAGCTTTAAATTGTTTATATGCTGATTTTATTGAAAGAATTGAATAGAAAGTGAATGTTTGGGACGTAATTGTAAAAGAGTTTGAAGTTAGAGTTTTATGTAGAAATTCTGAATTTTAATAGTTATGAAATAACTTATAATTTCTAGGAAAGGTATTAATTGAGAAAATTATCTTAATTGAGGGGTTAATTGAGCAAGGACTGAATTGTATGAATTGTGAAATTTGGGGCAAAATAGAAATCAACATTTTGCACTAAAACTGTTTTGGACAGCAGCAGTAGTCTAACTTTGAAAAATCACCAAAAATTTTAGAAATGTAATTAGAGGATGAATAAAATATGAAATTAAATCTTATTGAGTCTAGTTTCTTATAGAAGAAATTATGTAAGCAGTGGAATTGTAAATCATGAGATATGATAAATTTTGTGAGACAAGGTCAGAACGATTTAGGGTTCCCCTGTTCTAACTTTGTAAAATCATAAAAAATTTAATGAAAATAATTATGGGCTTAAATTTATATTTTTAGAATCCTGAATGAGTCTATTTTCAATAGAAACAAACGGGAACATCATTCGAATCCTGTACAAGGAGATAATTAATTTTTAGTGAAGAAGGGTTGGAACTATCAGACAGTAGAACAGGGGAGACTTTAATGAATAAACTGTATTAATTGGACCAACCAAAAATTATAAAATTTTTATGGTAAGAAGATATGTGAGTCTAGTTTCAGGGAAAATTATCGGATCTTAATTTTGAGTTCCGTAGCTCCAGATATAAATAATTTAGTGAATACGACACGGGTGGATAGTCTGAATATTCACATTAGTAATTAGTGAAAATTATGGATAAGGTTACTTACAAGTGTGTTATTTATACCAAGGATGTGAATGGAGAGGAGGAGGAGGAAAAATATATGAATGACTCGTGTATAAATTGATCACATGCCCGATTATAATTGATAAGTGTTGGATTAGAAATGATATAATGTTTTATTTGGAATATTTATTATAAAATTATGATTATTGTTATAATACAAAAATTGAACTTGTGAGTTTATATGGCTAAATTTTAATGATTATTTGTTAATTTTATGAATTTTCATGATGTGTTATCTCATATGTATTGATGATAAAATCGTGAATAATGTAAAAGCATGAAAATTGAATAAATGATCAAGTTGAGCATTTCAGTTCAGTGACAAGATGAATTGAAGGAATATTCCATGGTTGGACCATGGCAACAAGTGATAAGTGATAGCTTCGGCTACACTTATCTGATCAAGGACAAATGACAAGTGAAAAGTGGTAGCTTCTGCTACCTGATCAGTAAATAGTGGTAGCTTCGGCTACAAGTGACAAGTGATTTCCGTATAAGACCATATTTGGGATATGGCATCGGTGTGATATATGCTACTGTATAAGACCATATCTGGGATATGGCATCAGTGAGATATGTGATTCGTGTAAGCCCATAGCTGGGTTATGGCATCGATATGTGATTACGTGTAAGACCATAGCTGGGCTATGGCATCGATATATAAATATGTGTAAGACCATAGCTAGGCTATGGCATCATTATGTGAAGATGTGTAAGACCATAGTTGAACTATGGCATCGAGAAAACGAAGTACTCAATTCCGTAAGACGTTCACTAATTTGACAAAGTTTGGTAAGTGTTACATGGAATTATGTGATACAAGGAAGTACGAGTTGATAAGATATGAGTATAGAACTTGGTTGATAAATGAATTCATTTGTGATTATATAATTGTTCATCTTGAATGTAATGTCCATATGTATTGATAATTCAAATGTTTTAATGAATAAAGTTCCGACATGGAATAAATTGAACATGAGGAAAATAATTATGAAATTGAACTCGAAATTCATGAAAATGACGATTATTGATATATGGAGACATGAGACATTGATATATGAATATGGAAAATGTTTGATAAATGTGTTTATTCATAATTATGGAATTATATACCTCGTGTACTATTTGCATAAAGATGATATTTCAAATACTTTGGTTATTTAAGCTTAAATATGAAATAGTATGAAATCAAGATAAGTTGTTATGAAAATATATTTAGATTACGAGAGATATGGCTAATATATGTTGTATGATTACATAACGTGAAATTGTGTATATATATATATGAGAAATTTAATGAGAATTGAGCCCATACGTTTCTTGTTATTTATAGGAAGTATACGATTGACAAGGGTGATGAAGTTATAAGCAGAGAGTTACGGGTTGAAAACACGAGCGTGTGACTCTCCAAAGTGTGAAAATTTTCTAAGTGTTGCAAAAGTTTCATATGTTTACGGTTTGATCCCGAACCACCCTGAATGTATGTTTTGGGCCCCGTAGGCCCATATAAGGGACGTTAAACATATGTATGAAAGTTTTTAATTTAGAAGAAATTTTATGGCTGATTTTTACATAATTAATCATATTAAGTTCGGTAATGCCTCGTACCCTATTCTAGGCTCGGAATACGGGTAGGGGGTGTTACAATAGGTGTACCTTTGCAAGTTTGAGCTTTAAATACAAAGAAAAGAGAGTAACAAAAGATGTTACAATAAACTCTCAAAAGAATATGTACAAGAAAATGAATGAAATGAAGAAGTATGATCGATTCTCTTGTGTTTGATGCTTGGATATCTCTATCTTGTATCTTAACGTGTTCTTGATTTGTATTTATATGAAGAAGTGAAATTTTCGTTGGGGATGAATTAGAGTTGCTGCAAGCATTAATTTTGGGCAAAAATGTATCTGCAGCTCACATAAGGGTATCAATACTTGGTTGGAAAGTAGATGTTAGTGCTTGTTTAAATTGTCAGGTATTGATACTTATACCATAGGTTTCAATTGCTTGAGGCTGGGTGTCAAAACTTACAATGTATATATAAATACTTTGCCTTACTGGATTGTTTCGTGCCTATTGACTCGCAATGTATCGAGACTTAGACCTCTAGTATTAATAATATTTAATCTCTAAATGATTTACTGGTAAAATTTATATTAAATATTATTATTCCAAAACTTAGGATATCAAAGCTAACACATATATCAGATACAGGTATGTGATGATGCACGTCTGCAACAAAGTTAGGCAATCTGTTGTGACAAAGCGTGACCATAAGTTGGTTGTAAAGTTCAAAATAAGAGTGCTATAAATGTTCTAAAAATCATGTAAAATACCAGTATAGCCTTAGTAGCTATAATTGTTGTATTCTGTTTGCATTAATATGATTAAACTTTTCCAAGTTGCAAATAACCAGAATGTTGACCCAACTTGATGGCAGTAAGATACTACATTTGGTATTTTTATTTATTTATTTATTTATGGGTTGGTTAACATTTTCTATCTTGGACTGTCCTTGGATTGGATTGAAATAATTAAGCTCATTGCTATGAACATCATTCTTTAGACTCTTACCAGATACTAGAAGCAAGGATTTTGAGAGCTAGGTAGCCTATATTATTGACCAACTAATGGTTATTCCTTTTCATGTATGACCTCCTATCTTCCCCATTGCTTATTTATAACATGTTTGGACTTCAACGTATTGGGAGGGTTTTAGTTGAACCATAAAAATTAGAGTAGTTTTAGATTAGCCTTGAAAATCTAGAGAGTTTTAGTTGAATCACAAGACTAGAGAAAGAGTTTCCAAGTTAGGGATTGTAAATGTAATACATCCTCTTTGAAAGGTACAATTTGGGAAATCGTTGGTTCATGTATATCAATATAAGGGAGGTAGGTAATTGAGGTCAAACCACTATAAATTCAAGTATTCAAGCTATGATCTCCAATAATCTTTCAATATAAAATAGTTTGTAGAAAATTTTAAATTCTTAATGTACTCTCCTCTTGGTATTTTTTTACTTTAACAATTTTTAAGAAAAGAAGTAATTTAACTTATAACTTTCAAATCCCAATTTACCCTCATGGTATTTAACCTTTGTCAGAAGAAAAAGGAGGACATCTTCAAGTGACAAAGCATTTCAAGGGCTAGTGGTGGTAAAAGAATACTATACATTTTATATCTGAAATTTCTATCGTAATATAATTTAATACGAGACAATTCTGCGAATCGGTGGTTAATTCTCCTTGTGAGGAGTCATAATCATATAGGAAGTTTTCAAAGTTATGATAAGTACAACGAAATGATGATTTGCAGCCTGTTGTAATGTTTGTGGTATTATTAAAGGTTATCAATGCTGAGGTTTGGCAATAAAAATAAATACATCCAAAGTTGCATATGAGAAAAAAACCCTTAGCTATCCCTTTACATTAACAAGGTTTATCATGTGTCAATTCTGCTAGAAAGGTGACCTTTTTAACCAATTGGAACATATTTTTTCAATAGTACACAAAATCAGGGGTTGGGACACCAAACTTAACTACCTTGCTACCTTATAAGGGTCACAGCAGCCCTACAACCAGAGCTTCCACTTAAATGCACATGGCAAGGAGTTCAATCTTTTTAAGCTAGAACTGTTACATGTAGGAACTTGCAAGCTGCCAAGTGGGTTCATTTTGTGGTTGAAATGAGTGATTTTCATTTTTAGAGACCGACCAGAAAAGTGTCTATTTCACTTGGCTTTGAGCAAGGCCTTTAATGGTCCCATCCCAATGAAATGAAGATTTTGTAGGGAGGATGAAGTTAGTGTCATTGCAAGTGGGGACAATGAAACAATCCCTATATGGAAAATGTTTGATAAATGTGTTTATTCATAATTATGGAATTATATACCTCGTGTACTATTTGCATAAAGATGATATTTCAAATACTTTGGTTATTTAAGCTTAAATATGAAATAGTATGAAATCAAGATAAGTTGTTATGAAAATATATTTAGATTACAGAGATATGGCTAATATATGTTGTATGATTACATAACGTGAAATTGTGTATATATATATATGAGAAATTTAATGAGAATTGAGCCCATACACGTTTCTTGTTATTTATAGGAAGTATACGATTGACAAGGGTGATGAAGTTATAAACAGAGAGTTACACGGGTTGAAAACACGAGCGTGTGACTCTCCAAAGTGTGAAAATTTTCTAAGTGTTGCAAAAGTTTCATATGTTTACGGTTTGATCCCGAACCACCCTGAATGTATGTTTTGGGCCCCGTAGGCCCATATAAGGGACGTTAAACATATGTATGAAAGTTTTTAATTTAGAAGAAATTTTATGGCTGATTTTTACATAATTAATCATATTAAGTTCGGTAATGCCTCGTACCCTATTCTAGGCTCGGAATACGGGTAGGGGGTGTTACAATAGGTGTACCTTTGCAAGTTTGAGCTTTAAATACAAAGAAAAGAGAGTAACAAAAGATGTTACAATAAACTCTCAAAAGAATATGTACAAGAAAATGAATGAAATGAAGAAGTATGATCGATTCTCTTGTGTTTGATGCTTGGATATCTCTATCTTGTATCTTAACGTGTTCTTGATTTGTATTTATATGAAGAAGTGAAATTTTCGTTGGGGATGAATTAGAGTTGCTGCAAGCATTAATTTTGGGCAAAAATGTATCTGCAGCTCACATAAGGGTATCAATACTTGGTTGGAAAGTAGATGTTAGTGCTTGTTTAAATTGTCAGGTATTGATACTTATACCATAGGTTTCAATTGCTTGAGGCTGGGTGTCAAAACTTACAATGTATATATAAATACTTTGCCTTACTGGATTGTTTCGTGCCTATTGACTCGCAATGTATCGAGACTTAGACCTCTAGTATTAATAATATTTAATCTCTAAATGATTTACTGGTAAAATTTATATTAAATATTATTATTCCAAAAACTTGGGATATCAAAGCTAACACATATATCAGATACAGGTATGTGATGATGCACGTCTGCAACAAAGTTAGGCAATCTGTTGTGACAAAGCGTGACCATAAGTTGGTTGTAAAGTTCAAAATAAGAGTGCTATAAATGTTCTAAAAATCATGTAAAATACCAGTATAGCCTTAGTAGCTATAATTGTTGTATTCTGTTTGCATTAATATGATTAAACTTTTCCAAGTTGCAAATAACCAGAATGTTGACCCAACTTGATGGCAGTAAGATACTACATTTGGTATTTTTATTTATTTATTTATTTATGGGTTGGTTAACATTTTCTATCTTGGACTGTCCTTGGATTGGATTGAAATAATTAAGCTCATTGCTATGAACATCATTCTTTAGACTCTTACCAGATACTAGAAGCAAGGATTTTTGAGAGCTAGGTAGCCTATATTATTGACCAACTAATGGTTATTCCTTTTCATGTATGACCTCCTATCTTCCCCATTGCTTATTTATAACATGTTTCGGACTTCAACGTATTGGGAGGGTTTTTAGTTGAACCATAAAAATTAGAGTAGTTTTAGATTAGCCTTGAAAATCTAGAGAGTTTTAGTTGAATCACAAGACTAGAGAAAGAGTTTCCAAGTTAGGGATTGTAAATGTAATACATCCTCTTTGAAAGGTACAATTTGGGAAATCGTTGGTTCATGTATATCAATATAAGGGAGGTAGGTAATTGAGGTCAAACCACTATAAATTCAAGTATTCAAGCTATGATCTCCAATAATCTTTCAATATAAAATAGTTTGTAGAAAATTTTTAAATTCTTAATGTACTCTCCTCTTGGTATTTTTTTACTTTAACAATTTTTAAGAAAAGAAGTAATTTAACTTATAACTTTCAAATCCCAATTTACCCCTCATGGTATTTAACCTTTGTCAGAAGAAAAAAGGAGGACATCTTCAAGTGACAAAGCATTTCAAGGGCTAGTGGTGGTAAAAGAATACTATACATTTTATATACGAAATTTCTATACGTAATATAATTTAATACAGACAATTCTGCGAATCGGTGGTTAATTCTCCCTTGTGAGGAGTCATAATCATATAGGAAGTTTTCAAAGTTATGATAAGTACAACGAAATGATGATTTGCAGCCTGTTGTAATGTTTGTGGTATTATTAAAGGTTATCAATGCTGAGGTTTGGCAATAAAAATAAATACATCCAAAGTTGCATATGAGAAAAAAACCCTTAGCTATCCCTTTACATTAACAAGGTTTATCATGTGTCAATTCTGCTAGAAAGGTGACCTTTTTAACCAATTGGAACATATTTTTTCAATAGTACACAAAATCAGGGGTTGGGACACCAAACTTAACTACCTTGCTACCTTATAAGGGTCACAGCAGCCCTACAACCAGAGCTTCCACTTAAATGCACATGGCAAGGAGTTCAATCTTTTTAAGCTAGAACTGTTACATGTAGGAACTTGCAAGCTGCCAAGTGGGTTCATTTTGTGGTTGAAATGAGTGATTTTCATTTTTAGAGACCGACCAGAAAAGTGTCTATTTCACTTGGCTTTGAGCAAGGCCTTTAATGGTCCCATCCCAATGAAATGAAGATTTTGTAGGGAGGATGAAGTTAGTGTCATTGCAAGTGGGGACAATGAAACAATCCCTTGTGAAGGGCACTCTAACTGGCTCCTAACACACAAGATTTGGATAAAATCCACTTGTCTTTCTTTGTGGATCTCATTTCAGGGTTTGGTCAATGTTGTCCCCCATGAAAATAGAATCAATATGAATAATTTTCCACCTTTTCTTCAGTTGAAAGAAAGGGTTTGTTTAGAAAATAAAAATGTGCAGCTAGCAAAGTTGTTGAGGCAGGTAATGCCACATCAAGATATGTGCATTTAATGAAAAAATCTTCACACTTCCAACTAAAATATGTATCCCTAAGTCTCCTTTCACACTTCAATTAAGCAAAAATTAAAAGCCTTATACTGCCCCCATGCAGGATCGAACTACAGACCTTCAGTTTACAAGACTGACGCTCTACCACTGAGCTATACGGGCCTTAATGCTGTGCGGTAGCTCCTGCAAAAATAAAACTGTTTGTTTTTAATTCATTAAACTAATAAACAATCATGAATAAGCTTTTGAGGCTCGTTTATTAAATAAACCGAACACGAATAAAGCTTGTTCAGCTCATTTAGTATATATCAATAAAATTATTTTGATTTGTATTTTTTATTTATAATATAATTATTTATATTTATATTTTACTATTATATATATATTTATTTATTATTCAAGAACATTATTCGACTAACATGTTGATAAATATTAAATAAGCGACTATAATACACATACTTTTAAATAAAAAACACGGGTAAACTTTAAAATATATAAATAAAAGTCTATTCATTCAAACTCGATTCATTTATAACTCTTCAGACATAAAATTTTTCATATTTTATAGTGAGGTTGGACAAGCATAATTGTTGAACATTTTTTAATTAAGAAAAAAGAGGAAGAGATTTTGTCAAAGTAAAGCTTAATTAAGTTAGATTATTTTCGTTTGGATGATTAAAAAGTTAAAAAAGAAGGTGATGTCACCTTCCCAATATTCCATAGCAGAAATTGTATCAAAAAATATGATGATCTTTGTTACTGATGTGAAGTATTATTATGTAGAATTATAAATCAAAATCATGTGGTCAATATCTTATATTATATAATATTTAATCTTATATCAGTATCGGATAGCATCGAAATTCATATGAAAATGATGCATGAATACAAGGGACTGTGAGCCCCGGAGCTTGCATGTGCTCCCTAACATGGTAGGGACACCTTAATCTCTAATCAATTTCCATTTCCTTTTTTCATAAAATTTCTTCCTCTTTAATACATAATTTAATCATTTTGATAAACTACAAAACTTCCACGTTTAGTAATAATAAATAATGATGCGGATTGAGTCTTAACTCGGTTGGTGTGGACATTATTGTTAATGTAAGAGGACGTGGGTTTGAGTGCATTGATATGTTGAAGAGGGGCTATGGGTAGTTCTAGGCATTGTGTTAAAAAAAAAAAACAGATATGATCAAAACCTATAATGAGATTGTTCAGAAAATAAATAATAATAATAATAATGCCGATTGAGTCTTAGCTCGATTGAAATGAGAATTGTTGCAAATGCAGAAGAATATTGGTTTGACTGTGTTGAAGTGCATTATCCTCTTATTTATGGGTTAGGGAGGGACTATAGCCAATTCTAAGCATTATATTAAAAAGAACAGATATGATTAAAACTTATAATGAGATTATTCTCACGCTAATAATCCATCAATGATAATAATAAAAAGAAACCAATTTTCTTCGTCTTTTCTGTCTCTATTTGATACTATCTATCAATCTTTACGACAAATGGTTATTTAGGGATTGATGCTAATTAATCCACTTATATGTTAATAAGATAGACTAGTTTCTGAAAAATAGATAAATTAGTCATTATACATTAGATCAAAGAGCAAATTAATTTTTTGTTAAAAATTTTATTTATTTTTAATATTAAAAGCTGATACTTGTACGTGAGAATGAGGTACACATTGTGTGTCTATTTATTCTATCAGCCACGTTGATTTTAACAGTAGAAATGAATGAAATTTTTAACAGATAAGACTAATTTGTTCATTAATCAAACATACAAGGACTAATTTGCTTATTTTTTAAAAAAATGGATAAAATGCAATCGACTCTTAATATAGGAGCTACCATAAATGTAAAATTTCAATATTATCCCTTTTAAGAATTACGAGTTTAAACTAATTAAAAGTAAAATTACACTTTGACTTTTAAAAACGATAAAATTTTGATTTAATCCTTTAAAACTATAAAGATATACGTTATTAAATTTATGAAATTACATTTTAACTCTTATAAAAATATAAAACTTTATACATATAGTCAACATATATTATATATGCATGGATTAAATGTATGATGTTTTAAATATTTGAATTGTATGGTATAAATATTGGACACCAAATCTGGATAAGGTGTTATTGAAGCAATTGAAAATAGTATATATGATTCTTAGTTGCTATACAAAATATTACTAGGTTTTAAGGAGAGATGGTGTCCGGTATATTTGATAATAGGTCGGGTCGATATAAAATTTTGAAGTTTATTTTTTAAGTTTGGGCTCGAACTGAAAAAATGATTTAAAATTTTGTTTAAATCCGACTCAGTTTGATCATAATAAATTTTTTTAAGATAATTTTTTTATAAAAAACAAATTCAAAAAATATATTACATAAAATACACTAAGAATATTAAATAAGTGTTTTCTATAGTCATGTGATTCAAGCTGGACCGGGTCTAAAAATTCTGTCTAAGGCTCGACCCGTTTAGAAAATGGGTCTTATTTGTTTTTGTCTAAACTCATTTTATGAGTTTATATTTTTGTCCAAAATTTTTTACTTTACAAATCAACCTTTAAACATGAATGAATGGCCGGAACCATGAACAGCTACAGTGATTGGCAAGATGATGGGAATTTCTACTTTTTTTTCTACATTCAAACCCCCTTTGAAACAACACTAAAAATACACATTCACATTTCACGACCAGACATGTGTCCTTGTTACCCATTTTCCCATATTCAATGCCTTTGATGGATCATTGCTTCATCAAAAACAGCATTTTACACAACGTGTGAAACTGAAAGGGTTTCTAAAATGACACACATTCAACTCTTAAAACTAATTTATTACAACCTTTGTTGAATTCCCTACTCTTTTCTCTTATTTTGGGTTGGACATTTCTCATTAGCCTACCAAATTAGACTGATTTATTGACTATAAATTTATACATTAACTATCAGCTATGAGGTAGGTAGAGTTGATTGATATGGGTATTGTTACTAATGTAGGAAGGCGTGGGTTTAAGTGCGATAAAACGCATTATTCTCATATTTATAAGTTTAGAGAGAGGCTATAGATAGTTCTAAGTATGTTACTATGATTTATTGTATGAACCCATATATTATCACCGCACTAAATACAAAATAAAAAAAAACTCGTAAATAAAATAGAAGAATAATACGCTTTAACACACTTGAATTCACGTCATCCTGTATTGATAACAATATATGCCTTTAAGTCTTAGGTTGTCAAATATATTTAAATGTTAAAATTGTCAATGTTTTATCAAACACGAGTTGTTTGAAGTGAAGTAGAGATATAACAAATTTAGAAAGGGAATGGTAAAATTTACAAGTGATTGTGAAATCCCCAGAATGAGATAAATGCATGTGAGGGTGGGGGCCTAGCGGTTGGTAGTCTAACTGGAACATTTGCATGTGCAGTCTTTGCTA
Organism: Gossypium arboreum; assembly: GCF_025698485.1. NCBI lineage: Eukaryota > Viridiplantae > Streptophyta > Magnoliopsida > Malvales > Malvaceae > Gossypium > Gossypium arboreum. The sequence continues at coordinate 1,773,786 of NC_069073.1, read as the reverse complement.
CTTGTAAATGACTTGAAAATATGTTTTCGTGGCCTCCCTTTTATATGTGCAACGTGAGACGTGAACTCCACATATCACCGCCCCTACACCTTTTCTGTCATTTAATTTCCTATATAAACCCCCTTTTTCTCCCATCCCTATGTCACAAAGCATCAACCACTAAACACATCAATTACCCTCTCTCCTTCGCCACTCATAAACAGAATGACAATCACAGCATTTTCTGCAACTTCTCTGCTGCTCTTCCTCATCTGCATTTGCCTTCCAAGCGTCTATGGTGACTACGGTGGTGGATGGCAAGGTGGTCATGCTACATTCTATGGTGGTGGTGATGCATCTGGCACTATGGGTAGGTTTTTATTTAGGGACCTTTTTCGTGTGGGGTTCAAGTGTGTACTTTCCAAAGTGCACTTACTACTACAACTTTTTGAGTTTACTTAAACTGAGAGTCCAATCATTATAATCTTACTGCTGCTGCTATTTCAGGAGGTGCTTGTGGATATGGCAATTTGTACAGCCAAGGCTATGGGACTAACACTGCCGCACTTAGCACTGCCTTGTTCAACAATGGATTGAGCTGCGGTTCTTGCTATGAAATGAAGTGTGACAATGACCCTAAATGGTGCTTGCCCGGATCCATTATAGTGACTGCAACCAACTTCTGCCCCCCCAACTTTGCATTGTCCAACGACAATGGTGGGTGGTGCAATCCTCCCCTCCAACACTTTGACATGGCCGAGCCTGCCTTCTTGCAAATCGCTCAATACCGCGCTGGAATTGTTCCCATTTCATTCAGAAGGTAAGCTTTAACACCCTTTTCGACCAAATCCATGAATAAATGCTTTGTTTCTTTTCATTTCATTCATCTTAACAAAATATTTGTGTTGGTCTAAACAGAGTCCCCTGTATGAAGAAAGGTGGAATCAGGTTTACCATCAACGGCCACTCTTACTTCAACTTGGTCCTCATCACGAACGTCGCAGGTGCTGGGGATGTCCATGCTGTGTCAATCAAGGGCTCTAAGACAGGATGGCAATCAATGTCGAGAAACTGGGGTCAAAACTGGCAGAGCAACTCTTACCTCAATGGTCAAAGCCTGTCTTTCCAAGTGACCACAAGTGATGGGAGGACCGTGACCAGCTACAACGTGGCACCTGCAAATTGGCAGTTTGGACAAACCTTTGAAGGTGGTCAGTTTTAGAGTTTCAGGGCAAAGGCCTGGAATTCCAACATTTGTTTGTTATGTAATGTAATAGCCATTGTTTGAGACAGACAGAGAAACAGGGGAAGAAGGTATAGGAGAGGTTCAGTCCCAACGTGGCTGTCCTGTCTATTGCTGAGGTGGTTTATTAGCACCCGCTACGCCTTTTATTTATACATACATATATATGTATGAATTGTGATATTCCATTGTTTTGGCTTTTGTTTGATTATAGCCATGAATGAATATCAAGTGAAATTTTTATTCTCTTAATTCCAAAGTTGAATGGATTTGATTATTGATCCCAACTTCGTCTGTATTACAAATTGGAAAGTTGTAATTATCCAATCAAGAAAATCTTATTAATGTAAGGTTTAATTCCTATCCAAACACATGCCATATTTCCTTGGTTTTCACCATATAACCACTTTTTCATTCTTTGATGCATCTACAAGGGACAAAGACACCACCACTTTACTACTTCATTACTGGATATGCGGTAGAATGAGTTTAGTTTACTTTTTTTTTTTACGTTATAATATTACTATAATATTTAATTTCATTGTCACTATTATTTTTACTTTTTTAATATTAATTTCATTATAAATTTTTATTATATCTGTTTTTTTGTGATATAATATTCAGAACTACTCATAGTCCCTCCTCAACCCTTAAATAAGAGGATAATATATTTTAGCCCACTCAAACCCATATCATTTTACACTAACAACAATATCAATGCCAATCGAGCTAAAACACAAAAAAAAAGCTTTTTATACTTTAAACTGGTATTTGCTTCTAATTATTATGTAATAATGTTTTCCCACCATGTAATAATGTGTTATGCAAAAAATGTTATCAAATTTTTTTCTTAATTCCTTTAATTTTTGATGTTTCAAAGAATCAGTGTTTTCGTTAATTTTAAATATATTTTTTTGGTATTATAACAAACTTATCTCTTAAAGTTTACATATTCTATCAATTTTGTCTTTATTTAACAATTTTAGTTTATAATATTTACACAAAATATATAAATGTTAGAGACTAAATTTGTTATTATACCAATAAAATTTAAGAAAATATTTAGTACATTGTCAATGGAGTTTTTAAATTTGGCTAGAAAGTTGTGCACTAAAATATTTTAAAAAAGAAAGAGAGACATGTGGTAATTTTTAAAGCTGCTTGTGAAGTAAAAAAAGGGACATTGCCAGTGTACCAAATACGAACAATTGACGAAAAATATTAACGTCATGATTAATTGTCTTTAGTTGCTCACTTCTAAAATTGATAGAGACTAAATTACTCTAATTGTTTTTAGAAGAATCAATTTATTCAATATTAAAATAGAAAGGGGGCAGAAACATATTTTTACCAAAAAAAATTACTACCCTATAGTCCTGATTTACTAACGTAGGTCCATTGGCGGTGTCACGTGTTTGTTGTGAAATATACTAACGAGTACCTAACGCAAGGCATGTGTTGCGGGTAAAAGACTTAACTACTTCAACCGACCAACCCTGGTTCAGTCGTAATCTCAAGCTTTAAAAAAGTTCATGCTTTCGTTTATTTCCCTTTTACAATTTATATTTAAAATTTGTGATTATTTCTCTTTTATAATTTATATGTATAAGCCCAAGAAAAAAAAAGTATATATAAATTCTCAAATAAATTTTATTATGGGTCAGGCTATCCGTTTAAAAAGTAAAAGAATTTTAATAAAAATATAAATTAAAAAATAGGTTTGAATAAAAAAATAAGGCTCATTTTCTAAATGGATCAAGTTTCGAATAAAATTTTTTTTGTGGGACCTGATTCAGCCCGACCCAAATAAGTTAATTTGTTGTTTTTTTTTTGTTGTTTTGCTACTATTTCGTTATTATATTGTTACTAATTGATTGTTATTGGTTTGGCTATTATATAATTTTTGTTTTATTATTACTTTTGTTACTATTTTAGAGGCATTTGCTTGTTAAATTACAACTATTTTAGGGTTATTTAAGTATAAATATTTTTTAATATATTTTTAATTTGTCTAGAAACATTTATTTTAATGTTTTTAGTGTATTTGATCTATTATGTTTTAATTTTTTTATATATAAATATTAATACAAGCGGATTAAGTCAGTCTCGAGTTTAGAATTTGGGTAGAATTTTAAGCCGATTTTCGAGTCAGGCCAAACTTGGGCCTAGAAAATAAGCCTAAAATTTTGTATTGGCTCGACCTAACCCCACCTATGATCAAGTCTTTTCTCAAATGAGAAGAAAAAGAAAGAAAAAGGAAAAGAAAGAATTGTCCCCGAAGCATTGATATTATTGACAATAGCTAAAGTCTTAAGTTTTGAATATTTAAGTTCGAATTTCACTATACACAGTTAAGCATTTGTGAGTTATAATACTATTTGATTTAGTGAAACTTCAAAAAAACCAAAAGACAAGAATCGAAGGTTTTTTTCCCATATTTTCCTTCTTTTCTAATAGGAGAGCTCCCATTTTTCGAGGAGCTACAAGCTTCTCCTTTTTCCTTAATACTTCCAGCACCATTCAATTTTATGGCTCTCCGTTTTAAGGGTGAATCATCCGCAATCTCTCAACTTAAAAAATTTGTATAAACAATTAATAAGGTGATTGTGAATTCACTCCGAATCCCTAAAATCAATTAAAAATATAACTCTTTTCAAAAATCCAAGGTCACTCATACTGATTCACAGTGAGTTTATATATAAAATAGGTTAAATTCTTTTCAACCTCATTTTGTATATTGGCATAATTACTTGTCATTCTCTAATCCACATATGTATGCAAGCTCCACAAGTATATTAGCTTTACACATAAAGATGAGCGTTCAATCGAATTGAATAAAAAAATTTCGAATTGACGAGTCTTATTTTATCATCCATATTAAATAAATAACGTGAAAACAATATAAGTATATCAACATGCTAAAATCCATATTAAATAAATTATTAACATGTAAATTTTTTTGTACAATTTTATAATATTTTAAACACATAAAAATACCAAAAAAAGGCCTAGACTATAAAATATTTATAAATGATATGCCTAATGTACAACAAATCAATGGAACAAAATAGCTCTTACCATAACTTAGTTTAACATAACATTGCAAAAAAAAAAATCATATTTCATTAATCAGGCAATAATGTTGGATCCAATCAATGTTAATTATAGAGGTAAATATTAAATTTACACATTGTGTGAAACTTTAATTTGTTTTAATTGTACATATAAAACTTTAATTTTAATTTAATTATAAACATTTAAAATAAATAAATCCAATAATTTTCATGTTAGGTAAATAAAAATTTTTGTATATGCAAAAAGTAATCTCAAAATGATACTACATCGAGTATGGTGTTAATTTAATATTCATGTATTAAATTGCATAAAACTAAAGTTCATGTATCAAATTAAATATTAAATCATAGTTCATGTATAACTTTGATATATCCCCTTAATCTATATCATATATATATATAATATTCATTATAAGGTCTTAGGGTCCCAACTGATGTCTTAAATTTTTTTATTTAATACATTATAATATTCATTATAATATTCATTACAAGTACAACACAATCTATCTATATATCCATTTTTTTATTTACATTTTTAATTAAATTCTATCACTCAATATTAATTTTGTCCATAGTTAATAAAAGTTAATTTATAAAATATAAAAATTAATAAATTAGCTTATAATTTTTAAATTAATGAAACAAATACTTGAAATATGATAATATATATAAAGTAAATTTACTTTTTTTATTATTATAAAATAACAGTTTTATTAATTTTTACATTATATTGTTGTACTGGTGTTAAATATTAAGACAGAATAAAAAAATTAAATACTTTTCAAGTTATTTTAAATTAAAACCAAGTAAAAAATTTAATCAAATAAATATTAAAATAAAAATTTTAATATAGAGTTAAAACATAGTGGTAAATTTACTTTTAATTGATAAGCACGATCGTAAATATCAATTAAAGTGTAACATAATGATAATTTTCAATTTCACCTAAAATATAGTGACAATTTATACTATTACAAAGCCCATGTTAAGCATATACCAGAAGTGGTGCCCAAGCCATGTTAAACTTATTACCTTTTGAGTTTGGGGCTTAATGATATAAAAAACATTGAGCTCTTAAAATTAAAAAAATTAATGAATCATTCGTTTAGTTAATGTTGATCAAGTTTGACGGTTAAGTTTTACCGATTTACTTGATGAAGCAAGTAAAATGAATCTAAGGGTGGTGGTTGATGTCTATTGATTTTTTTGATTTGGTATACTCATGCACTTTTATGGGCATGTACTCAAAAGAATGAGTGTTGGATCTGCTTGCCATATTACTATGTTACTATGTTTTCTTTTATTAATGCTATCTTTTCTATTGAATTAATGATTAATTTCATAATTTATTTTCATGGCTGACGGATTGAATTAAGGGGAGTGTTGGGTAAAAGATCATTTTAATCGAGATGGATTCTGTATTTTTGGTCAATATTAGTTTGCATATCCCGGATGCAACGTCAATTGCAACTGGATTGCTGTGCAACTTATCATATTTGTTGGCATCTTTTTTACCAAAAATCTTGGTTAGTAACAATGTTTTGAATTTTTATTACAGACTTTGGTGTAATTAAATTTCTTTAATTAAAAAGATCTTTTCAGTAATATGTCTATTCTTAAAAGATCTACGTTATTTGATTCTATATTGAAGATCCACTTGAGCATAATTCAAGGAGATTGAGGTTCGTATTGACTAAAGTCAATATACGCCTATTTAAGAGAAAAGATTTGTTCTTGTTATTGTACAAGTGACAAGAGAACACTTCGCACTTATTTTGTTTATTTTAAGAAATCTGTTTTAATGTAAATACATTCTAGTCAAACTTTTCTTTATGTTCAGTTAATAACTAAGCTTTCGAGGAGAAAGTTTTAGTGTGAAGAGTGATCTAGTTAATATATAGGAGTGATGTTGTAACTTAATAGTGAATTAAACTTAAATAACATTTTGTATTGTCAGTTAGTATGTCAAACTTTACTGAATCCTTTAGTAAATAAAATTAATGTACAATTATGGAGATATATACTAATTTTTTTTTTGCGCGATAAATGAGTTAATTATATTGATCCCAACTGCCCTTCATATCATTTATTATTGTAAAGATGAAAATATTCTTTGTTTCAAACTCCAACCCAAAACAATTATAGTGTGCCACTATTCAATATATTGTTGTTCCTCAAAAGAAAAGAAAAATGTTGATTTGGTTGAATGCTAGTATGAGAAAAATCATGAAACTTTCTCCACTTGATTGGAGAAATATTGTTAGTTTGGAAGTTTTTGTATAATATCATCATTTGCAAAAAACTTGGCCACAAAACACTTATATAGGAAGTGAGGGAGAATGGTTTGATTCTTGAGGGATGGGGGTGTAATGTTAGGTTGTGGAATGCAGAGTTGAGACTTAGGGTTGGAGCCTATATGTTGACCTCTTCGTCCTACCATTCCCTTGGTGGACTGGGTTCATGTGCTTCATTTGTCAAAAGTGAGCTGAACTTGGTTCACATCAGGTCAGGGATTTTGCTGTAGTCAAACGACAGCAAGTACTCATTAATCATCATATATAGTTGACATCTGTAGTCTTCTTCACATAAATTAAAACCAAAAACAACAAAGAAAAAGTGATAAAATTTTTCTTACTTTATGATCAAATTCCATGGTCTGACCCTACTTTCCATGAACCTAATAATACTATTTTATCTCATTATAATCATGATGCTACCAAGTAAGTGCCCTATAAAATATTTAGATGGGTATAGCTTTCTTCAAAACTTGTTCATCTTAATCCGAAACTGCTCAGTTTGTGAAATGGCAAAGAAGGAGCTGATCATGAAACCCAGTTTTCTTCACTTGTTTTTGGTTGCAGCACTGGTTTTGTCGTCCATTATGGTTACCAGCAGCAGGTTTAGTTGGAGTACTTGTGATCCTGCATGCCAGATGGAATTAACAAGAACAAGAAGGGTTCTAGAGAAGCAAGATTATTCAGGATATGTTCCAAGCCCCGATGATTATGATTACAATGGTTTCTACAGAAGACAAGGTGATGTTCCAAGCCCAGGAATTGGTCATTGAAGTCAGTGCTATCAGTTGATAGTCCCATGCCATGTTCTCAAGCTTCTTCTTCTTCTTGTTGTTTTTTCGTTTTTCTTCCATATTTTCTTTTCTAGTTCTTATCTCTCTATATATATTCATATCTATTCCTTGTTAATACACATTATATATACTTGTGTGTTTTTTATTGTCAAGACAGTAAACTATAGACAAAATAAAGTTGAGTCATTTATAGTCAAAACATTTATGTAATGAGGGTGGCTTTAATTTGAATTCTGAACATGAAAAGTGATGTGGTTTAGAAGACAAAACATCAATGATTTTGACACGATCTGATTAGCAACTCAAAGGCAAAGATTGCTAAGTCCTTGTCCCACCTGGTTTTGCATGCCTAAGGATTGTGTTATTTAGAAGTTAACATCATGGGTAATTCTACTCCTATATTGCTTGCTTTTAGACAAAGAGACTCGCAACTACTTCACTTGCTTTGTTTTCACAATTAAAAGGTCTTGTTTCTGCAAATTCCCATGTCCCAAGCAATGCTCATCACTAGTCTTTTTAGGTACAAATTTTTGTACTCCATAGATTAGCTGTTATCTCTTATTATTACTTGAACAACTTGATGGTCAAGTTTATATCTGTAGCAGCCTGAAAAGTAATACTATAAAACGAGTTAAGCTATGTGTACGTACACATTAAGCTACTACTATGCTCATGCATGGGATGGGCTGATGGAGAAAGGCAATTTCCCATTTCCAAACTCCTTTCTTAACAAGTTTCCTGCTCAAGACTGGACAATATTTTCAATTTGGGCTTCAAGTTTTGATTTGATAATTATATGCAATTTGGACAGTTCAAAGCCTTAAAGTGGAGAATGGAAACAAAATAGGAAAGATATTTGTGATACCAACATGTCCAGGCTGCTTCATCTTGCCTGCCATGGCAGGCTCTCAGCCTCATTGCTTTCTCCAATTTTCAGTTGACAGTTGACAGTTAACCCTAAACCCTACCACATTTAAAGATTATGTCATGTAGCACAGTTGAAATTCTTGAGCTGTATTTGATCCAAAGAATGATATATATACACTTGATAGAACAAGTTGCATTGCTTGCAGGGAAGGTTAATTCTGTTAGTACATATGGGCCATGGCTATTTGGTTGCAATAATCAATGACAATTATAGCTATAGAAAAATCTAGGCAAGAATAATTAGATACAGTTTCTTTTGGAAGCTGAAAAGTTTAACCTTCTATAAGGTTGGTGATAGGCTCTAACCCCTAATTGCAGTAACTTCTTTTTACCTAAATTTTTTTACCAAAAAAAAGAAACTTATCCAATTTTTGTTCGCACAATTTTTATTAAAGATAGTTACACGTGACATATTCATGTTGACGTATAAAAATAGATGGAAAATTTTAACCGAAATAGCAATTTATTCTTTAATTTAATACGTAAGGATTAATTTATTAATTTTTTTGAGTAAAGAGAACAAAATGTAAGAATATCCATGATATTTTTACGACTATATTCACATTGGATGCTTCAACACAAAGGTGTTGAAGCTAGGTTCCATGCTTACCAATTTGTCTTTGAATTGAGTTCTATCATCTGACTCATTTGTTTGTCTTTTTATAAAAAGCCATTCCAGCTTTTCCTGTTAATTTCGGGAGTTGGTGTAAAAGGCTTCTCCATGCATTACTGTTGTTTTTTAGAAGCGTAATGGAGAAATCAATTACTAAATACATCATTAATTTTGAGTTAAAATATACTTCAAAGGGTCCTATAGCTTCCAACATAGTAGAAGACCTTCTTTGGTTAAGATTGTTTTATTTTTAACATATCCTTAGCATAATTTCCAATGACAGCAAACACAAAATACTAGTGATTTCAAAGCTGAAACTGACTGAGAACCATACTTCACCTACCAATGAAAATGCCATTCATCAATCATTTTTATCTTAATATTTGTCAAACCTGGTCCCATCCTTTGTGTAACCTACCCCAAAGGGCAAGAGGCTAAAGCTACACTACTGGTAAAGTTTCTCTCACCACCATTCATTTTCTTAACCCCACTTTAATTGTCTGCTAGCTGTTACTTTTTTAATCAAATTATCTACTTATTTTTGTACTTAAAAAAAACTTCATTTATATGGTAATGCTTGAATTTAATATTACAATGAAGTTTGCATTGGGCTTAGGTTCATATATTTACAAAAACAAGACATGGAAAGCAATTAAAAGTTATTAATGCTCTAGAACATGGGGTATGCCTTTCTATTTGGGATGAAAATAAAAAAAATAAAAATAAAAATAAAAAAAACATTCTTTTCATGCAGTTAAGCTGTTGTCTTGAACTCATTGATTTACATTTCACCACTATATTACATGGGAAACACCAAAGTCCAAAGACTAAAGTTTTTTTCTTTAGATTAACGATTATTGTTAAGGTGCCAATATTCCCGCTCATGTGATGTCTTTTTTTTTTATCTACTACAGATTTATATTAATCCATTTTCACAGAATCAAATGTCTATAGCTTCTTCTGCTCACGTTCTCTAATCAACGCTATATACATATATATATCAATATATATTAAGTTTTATTCGTCTTTTACTGAGCAACATTCGCCATGGTCGGTTGGTACACAACTTTAATAGCTTTTGGTCTGTTCATTTAACCTTCAAATCCCTCCAAAACAGCCACTCTTTGCTGCTGCCTTCAATCCTAAAGCATCACTTCAGCTCCTTTATTAAAAAGTTCCAAGCTTTTTTCCAGACTCTAGTGCTTAAATGCAACAAGGTTTCCATTTGGTAGCCACTGATTTGCCAGAAGAAATTAGTAAAGAAAGATAAGACTCAGGTAAGTTTTTTTTTCAGCAAAGGTTGCATTTTTATTTCGTTTTTGGTCGTATTGGATTAATGGGGTGATACCTATCATCTAAGGGAGGTGCTGCTACAGCTGTTTCCAGTAATGAAGTTTTAATATTGAAAAAAAAAATGGTAGTAAGTGTTAACTAATCTTAAAAGCTAGATTCTGTAACATAGTGGAAGATGATGTAATGAAAAAGGCTGGTTTAGCCAAAATGTCGATATGGAATAAGTGGGTCTGCAAAAGGGAAGAAGTCCCACTTAGGTGTATCCAAAACAGATAGTTAAAAAAAGAAGAAGCTGATCAGTGAATAGTGATGAGTTGGATTTTAGATAGGAAAGGGTAGTGAGTTAGTGCATTTGAATCACATTGGTCCAATGTAAATTAGGTTTGTTTTTTTTTTTTTTTCCTTATCATCTGCTTTTGAGTTACTACCAAACTCCATTAATTAAAAACCACAACTTTACCTTTAATTTAACTGCCACAAAACAGTTTCCCAGTTTTATTAAGGAAGATAAAACGAAAGGTTTGGTATAAGTGAGTTAGTAGGAATTTGGGAAAGAGAGGGGGTTGTGTTGTGGGGTAAGTTATAATAATAATATATACATATATATGTGTGGGTGTGTATTGATAAAGCTGATAAATAAAAAAAAGATGGTCCTTCAAATCAGCTTTATTTCCGTGGGGACTTGCTTGATTGTTGTAGGTGTGATATTATCGTGTTTGTAAATGTAACTGTCGTTGAATCACGTGACTGTGCCTTCTCTCGTTGCCATCATTCAAAGATTCTCTTCCTTTGTTCTCTTCTCTTTTACGGACTGTAGAAAAAACGCTCTTGCATTTTGCTTGCTTGTATTGTATTGTATGTATACATATGTTTTTATTTATGTCACAATTATCTTGTTTTATCTTCTTCTTTGTCCTTTATGGGTTAAAAGTGGTGTCACGGTGTTCAAAGTTTGGTTTTTTGATTAAAAACTAAGAACCATTTCTTCTACTTTTCATCAACCAGAAAAAAAAAAGAAAAAGAAAAAAACTATTTTTATATAAAAGAAATGGGAAGGAATAAATGAGGGTCCTTGTGCATTTAAGGATCTGTCTCCAGAATTCCAGTGAAGTTGAGCTCCAATCCTTTTTTAAGGTTCCCATAAGTGTTGTAGTAAATGGAATCTAGGGTGTCACTTGGCTCCATGTTATCTTCCTTTTTGTGAGATTTTATTGTAAAGATGCGCATGGTTTTCAATGAGTTTGGTGGGGGGATTTTATAGAGGTATGGAAACCATGTGAGGTGAATGTGACATGCTTTTTATCTCCTCTATTTGCGGGTGTGTAAAGTAGAGATATGCGTGGATATCTTTGGAAATTTCATCTTCAGACTTCATTGGTTTTATTTTATTCTTTCTTTCTTTCAATTTCATCATGTTGGATTGTGCGACTTTTAACTTTTTGGTATATTGTTTCAATGTTAATCTGCAGCTTATTCTCTTCTCTTGAAAGAAACTCAGGCTGGAGATTGAGGCTTAATTGTCATGGATCCTGAGTTTGGGAAGTCCTTGGATACTTCAAAGGTTTGTTTATCTTTCAAAACGCATATACTGGACAACTGGTCGACGTTATTGGTTATTAAGATTTTGATTTGTAGGATCATGCAGACTTAGATTCCATGGTAGAAAGATTTATGCAGTTATTAATTGGTGTGTTTTTCGGTTACTTAGCTGACTTGTAGGAGAGTTGCTTATTTTGGAATTTTGTTGCAGAAGAATTCTTGGAGGACCTCATTGCTTTTAGCGTACCAAAGTCTTGGTGTAGTTTATGGGGACCTGAGTACTTCTCCTCTTTATGTCTACAAAAGTACATTTGCTGAAGACATTCAACATTCGGAGACAAATGAAGAGATTTTTGGTGTTCTATCCTTTGTCTTCTGGACCCTTACTTTAGTCCCCTTATTCAAGTATGTGTTTGTGGTTCTTCGAGCAGATGACAACGGAGAGGGTAAGCATTTAAACAGTTGTATCGTTGATATCCTTTACCTGTTATATTGAAGTATTTTGCTTTTACAATTCATGGTTTTGGTTTTTGCAGGAGGTACTTTTGCATTATATTCTCTGATATGCCGACATGCAAGAGTTAGTCTTCTGCCCAACAGACAGGTCGCTGATGAAGCACTCTCTACGTATAAACTTGAGCACCATCCCGAGAAAAATAGTAGTTCAGGAGTAAAACTGTACCTTGAGAAGCATAAGGTCTTGCACACCGCTTTGTTAATCTTGGTTCTTCTTGGTACTTGTATGGTAATTGGAGATGGAGTTCTCACTCCAGCAATTTCTGGTAAACCTCTTAGCAGTCAGTTGCTTAAATTTGCGAATGAGTTTTCTCAGTCACTGACTAATTAATATATATGCAGTTTTCTCTGCTGTGTCTGGCCTTGAGTTGTCCATGTCCAAGGAACATCACCAGTGTAAGCTCCTCAAGTTGCTAGCTTTGATCTTCCTCTCTTATTCAGTCGCATTGGAGTTTCTGATATTATGTTTGAGCCAAACTTCCGTTTTGTATTAACTAAAAATGACTTGGGAGTATTTTGTAAAGCAAGAGTGTAAACAGCAGGTTTAATTTCCTGATTATTAAACAATTTCCATTTGCATTTGGAGTGACATTCATGTCCCTTGTTGTGGAGAAAGGGCAAGAACAAGGGAGACAGGTATAAGGCCTATGGTGTTTGTATTAACTTTCAACCATGGACCATGGCTGTCTTTTTAAGCGAAGTTGACACCCTGAAATTTAACAAAAATAATTAAGTAATAAGCTTGGTGCTTCCTTCTGTTTGTCATTCGCTTGTAGTTAGTGAAGAAAAACCAATCGGCCCGCTGGGACCATTCAAGAGCATGTTGTGGTCTGGAATTACCATATCCTTTCTTTTGTTCTTATCTGTTCCTCTTCCATCTGTTTTTCGAAATGGTAGTTTCATAAGATTGCTGGAATGGTTGAATTGGTAGTTTTTTACTTTTTGTGAAGTAAAGTAAAAGAAAAAGGAAAATATTGAAGTTGTGATATTCCTGAAAAGAATTCTGTACATGATCGTGCTTTTCTGCATGATTTACAATAACTTAAGGTGGAAATAAAACATATTCTGTTGGTCAATTGTTTTGGAGACAGAGACATTTACTCCTGTTTTATTTCAATGGTATGGCTAATTTTATCTGTTGCTATACTTAGTTTAAACATATGCATAGTTAATTCTTGTGTTTGCTCTAATTTCCTATCACTTCTTAATTTCTTGCCTTCATTTACAGATGCAGTTATTCCAATCACTTGCTTCATTTTGGTGTGTCTTTTTGCTCTTCAACACTATGGCACGCATAGAGTCGGATTTTTCTTTGCTCCGATTGTGTTAACATGGCTACTATGCATAAGTTCCCTTGGGATATATAATATAATCTACTGGAACCCGCATGTCTATCAAGCTCTCTCTCCATATTACATGTTCAAGTTCTTGAAGAAGACAAGGAAAGGTGGATGGATGTCCTTGGGAGGCATACTGCTCTGCATAACAGGTGACTTTGCAATATACATAGACACATTTACACATATTTACGTACATACATGAGATAAATTTTCATGTTGGTTTGCACCTTTTGTACACATCACAGTTTTTAGGTTCAGTATAATCTCCTTCCTCAAAATAATCCATGTCTGGGACATTAGTTATTTTTGCTCATGCCAAAGGTTAATTCACAGTCGATAAATCATTATCTGATGATAGTAGATCTAGTATTTTTGGCAAGTGGGGCAGCCTTTCAACATTTATCATAGATTTAACCTGCTAGTGAATATCCATATAAGTTGATATGACTAGATTGTAACTTCAAAAGTTTTACTCACATGATGCTCAAGGAAGGACTCCTATCATTTTGAGTAGAACATCTAGCATGCTTTAATTTTCAAGGCTATAATAGTAGCAATACGCCAGATAACAATAAATCTGTATTCTATCCGTTTCTTTCTTCTACGAGCTAAATCATTACTAGACCATCTGAAAGTCTTCCCAAAAAGTAGCTGTATATGGATAACTAATACCAATACCTTGAGTTTGTCTCATTGTGACAACTGACGAACCAATAAATGCCATCCATGCAGGGTCTGAGGCGATGTTTGCTGATCTTGGTCACTTCTCTTATTCTGCAATTCAGGTAACTGACATGAATCCTCTTCCATGTTTTGATTTGATACTAATGTGTTACCCTATTCATGTGAGTTCAAAACTAGCTGCTAAAGTGAAATTTAACGTTGTCTTGCTACAGACTGCTTTTACCTTTCTGGTTTATCCAGCTCTTATATTGGCATACATGGGCCAAGCTGCTTACTTGTCTCAACATCATCATACGAGTTACCAAATCAGCTTCTATGTCTCAGTTCCAGGTATACCTCATCTGTTCTGAATGCAATAAAAAATGGTAGGAAGCTGACCGATGAAAATAGAGATCTGTAAAAGAGAAAAATGCAAATGACAAACTGTGTCATGTATCTATCCAACCTAAAAGGGAATGCAATTTCACACTGTAGGCTACAGTACATGTCTAAGTTCATGGTTACAGACTAATAAACTTGATTGCTTAATTGTTTTTATGTACTGTACAGAAAGTGTGAGATGGCCTGTGCTCATAATAGCAATTCTTGCTTCTGTCGTGGGAAGCCAAGCAATCATTAGTGGAACATTCTCCATAATCAATCAGAGCCAGTCACTTAGTTGTTTCCCTAGAGTGAAGGTCATTCACACCTCTGACAAGATACATGGCCAGATTTATATCCCTGAAATCAATTGGGTGCTCATGATCCTCTGCATTGCTGTGACTATTGGCTTTAGAGACACAAAACACATGGGGAATGCATCAGGTAAGGTTAAACTTCATGTGCAGCCTATAAAAGCATTCCAATATATTATTAAAATAGTTTCCTTCTTCTTATTCTTTGGAAATGGTTGTAAGGAAGACCTTTCTGCTTTGGGGTAACAGCGAAGTTTGATGCATTACAAATGTGTTCTTATTTGTTTCAGGATTGGCAGTGATGACTGTGATGTTGGTGACGACATGTCTCACATCCCTGGTTATTATCCTCTGTTGGCACAAACCCCCTATTCTGGCTCTTTTCTTTCTTCTTTTCTTTGGTTCTATTGAGTTGCTTTACTTCTCAGCTTCACTCACCAAGTTCACTGAAGGGGCTTGGCTCCCTATTCTCTTGGCCCTTTTCCTTATGACAATCATGTTTGTTTGGCATTATGCAACCATCAAGAAATATGAATTCGATCTCCACAATAAGGTATCACTAGAATGGCTATTAGCATTGGGTCCAAGCTTAGGAATTGCTCGAGTACCGGGTATTGGTTTAGTTTTTACCGATCTCACCTCTGGAATCCCTGCCAACTTCTCTCGTTTTGTCACTAACCTTCCTGCCTTCCATCGTGTCCTTGTCTTCGTGTGTGTAAAATCAGTACCTGTTCCATTTGTGCCCCCAGCTGAGCGCTATCTTGTGGGCCGTGTGGGTCCGGCTGCTCATCGGTCTTATAGGTGCATTGTTCGTTATGGGTACCGAGATGTGCATCAGGATGTTGATTCTTTTGAATCGGAGCTAGTTTCCAAACTGGCTGATTTCATTCACTATGATTGGCATCGAAGCCAGCACAGTCCCCATTCTGAGGAGGATGTTTCCCACTCTAACGAATCAACAAGTGAATGTAGATTAGCCGTGATAGGGACAGTTGCATTTTCTGGCACACCAGCTTATGAGATTGAGGAAAGTATGCAACCAGCAAGCGTATCTATTGGATTCTCGACAGTAGAGAGTGTCACAGATGTCATTGAAATGGAGCCTGTGCATGCCGTTGAAAGAAGAGTTAGATTTGCCATCGATGATGACTCCGAATCTGATGTGAGGACCAACATGGAGTTGCAGTTGCGAGAGGAGCTACAAGATCTGTTAGCAGCCCAAGAAGCCGGGACTGCATTCATACTAGGGCACTCACATGTTCGAGCAAAGCAAGGATCATCTGTTTTTAAGAGATTGGCCATTAACTTTGGGTACAATTTCTTGAGAAGGAATTGCCGAGGACCAGATGTGGCACTTAAGGTGCCACCAGTATCTTTGCTAGAGGTTGGCATGGTTTATGTGGTGTAAGCCTCTGATGTAAGTAGTTTTGGTAGTTTTGCGTGTTGCATATGGCCGATCTGTAAAGAAATATATATAACTGGTCCAAGAGAGATTCACCTGCTTTCATCACGGTCCACACACGGCTTGTTAGGCTAAAGTTCATACATCCGATGTAATAGAGAAATGAAATTAGTTTTATCACGAAATTCTCAAATTGCACGTCAGACTCTTTTAACAAGATGCAATTATTCCTTACCACATGTGGTGTCTGATTATTCTTTATTCCCTGCCATGAAATTTTTGTGAAGATATTTTCTGATTATTATATACTTGTGTGCTTGACCTAAAATGCAAAACCCATCAGCCCTCACAATTTTAATAGTCTGGTAAATAGCCACGTATTCAAGCTCAAGCCACCAAATTCACCCAAGTCACAATATAAAAAAGGCTAGCTCGCAAAGCCAAGAGGAGGTGACCTGCCAAAAACAAAGCAAGCATGGGATTAAGGGCTCTTCCATTGTCACCTTCGCAATACAGTATCCCTAAGCAACATTTGTACACCCAAAGGTTAAAAAGTAAGAGTTACCCAACATTGTTTAGAGTTTCAGCTAAACAACAAGAGACAAATGATGAGAAAGAAGAGGGAAAAAAGAAGAGCAAACAGTCATTGTTTAGCAGTGTGACTGAGGCTCTGGATTTCTCTCAAGTTAGGTCTGTACAGGATGCCGAACTTTTGGATGAGGCTAGAGAAGCCACCAAGTCTGGTGGCAGAATGTCAAGGGAACAGGTAACACTTCCTTTCTTTCTTTCTTTTTTGGCGTTCCTTTTAATGAATCAAATAACAATTTTGTCGTGTAATTCGTGCAGTATGGGGCTCTGAGAAGGAAAATTGGGGGGACATACAAGGATTTCTTCAAATCCTATGTTGAGGGTATGTACTTTTGTTTAATTTTGAGGGGTCTTGATTAATTTATTATGTTTTGTACATAAAATAATATGTGTGGACTGGAATTGAGAGCAGTGAATGGAGAATATGTGGAAGAAGGATGGGTGGACAAAACATGCAAGGTGTGCAAGAAAGATACAAGAGGTGAAGCAAGGCAAGTTGACAATTTTGGTAGATATGTTCATGTTGCATGCTTGGAAAAGTCCAATTCTGGGAATTTCTTCACTAAACTCTTCTCTAGATGAGTGTAGTTTTTGGTTTTCAATTTTTGTATTTTTTTTTAAGTAAAAACATCCCTAATCTGGAGATAAGCAAATGTGTCTGTAATTGCTGGGGCATTTAAGCCTCAAACTTATTTCTTGATTATATTGTACACTAAATATATATATGTAAAGCACTGTTATTTTAATTTTAATATTGGCCCAAAAATTGCTCTATAAATCCTTCCTAAAAATGATAATTAATTTTCATCTGCCTTGTTAGTTTGGTGGGGGAAATGCTTTGGCCTTAGCCACCTTCAAATTCCCCAATGAACAGTAGCAGTCTAGTCTGTACACTATCTTCTCCATACTTGATGACTTCATTCCCTTATACTTGGATTCCTTTGAATTTCTTGTTATTGTGCTACCTCCAAATTATGTAGATGTAAGCACCTCATGCCTGTCGTAACCATTTTTTTGAAAAACGGAACGGGGATCGACTTAAATTTGAAAATGAAAAAACGGGAGTCGTCACCAATCTTTTTTAATGAGGTGTGATCGGGTCACCTTAAATTAATGATTTACTAAAACGAAAATTTTTTTGGTCTACGAAAAATCAAAAAATGAATTCGGGATTCGGTTACGCACGAGGAAAGATTAGCACCCTCGATACGCCCAAAATTGGTACCTAGTTGATTAATTAGTGTCTTAATGTCAAAGATTGAAAACTTGAAAGACTTTTGAAATACGATCATTCTTTATAAAAAAGATCAAGTGTTAAGGACCTTCTCGTCTCAAAATATGAAATGTCACATCCAGTAAGTTAGGACACGACATCTTGAATTTTCGAGAGCGAGCTTGCCTTTTATATAAAATTCATGTATTTTCACCCCCTTTTTAAAAAGGATGTTCGGTTATTTAGGGTGAACTAGGAAAATCGAAACCCAGTAAGTTAGGGCACGTTTCCTCGAATTTTCGAACACCGAACATTACCTTTATTTGCAAAAAAAAAATCTTATCTCGAGGTAATAAGATGTCATATCCATAGGACACAACACCTCAAATCTCAGAGAGTAAGCATTTTATTTAAAACTCGTATTATGATTAAAAAAATATTTCGTTATTTAGGTTAAATGAGAAAAGTCGAAACCCAATAAGTTAGGGTACGATTGTCTCGGATTATCAAATACGGAATATTTACTTTTGTGAAAGAATTACTATCGGATTAGATAAAACCTAAATTCGTAATGAAACGAGATAATAAAGAATGCATAACAAATAAAAATTGATAATCATAACAGGTAAACATAAACACAAATGGGAATGATGATGAAAAAACGAAAATAAAATAAATCGTCAAACGAATAATAACAAAGGAAATAATAAATAAGCTTAATGTTTGAAATTATTTTTAAAAAACTATAAATAAAATAGATGATGAAATAATAATAATAAGGGTAAATGATGTATAAATAAAATAAATGTGCTAAAATACATATATATTAAATTAGTTAATGTAAAAATAATAACATATAAGTAAATAAAAAAGGAAAATATAATAATAATAATAGTAATAATACAATAGTAATAATAATAAAGAGGCGTTATAATATAATAATGCGAAAATAAAATATATCATGTAATAATAACAATATAAAATTATTTAGTTTAATAATATGATGATAATAATAGTAATAATAGTAGAACATAAAAGTATATGAGAGAATACAAGTAAATCAACTTGAATTATTAAAAATAGGTGAGGAAATAAAATAGTATGATATAAAAAGAACAGTAGTATCAATAATAGTGACAATGATATTAATAGTATAATGAAAATCAAAAGTTTTAAATCTATATAAAAGATATAAAATAATAAGAAGTAAAATGATAAAACGAAATGAATATATTGTAAAAAAATAGTTGACAAATAAATACAAAAGGAGATACAACAACAACAACAATTATAATAATAATAATAATAATAATAATAATGATAATAGATTTTTTTAAAAATAATTATATATATATATACAATCTAATATATTTTTCTTTAATATACAAAAAAGAGCGATAAGTTAACGAATAGGCGATAATAAAATAATAGATTATAAGGCAATAATAATAATAGAAGCATAAATAAAACAAAACATAGTAAATAAATATATGCAAGGATTAAAAATAAATAAAATGACAATATATGAATAAGAAAGTAAATGTTTAAACAAATAAAATAAAAGAATAATGAATAACTAATCAAATAAGTAAATAAATGGACAAATACATAAAATAAAAAGGCTTGACTAAAAGTTTAAAGGAATTTAAAGAACGAGAAAAAATATAATGAAGCGGGGACCAAAGCAGAACGCATAAGTGAAACAGAGGGTTCGAAGGAAAATATCCCTATGCTCTTAAATGCCATGTTTTATGCGGGACTAAAATGGGATACCAGCAGAGTTCTGAGCCAAAATTAAAAGAAAAAGAAGGGACAAAAAAGAGGGGCCAACCGAAACAGATCAAAAGAGTGGAATGACCATTTGCAAAATTTATTCCAAAAGCAGAAATATGCTTATCCTGGGGGTTGTGACGCCGTTTCACTAGTTATTAAGACTAAAAAAAAATTAAAAAAAAAAAATCACTTGAATGGCCATCTGCCATTTTCTACAAAAATCAAAACAAATCCCTAACCCCCATTCTTTATCCCTCATTTGAAAGCCAGGCATCCTTAGCCTACAATTGGAAGAAGAAGGTTTTCCCTTTATTCTCTTTTGGGCTCGGTTTCGGCGATGGAGAAGGAGACTCCGGCGACGTGACCGTGAGGCGATTCAGGTAAGTTTTTCTTTTCTTCTTCCTTTTATTTTCATATTTTTATTTAAAATAGATTTATAGGAAAATGAAAAGAAAAACAAGAAAATGAAGAGACAAAAGATTAAAACGAAACCTTTTCTTTCTATTTTGCTTTTTTGATTTTTCGGATCTGCTCGTATTACAGTGTTTTTTTTTTTGTATTCAAAAAGAGAAAAACGAAAAACCCCTATTTACAATCGTTTTTCTCTTTTGAAATATCAAAAATCCTCCCCCCTACAAATGATAGATTTCGGTTTTTTAAAGCCAATGTTTTTCTTGTTCCCTTTGTTTATTATTTCTTCTCTGTTGTTCGCGTGCCTTTTTTGTTCTTTTTCTATCCTCTTTTGTTTGTTTGCAGGGATGGCAGAGATGGTTGAAGGCAGAAGGTATGGGCGATGGTATGGGCAATGGTATGGGACGCCTGTCTCAGGCGTTGTGCACGTTGAGGCCAGCACATGGAGGCAGCAGCGCAAGGGTTAGGGGCTAGGGTTGATTACTGAAAATTTTGATGGTTTAATGGGCTATTATTTGGGCTAGGGTTTGATGTAAATTGGGTTTGGGTATTTTGATTTTGGGCCGGGCATAATTGGGCCTGTACAGCTGCTCCTCTTTGCTCATTGTCGTGTAACGAGAATAAAGCAAAGACTATAAAAGGACCAATTTTGCCCGGGCTCGTCGAGTCTTGAGTTCTTGATCCTTGATCTTCTTTAAATAGCCTCTTGACTACTTCAATCTGGCTCACTGCAACTCGGGAAGGCGATATCTGCTATCTTTGATATGTTCCCTGTCTAATACAGAGACGCCAAATCTGTCATCTTTGATCTGCTCTCTGTCAACACAGAGACGCCAAATCTGTTTTGATCTACTCTACTGCATTTCAGAGAGATAAGATCCGTAATTTAGCTTTAATCCATTCCACTGCAGCTTCAGGGAAATAAGATTTGCTATCTTCAGTCTGCTCTTCTGCAACTTCAGGGAGATAAGACTTGTAACTTCGACCTGTTCTACTGCAACTTCAGAGAGATAAGATCTGTAATTTCGACCTGCTCTACTGCAACTTCAGAGAGATAAGATCTGTTTTGATCTTCTTCCGCTGAAACTTCAAAGAAATCTGCTGTGGCTTTTAGCCGCTCCAACGCTATTTCAGGAAGAAGAGATCTACTGAAACTTCAAGGAGATCTGCTGTGGCTTTTAGCCATTCTAGCGCCATTTCAAGGAGAAGAGATCCGCTGAAACTTCAAGGAGATACGAATAGTGGTTTCGAGCCTCTCCAGTGCCATTTCAGGGAGAAAAAAGTTGTAATTTTCAGCCTGGTACCCTACTGCTTAGGGGTTTAAGGCCCATCGTCTTCGATCTGTTTCCCTACTGCTTAGGGTGTTAAGATCTGTAAATTTAGCCTGTTACCTTACTGCTTAGGGGTTTAAGGTCCATCGCATTCGATCTGTTTCCCTACTGCTTAGGGGGTTAAGATCTGTAAATTTAGCCTGTTACCCTACTGCTTATAGAGATAAGGCTTGTGAATTCAACCTGTTACCCTACTGCTTAGGGGTTTAAGGTCTGTAAATTCGGTTTGTTACCCTACTGCTTAAGGGGTTAAAGCCCTTCGTCTTCGATCTGTTTCCCTACTGCTTAGGGGGTTAAGATTTGTAAATTCAGCCTGTTACCCTACTGCTTAGGGAGATAAGGCTTGTGAATTCACCAATTCCACTGCACCGTCCTCTTAGGAACATGATCTGTAAAATCAGTTTCATGCATCTATGTTTATGCCAAATAATTAGAACTCTATGATTGAAATGAATCAAATGTTCCTAACTAAATGTAATGCTTATGTCAAATAATTAGGATGCCATGATCAAAATGAATCAAATGCTCCTAACTAGATGTTGTTATGAATGTGTCAAATAATTAGGATGCTATGATCGAAATGAATCAAATGCTCCTAATTAGATGTGTTATGAATGACATATGAATGAAAATGATCCCTTTAAAAAGGTTTAAGGTATCATCGCTCGTTGTTCATCAGGACATTATCACTGACGTATTACATTGCCATTTTGTTCGGTTGGTATTCTTGACAGAAAAGTCAAAGAAACAATCACATTTTGCTCAGCAAGCTTGCCCCACTGTGATTTCAGAGTTTCTTTCACTGTACCTTCTAGGACATAAGGTTCGTACTTCCCGCTGCATTTCAGGGGAATAATCATTTGATCTCTTCTATCCATCCTGCTGCCACTCAGAGGTATAGGATTTGCATCATCTTCAATCAATTTGATCTGTTACACCATTCCCTAGGTGTAATGACCAGATGTATATGCTTAATATTTGCATAAATGTAGAATATCAATTTTCCTTTCTTGAGAATAATCCCATTGCTTGTTCTTTGCCGGGATTATAATACCAATGTAATTTCTTTTTGCTCAGCCAATATCTTTGACAGAAAATGCACAGAGATAATTTCAATTTGGGCTTAAATATTTCCAACCCTTAGGCCTGGTGAGTTCTAAATAATGGTCTTGTTTCATGTTCCCATACTATTTAGAAGCTTCTAGAGTAATATGCAGAACTTCTTTTGTGAAAGTATTATTGGTCCATTAATCGTTATTTCAATGCAAAATGCTTGAAAAATATCAAAACGATGGACAAGAAGAAAATTGATTGGGAGCATAGCTCGAAATGAATAAATTAATCAAAGATTGCAAATGCAATAAGATTGAAAAATTGATTGTTTATTATTTCTTCTCTGTTGTTCGCGTGCCTTCTTTGTTCCTTTTCTGTCCTCTTTTATTTGTTTGCAGGGATGGCAGAGATAGTTGAAGGCAGAAGGTATGGGCGTTAGTATGGGACGCCTGTCTTGGGCGTTGTGCACGTTGAGGCCAGCACATGGAGGCAGCAGCGCAAGGGTTAGAGGCTAGGGTTGATTACTGAAAATTTTGATGGTTTAATGGGCTATTATTTGGGCTAGGGTTTGATGTAAATTGGGTTTGGGTATTTTGGTTTTGGGCCGGGCATAATTGGGCCTGTACAATGCCAATTTCAGAACTATTGTGATCATAGACTTTCCTTCCAATGCTGTGCTAGCCCATAAAAGCTCTTGCTGCCATGATCCCATACGTCTTGGCTTTTTTTTATATAAATAACTTAAAAACAATTAATTAATTACAAAAATAGTTTGGAGTTAAAAATTATATATCAAAATTATCCATATGCTATAATATCAATCGGAGTCGTCTGATCAAGTGATGGTACCACCTATTTTTTCTTCTAATCATGATCCAATCATTAGTATTTAAAAAAAAAGAATATTTTTTTGTGCTATCATTTGTCAAGCGGCACTAATATGTATTTTTCAAAACATGCGTGAAAAATAAGAGTATTCACAGCAGAGAATAAAAATGGGAAAATATTTTATAATGGACTAGCAGCACCGGTCATTTTTTTTTAAAAAAATTGTGTAAGTGAAAAAATGGAAAAAAAGATTTTTTTTTTAATTGTTGTTGTCGGTGTGTCAAGTGACATTGATAAACTTTTTTAAAATATAAATTTTTAAATTGGTGCTGCTTGTAAGTCAAGTGGCAGGTTGTCAGGAAAAATTCTTTTTAATGGTTGTCATCGATATGTCAGACGGCACCAATAATGTTTTTTAAATTAATTAGTGTCATTGATATGTCAGGTAGTATCGATGATAGGTTGTTTGGAATAAATAGATCTAAAAGGAAAAATGGAGACCAAAAAAATAATTTATTAGTGATGCCGTCGACATGTCAAAGGACACTGGTGGTCCTGTATCATTGTTAGGCGACACCACCCAAAATATATAACCCCACCTTAGCCAAAATTTTACGTATGTTGAATGTTTTGGTTTTTATTTAAGTTTTTGGTATCTGATAGCCCTGTCGCAACATGGTCGGACAATCACAGGCTCCCCTTTTTTTTGATTTTTTCTTTTTCTTTTTTTTCTTCTCTCTGCTTTTTTTTTCTAATATCGATTTTTTCCTACAGTGAATACTCGTTAAAATTTTTTTCACTTATTCATTTTTTTGTGAGTTAAATAAACTAGAAAAAAATATTTTTTAATAGATGTCGCATGATACAGATAAAAACATTCATGATTAGAGTGACAACTCTAGTTATTATAATAAGGTTGATCATTTAGTTGACATCAAAGACATTCAGAATTTTATTACTGATGACACCTTTTTAATTAGAGATAGTAGTCAGAGTCTTTATTCTATATATTTTGATAGTGAAAATAATTTTTTTAAGCTTAACAATGATTATTCTTTTTTTAGTGAATTGAATTTTTTTTATAGTTATCGAAATTCTAGTTACATAAATAATGGATCAAAATATGATGATCCCCACTATTATTTAGTTGGTATGATAATTATACTAATTATAGTTGGAATAATCATATGACACAATGGCGGTTATGAGCTCCCCATATTCTCTTCATTTTTTTCAGTGTTTTTTTTCAACTTTTTTTACACTATCCTTCCGTTCATGCACCACTTTAATGCCACCCTGAATAGTGTTTCAACTTGTTTCCACCGTCACTGTCACTCCCCCTGATGGTCTTCTTGCCCTCACCTTTGACACATGTTTTAAACAATGAGGTCAAGGATACTACTTTGATTGAGAAAAAGAATAAGTTGATTAAACTTCTTTTTCCCCTATAATTATGATCTCAAACTTATGTATGGAGTTTATAAGACATCTTTTTCTATTGGCATGAAACTTGACCGTATAACCATCGTCAACTGGTGAGGTTTTCCCTGCGCAAGTTTGAACACAATACTTGAACCCGTGACTGCATAACCATTGTCAATTAGGAGTCCGAGTTGCAATGTGACATCTTCTAAGACGATAGCGCACTCCCCATATGAAAAATGAAACGTATGGATCTTTGAGTGTCACTGCATCACTATGAACTAAAACATACCTTAAAATTATCATAAATTCTCCCTAAAACTTCAATACAAATAAATCTTTCTTCCCAAATTTCCAACACCTAACACACACACACAAAAAAAAAAACAACAACTTTTCTTTTCTTTTCTCCCTTCCTATTGAACACGATGTTTTTTTTTTTTCACTTTTTTTCCTTTTTTCCTTCTATTCAACAGAAAACCAAAAACTTCAACAAATACAAATTTTTCACTGGGGATAAGATATATATATTGGGTGGTGCCGCTTGACAGCATGACGAGACCACCAGTGCTGCCTGACACATTCACGACACTACTAATTAATTAATTTATTTTTTTCGATTTTTTTCAAAACTAATATTTAAAAAAAAATGAAGTCAACACTATATCAAACGACACCCAAAAAAGTTTTTTTTTTCAGTTTTACTTTTAAGTGACAATTTAAAAAAAAATTTGACCGGTATCACTTGTCCATGCCAAAGTGAAGAGAGAGAGAGAGAGGGAGAAAGAGAGAGAGTTAGTTAGTTAGTTTTAGAGTGAGAGAGCTTAAAGAATGTAAGAGCTTTTTTTTTTTTGTTTCCCAAGATAAAGCTTATGTATTTTTCATCATGACACATTTATTTTTCACTCTTGTGCATTTATTATGGTTTAGCAATTAATATTATTATTTATAACCTTGTATTTATGATGGGTATTTATTATACTTTGAAGAGAAAAATCTTGAAGTCGGTTCCTCAAGTAAAGGAAAAGTAAGGCTTAAATATTAAAGTTAGAGGAAGAAGCCTTCTCTTATTTTTTTGTGTTTTAGGAAAGTAAGAGACTCATTTTTATGTTCACTTTTCCTTTCAAAAACAATATAGTAGAAATGGAGGAGATGGAATGCTTAAGACTTTGTTGAAGTATATGTGTTAGTTTTAAATAAGTTTAGTAATGTATTATAATAAAATGTAATTTGAATGGTGATGGCAAAGTTTCTTATGATATATGTTATATGTGACAAGCATAATTTATAATATGATACATGTGTGGTTAATATCTACAGATTCACGTTAATGTGCTTGAGATTGACTAAATAAGTTATATTGTGCTCATATGTTATATAAATGTATGAATGTGATGAAAAATTATAATTTGAGAATTTATTATTGTTAAGAGTATGACCCTTATAAACTTGGTAGAATAGTTAAAAGATATGATTGACATGCCAATTAAGGATGAGTTTGCGCGCCTTGGAACAACATGTTTGTGCATTCAAAATAGCTAGCCTTTCAAGATCCTTGGCGTTTTCAATAGCGGTAAGTAACCTTGATGGAGAATTTCTCAAGAAGATATCTCAACACCTTCTTGACCAGTTTGGCATCGGAGTATTCCTCTCCCAGTGCAAAAATTGGTTTGATAGATCACACGGTTTTGCATAGAACTCTCTTATAGTTTTTGATTCTTGCATTCTCAGGCTACCAAATCTGAAGGTGAACATTTGTATCTTTGATTGTTTAATATTGGAAGTACCTTCATAAGTTGTCTCCAAAATATCCTAAGTAGGTTTGACAATATTACATTTAGCAATCCTTTTGAATTCCTACAAGTCTACTCCACAGAAGATGACATATAAGGCTTTTGAGTTGGCATTTGCCAACTTTTATTCTTTAGTGGTCCATTCCACTTGTCTTAGGCACTCTTACATTCTCAGCATCGATCATAGGTGACTCCCATCCAGTAAGAATTGCTCGCCAAACCTTCTCATAAATAAATTTTATGTAAGCTTTCATATGTGCTTTCTAATAGGCATAATGGCTAACCTCCACCATTAGGGGACGTGAGGTAGATGATCCTTACATAGCTTGAATTTAGCAACACTAGGAATCTCCACTAGCTATGTTAAATGGGAAGCTCTAATGCCAATTATTGACCTGAAGGTGGTTGCCAATAACAAGCCAAGTGTTGGCAAAAGTGACACGGCAAGTTGGCACTTCTCCAAGCGCTACGAAACAAAGAAAAAAAATAGGTGACACATAGATTGTTTACACAGTTCAGTTTCTCTACGTATGTAGAGCTTAACTCATTGAGAAATATTCATTATATTCAATCATTACAAAAAGTGAACCTAAATCTATCACACCATAGTGGCAATTTTCTCACTTTTGTACCATTGAAGACTGGTACTATCATTGCTAAATTCACCCCTGTGAACTTAGATTGTAAAACCACAACACAAAAGTTTTACAATAAAAAAATGCACTTCCACAAATAATGTTTCTCACTTGAATAAATTAAGTATTTGTGACACCTTATACCCGACCAGTTGTTAGATCCGAATAAAAAATGTCACATTTCGTTGCTGAAGCAACTCATTTTTTCATTTTTTTTTGAAAAGGAAACGTAGTGGTAAAATTATTTTATAAAAATTTTGGCAGCATTTCTGCTTATTTTACATAAAACCCCTGAAAAATTTAGATTTTCACAAAATATTCACATTCAAATTATCTCCCAAATTAATTCCCAACACTACAATTTCTCAAAACATATCAATAAACTAAATTTCTATGCTTTACTATTTTATCAAAACATTAATTATAAAATACTAGCTAAAAAACATAATGAAAATATTTAAATTCAGTTTACATAATATTATATATTTATAAGCCTAGATACATGCCATTTACATCAACTATAAAGTAAACTCTTCACCAACATTGTTTGAGCTGAACTTTGGTTCTTCAAATGCTCTGGAACGATCTAACGAATCTAACTACTTGCATCGAAAAAATAAACAAACCGTATCTTGAGCAATTTTTATGCTAAGTGGTGCTAATATCATATAAATCATTACATAAGTATTAGAGACACATTAATTGATAGAAATAAATTAAAACATGATTATAAATATCATTAATAACACCACAATAAAAGAAAATTCTAATATTAATAAATTTTAATATTTTGATATTGACAAATAGAATAAAGAAAATAAGCTTTTTAATTAAATTTAAAATTGCGTAATTAATTTAATTTGCACAATATGGAAATTCAAATAAATTCAAGTTTTGTTTTTGCTTTTCTTTCAATTTAGACCTCGTACGAAAGTTTAGACTTATAACCAAATACACGAATCTACCACCTCGAGTTGTTCGGCAACGATGGTTATCAGAGTAGTCCACGACCCTCTGGGAATTGGGGCTAACAATAATAACAACTGACTGACTTGGCATTTTCTCCCACAACCCTCTGGGAATTGGGGAGATCTAAATTCTCTGGCATAGAGACTATATGGCATGTCAACTATATCTGATTTAGTCTAACTTAGTGAAACGAGGTAAAAATCAAATTTCATGATCCATTTCAATTCTATTTTCATAAAATTCTCATTTCAATTCTGTTTCATATTCAAATCACATATCGTCTAATGTAAAATAGACTTCCAATTTGAAATATATTGAATATTTTCATGCTCAATCATATAAAATCATAATACTCAAATCCAAAATAAAGCAATGAATTCACTAATTTAGTCTTATGAAAACATAGTATTCATCTTGAAACATAATTTTATAAATATTAACTAAATTATTTAATTTCATCCAAAATTCATAAAAATAAAATAAAATAAATATAATTAGTCATATTAAATTAAATGTTCTAAAGTTTTATGTAATGAAAATAATATATTAGTACAAATCAAGTTTTAATCGCTTTACTTCTTTTCTTCGCCTTTCTCCTTCAAGATGTTTGCTTCGTTACAATAGGAACAATTCAATACTAAAACTAAAACTAATAAAAACTAACTTAAATATGCATTATTATTCATATTGACAACTTAATTTTTTTAGTCCGAAATTGCATATCTTTCGGCTCAATTATTCGTTTTCAATTCTGTCTTCATCAGAGTACTCACTACTTCACAAGCTATCATTTAGCACTAATATTACACAAAGTGACCAATGTTCTCTACTTCTCCTTTAACATGGCCAAATATACCAAAAATACTTGATAAAATAAAAAACTATTGGTATATATATGTAAAGCAAGCTTCAAAAATTTAAAATCTAAAGAAAATTTGAAGAAGAACCATACGTTACACTTGATTTTGAAGGAAAATGATAGAAGAGTTTTTTTTTTCTTTCCCCCTTGACCTGAAAAAGAAAGAAGATGAGAAAGTTGTTATCTTTCTCTCTCTTTTTTCCCTCTTTTATATTTATATTATAATATTAATTAATAAAATATTATTTCTTAATAAAAAATCATTTAAAAGCCATCATGAAATCATTATTTTTTTAAGTAACAGAAAAATTGTCATTAAGTCCTTTCCATTAAAATAAAATAGGATAATTGCACTTTAGTCTCTATACTTTTTTAGCTTATTCAAGTTAATCCCTAAATTCGATATCGAATTTTTAACTTAACCACATACTCCTACTAATAATCCTCTGTGTTTTCACGTCTGACGGTTTTCTCTAAAAACGATCACAATTTCTTATGCTACTATTTATTTATAGATCACTTATTTAAGAATTTCTACCATAAATATTATTCTTCTCTTTTTTTAAAAAAGAATCAAAAGTGGGGATGTTATAGTACTCTCAATTTTTTATTTAATAAACTATACAACGCTCTCAATTATATATAATTTTCGATACTTGCTAACATAATGAAGATCTATATCAATCCCTAGTAAAGAAGAACTAAACCAATTGAATACAATATAATAATAACAAATAAGGTAAATAAGGACTGCTGGCATCTAAGTCTTCAATATTCCAATCAGATCCAACTTCCTTGATCTAAGAGATTAAATAGACATAATCTGATCTGATTCTTCAAACAAGTTTCCCAAAGTAATATAATCTTCATTGATGGGCTAGATATAACCCACAATATCAACACCATTCAAAAATCCAATTCAATAAATTTCCAATCATCTAAATCTGAAAACAGGTCAGTTAGTCAAGCGCAACGCTTTAGGAAGTGGGCACTTCGTCAAGAACATCTTAATTTTTCCATATTTCTTGTCATCATTCATTGAAGCATTTGGATATCTTTTGAAAATCATATTAAGAAAAGAAAAAAAAAAGAAATTTGAGATGATAAAAAAAAATTGAAATAAACATAGAAAATGGAAGAATGTTTCAAAATTAATATTACTTGTGTGGGGGACATGTAGGTCCCCTTAATTGTTTCAAATTTACACCCATAGCAAAAAGTCCTGGTAATTTGGAAATTTGCAACAATGCATGTCTTTTACCATTGCTAATGACCATTAATTGTGTTAAAGCTACCAAAATTAGGTATTTTTGTAGTGGGCAACAATCAAGTCCTTCTCAGCCTCAGGTAATAAGGTTGGGAAATTTGACCCAATTTTGCTAATGACCAAAATATATAGTCCCAACAACAAATTGTATATTGATAGTACTTGTGCTTAATGATGTCTTGCATTGGAAACTATATTTACTCCCCATAGTTTTATCATGAAAATCTATACCTAATCAGGCAGTTCCCTGAATGGGGCAAAAGGGTTTACTTGGTCAAAACAGAACCTGCCCTTTTGGGACTTTTAGATGAGAGTCCAATTTATTGACCAAATTAAACATGTATGATTTGTTCACCTACAACATGCATAAATATAGAAATTTCTAAACTCTACCTGCTATTCTGATTCATGTCTAGTCTTGAATGTGAATCTTGTTTCACTCACCCATTCTTGCTCTTTCTCCTCCTACCTCTTGCCAAATGAAAATGTTGGGTTGGATACTTTTTTCCTTAATAACTTATAATGGCAAAATCAATCACTTTAGAAGAATATTTTTTTGGCTTTATTTATCAATTGGTCCTTGAACTATACCTCAATTTTTCCTAGCTTACTCCAGAAACATTACTAGCCAATAAGAACATGACATGCGGCATGTTCCTATTGGAAACCATACGTTTTTTTGGGTAAAATAAGATAAAATTTATAATCTAGGGATTAATTTGTTAATAAAGCCTATTTTTTCCTCTCCACTTCTATCACATCAACCAATTGCTATAGTAGAGAGAGAGAGGGGGAGGGGATTATAAAGTTTTACAATGTGAATAGGAGTAGTTTGTGAAGAATGAAAAAAAGGAAATGAAGGATTCAAAACATTGACTTGCATGAGCTGCTTTTTTCCGTAAAATCTTTATTTAGTCCTCACACTATGAGGGAAGGAAGGAAATAGCTAAGAAAATGGGGATATGAACTGATTTGGTCCATGTACTGTGCCCCGTCTTTCAATCCAACCCATGCTTACCACACTGTCCAAATCCCTCCCTTCAACCTTTTTACCGTCACTGTCTCTCTCTTTCTATTCTTAAGGCTATTTTTGGGAATGTTCATAGAAAATTCCTCTTTATATCAAACAAAACCACTCTTCAATCTTATTTTTAGTAAAATATGCATGCATTCATATTTTATCATCATTTCCTTTACCTCTAGTTAGACTTGGGCCGGGTCGGGTAAATACAAAATTTTAAGAAAAATAGACTTAAAATTTTGTTTAAGTTCGATCTAAATAAAAAATGTTAAACCCAAGTTCAGTTCAACCCACCTGTATTAATTTTTTTATATAAAAATAAATTTAAAAATTATAATACATCAAATACTCTAAAACCATTAAAATAAATGTTTCCCGTCAAAATAAAAATACATTAAAAAAAATCATTGTACTTAAATAACACTAAGATAGTTGCAACTTAGCAAGCAAATGTCTTTAAAATAGTAGCAAAATTAAGAGAAAGGATTGTACGAAATAGTGACTCCACGTCATCTGTATCCATTTCCAATAGTTTTATGCCACATCAGTATTCTTATCCTGAATTTTAGGATTTTAATTTAGATTTTATTTTTTTCAGGATAAAATCTTGAAATTCAGGATAAGAGTACTAATTTGGCATAAAACTATTGGAAAGGGATACAGATGACGTGGCGTCACTGTTTCATACAATCCTTTCCCCAAAATTAATAATAAAACAAGACTTATATAATATCTAAATAATAACAACAAAATTATAATAATATAATAATAAAACAACAGTAAATAACAAGGGAAAAAAATTAGGCCAATTTAGTTCGGACTCGAGCCAAAAAATCTTACCTGACACCAACCTGTTCAGAAAATGAAATTTATTTTTATCCAAATCTATTTTTCACACCTATATTTTTATTCAAATACTTCTACTTTTTCCATCTGAGCATAGTGTTCTTGACACCAATGAGCATTTATCATGAATCATTTGTGTTCTCCACGAAGCTGCGGGTGGCGGACCGAATGGGTCAAGACCCATGACGTAGGGGTAAAGGGTTCAACCCTTCGTAGACCATAAATTGTAAAAGTAAAGAATAAAAAAGAGGAAATTATTGAAGAAAAAAGTAGTTCCTTAAATCCAGAAGAAGAAAATTTCTGTAATTTCCAATTCAAACTCAGAATCCAATTAATGGTCAAAGGCGCAGAAAATTCTTCAATCTTGAGGGTCGCAAAGGTGGTTTCAATGAGGCAAAGGTCTAGATGAAGACTCTCCCAATGCCAATGGGCCGAGGATGGTTGAAAGGGCAAATCACAGCAGAGCTGGACTTGGTCATCTTTTCAAACTCTAATTTATTTTAGAAAAAATATACCGTGTAGAAAGGCATGTTAAATACTTTGAAAAATTAGCAGCAGCTTAGAAACACACCTAAAACCAGACAACATTTTAAATCCCATTTTACAAGTTTAAATTTCATTTTATATATGTTGAAATCCAATCCCAAAGCAACGCCAAAACACACCATGGACCAACAACAACAACAACACACCACCTTGTCTCTAATCCTTGATGGGTGTAAGTTAGCTAAAGAGCTTGAAGAAAGCATCGGGAATTTGGGTAACCAGCTACAGCCTGAAATCCTTTCCAAGTCTTGTGATGATATCATAAATATCTTTGTTACTGCAAAGCAAAGGTTAAACAATAATGCCCATCATCATCATCATCATCATCATCATCAAGACCCCTCTTTGTTTACCCATCACTTACTCCACCCACCTCAGGATTCATCTGCACACCACATGCAGACTGATCCCAGTTTGCAGGAATGGTTAAAGTATGGTGTTATTACACAAGCAGTGGACATGATTCAATCTTGTAGACCCAGCATTAGCATGGGGGGAGAAATCCAGGCTATGGATGTGTCAGATTCTGGTAAAGCTGCTTCTTCTTCCTCATCTCAACGTTCCCATAGAAGGTAATTAAATTAGAAAAAGAAAAAGAAGTTTCCACTGATTAAATTATGTATATACTGGAACCAGTTTTTCAATGTACTAGTACTGGATATTGATTATATATGTATATTTAAAGCAGTAGGAAGGATGATGAAGAGAAATGCAAAACGAGAGTAGCTGCTCCTCAGATGGGAAATACCGACCTTCCACCCGATGACAACTACACTTGGAGAAAGTATGGACAGAAAGAAATTCTAGGTTCAAAGTACCCCAGGTAATCAAATCTTTCTTTCCCATTCACAGTCATTAGATTTTTCTAAGTTCTTCGAAAATCAGATATTCACAACGTAAGTCTCAACTATATAATTCAAAAAGGAATCATTTATTATTGCAATATATAATATATGCATGCATGTTTACATTCATATTCAAAACTTTGATAAAGTATAAAAGGCCGGGTCGCTCAGAATTTGACTTGGTCTCGTTCTATACTCCATGGAATTAAGAAATGACTGCTTTCTTCCCTACAAATAAATAAAAAAAGTTGACTTCTTTAATATCGTTTTTCTTAAGGAGACTGCTTTAATATCGTTAAACACACACTCATGTATGAATGTTCATGTTCTACTAAAACAATCCCATCTTAGTATACAAGAGTTCAAAGTTATACAGTGATATATATTGCTGGGTTGATATCTGATATATTAACTAGGGTTCATAGTGATCACCTTTAAGTGAGTGATGAATTGATGATGATAGTCATTCGTCATGCACCCATATAGTTAGGTTTCAGTTATCTAATGATTGAAGCCATATTTAATTGATTTATAAACAAATTTTACCATTACATCAACAATAATTCTTATATGAATTTTAATCAACAATAATTCTTATATGAATTTTAAAAATTGTGTTAGTGTCATAAATTAACTCGATATTTAATTTTTAAAATTAGAATTTTAATATTAAATTTTCTTTTCACTGGCTTAATAACTTTTGACAACAATTAGAATGCATTTAATATTCTTATTATGATATATTTACCTATATTAATTTTCTTTTACTCAAAAGTTAAGCTATTTTTTATTTTGATATATTTCATACATATTGTATATGTATCACACTTATGTTCTAAATACGTAATTTTCACACACATGCATGTGTGATAGAATTTTTAATATATATAGAACATTCTCATTATGTGTTCTGATCATATCTACTCTTTTTGACGCAATGCTTAGAATTACCTATAACCCTTCCCCAACCCATAAATAGGATGATAATGCGCTTCAACGTACTCAAACCTATATCGTCTTACATTAACAACGATATTCATACCAATTTAACTAATACTCAATCCACACATCTCTAATATATATTCACTTCTTACCAAATATATTTAAGTGTGATAATATATATATATATAAGAGAAAAAAAAAAGTAAAAAAAGGGAGTAGAAAATTAAAAACATGTGGGGTTTATTTTCAGGGCATACTACAGGTGTACACACCAAAAAATGTACAACTGCCCTGCAAAGAAGCAAGTGCAACGTCTAGACAATGATTTTTACACATTTGAAGTAACCTACATTGGTCAGCACACGTGCACCATGTCCTCCACCGCGCCCTCAATTCCGCAGCCACCCCCGCTATTACATGATCAGATGGTTATGACTCAAGCTATGGTGTCTCAGCCTGCACTACCTCCCATTTCTTCTTCTACTACTTCATCATCAATAGCTCCTTTTGGAAGCTGGCTTTCAATGGAATTTAGCCTTGGTTCGGGTTCAGGTGGAAGAGGTAGCGGCGGTGCTGGTTCATCATCAGGAGGAGGCTCAGCTACAGGCAGTCGATATGGAAGGGATGTTGAGTATCCGGCAGTGGCGGATATGGCTGATGTAATGTTTAATTCAGGAAGCAGCAGCAGCAATAGCATGGATTTTATTTTTCCATGTGCAGAAGACAAATGGGAGGCCCCCGGCTCAGGGGACAAGAAACATTGTTGAAATATTTGCTAAAGCTTAGAAACGTTATTCATGATTAATGGAGACTAATTGGGGGTCGTCGGCTCTATCTCTTTCATGCACATAACACGATGATGCATGTACTAAATTTTGCTGTTTTCACAATATACCTCGCATAGGCTTAGATTACCCACTGATCTCAAGTTTATCAAATAACTTTCCTTTTGTTTCTTGTAACTTTATTATACTCTAATGGGTATGTATTATGGAAACAAAGCATTTACTTCACTACTTCCTTGATAATTTGTGCATGAAAAAGAAAAAAAATTATAAGAGAAAGGATTGTGGTATATCAATTTATTTGTATCCCTTTCTAATAATTTAATGCCATTTCAGTATTTTCGTTGTTGTTTTCACCTAGGATAAATCAATTGGACCTCTCATCATATTGGAGAAAAGACATTAGGCATATTAGCAGGCTTAATCTATCTTAGTGTCCGCCCACCCCAACGTTTATACAAAGGATTACGTATAAAAAATATTGAAACCGTCCTTTACAGTAGTATAGCTGTTGTCTTTTTTGCAACTTTTGTTGTTGATGTAACAATGCGGCATGGTTCAACAACTACCCCCATTGAACTATTTGGTTCTACTCATTATCAATGGGATGAATTATTCTTCGAGAAATGTATCCGAGGGTTAGTGTTGGGTTAGCCAAAAATTAAAGTTTATCAGAAGCTTGGTCTAAAATTCCTGAAAAATTAGCTTTTAATAATTACATTGGCAATAATCCGACTATTAGAGTGAGAATTTAGTTATGAAATTACTAAAATACCTTCTTATATACAAATTAAGTTATATCTTTATGAGTGTCTTTTTATATAATAAATCAATAAAAATTTTATCATAAGATGATTTGAACTCAAAACACCATGCGCGATAAACAATTACCTTTACTATTATAACCAAAACATAAATTAATTTTATGTAACTTTTTAATAAATATGTTTGTAACATAAATTTTTTTCACTCACATTGTGATCATGCCATAAATCTAGTTTATACTATTATTTAAATATTTGACTAATTTGATGTTTTTCTCAATCGGTCTTAACTCAATTGTGAAATTATCAAAAGCTGAATCTTTAAATTCTAATATGAGGGTATTTTTGTCTTTTCATATTTTCAATTAAATAATAGGTTAAAATGTGTTTATAGTTACTGTACTTTTCAAAAACATGAGGGTATTTTCAGTAATTTAATCTCTCTACTTTTCAGATTTTAAAATTCAAGTCTAATTGTTAATACTTATATTTTTTTTTTGTTAAATTCAGTTAATTACAACTTTTTTAATTACATGACTACCAAGTAAGTATTTTTTTTTAATTTTAAAATGTCACAACAATCAATTTAACATAAAAAATTAATAGTGTTAATAGTTGAACCTGAATTTTGAAATATAAAAAGTAAAGGGACTAAATTCCTAGATTTACAAATATATAGAGACTAAATTCT
Organism: Gossypium arboreum; assembly: GCF_025698485.1. Taxonomy (NCBI): domain Eukaryota; kingdom Viridiplantae; phylum Streptophyta; class Magnoliopsida; order Malvales; family Malvaceae; genus Gossypium; species Gossypium arboreum. Next base: position 1,736,832 of record NC_069073.1, on the reverse strand, counting down.
CAAAATTTGAAAAGTACAATGACTTAGACACATTTTAACTAAAAATAATACTACAATAGGATTTGAACTTAGAACATATAATACTTAAAATTTTAACTTAACCATTTCAATCAAAGCCTCACTTGGTCTTAAGATAATTTTATATAAATACATTTTTACAGCTTATATGTTAAAAAGCTCTTAAGAAAATGCAAAATAAAAACAATTAAACCCCTATATTAAATTCGCATCCAATTAAGTCCCTCTATTAATAGTTTTCATCATTGATCATGTGGATCGTTAAAATAAATTGATGGACCAATCAAATGGTGACACACAACAACGTTTGGTTTAATCTAATATTTTTCCTATAAAATGATTTAAAAGTTATAAAAATCAGAAAAATTATAAAAATTATAAATATTATCAAATATTAAAAATATGAAAACTGATATCAACTTATAAAAGTTATAAAAATCTAATAAATTATAATTTTTATAAAATTATTAAAACATATTAAAATTTTCATAAAATCGTATTAAAATTCTAGTATAAAATGTATTAAGATTGATACAAACTTATAAAAATTATAAAAGAAAACATAAAAAAAAGATGAACTGAATCGGATCAGTCGGTTGGATTGATTAGATTGAAATCTACAAGGGTATTAGTTCAGAGAAAACTATTGAATCGACGGTTGAACTATTTTTTTAATATTTTAATATCTTTAATGTTTTATTTAATTGGTTCGACCATTGGTTCAACGGCAAATTGATGGCCTAATTGGTTCGGTCATTGGCCCATGTTAGCTCAATAGACCAACTAAAATAGCCAAGAGAGAGTGAATTAACTTTTAAAAGTTTAGTGGAAGCAAGGATAAGAAAATGAGACAATGAACACAATGGTTTTTGAGTGATTCAGCTCCAGTTGCTTACTCTACTACCTTCACTTTCCACCATCAAAGATTTTCTCTAATTCACTAATATGATGAACCTTTGAGGACAAGGTTCAACCTTACAACTCCCTTAAAATTTCTACCCAAATCTTAAAGAAACAAATTCTATCAAAAGAGCAAACAAATAAGGAAACAAAGAAACAATCCTTATAATATTAGAATGTTTACAAATGAAGTACACACCCAATAAAAAACACTTAAGCTAAGAAAATACAATGAATGCTCACTAGTATTTACAAGAGAAAGATGATGAATTTAAGCAAAAAGGGTTGGTAAAGAATTTCTTGATGTTTCTTGATAGCTCTTGATCTCTTGTAATCTCTTATGTTGTTGTAGAAGCTTTAGAAGCTGATATTTATGGTCTCTCATTGATTGCCAACCGTTGGAGTTGTTAGGAAAATGAATTGAGCAGTTGGAGGTGTAAAAAACAAAGCATTAAGGACTCTTGCAACAAAAAAGTATTGATACATTTGAAGGGGTATCAATACTTTGGGCATTTAATGCCTAAATTTAGTGACCGTTTAAGCCTATAGTATTGATACAATAGGGAATGTATCAATACTTACTATGAGGTATCGGTACCTTGGGGAGGGTATCAATATTCGAGCAATTTTTCTTTATTTTCCAAAACATCGAACCTTAAAATAGTATCGGTACAAAGATAAGGTATTGATATTTTATGAAATGTATCAATACTTTTGATTTTTACTTAATTTTTCTGAAATATCGAAACTCAAATTGGTATTGATACAAGGCAGGGATATCGATACTGTAACCTCCCCAACCCGGCCTAGACAGTAGCCCGATTTCGGGAGATTACATTAACTACTGAAGTGGCTCAGTCGTAATCAAAGTCAATTTTCCTTTTAAAACACAGTTTATTCAAGTGATTTACAATTTATATCCTAGTTTAAGTTATTAAAGATAGGAACGGAATTAAAAGGTAAATCTTTTAATAAAACAATTCAATTTAATTAAATATTAACAAATAATAATATAAATTTTATAAACTATACTGAATGAGATGCATCTAACAATTAAATAAAATTAAATCCCAAACCATAGTTTATAATATAAAAGAAAACAAAAATAACTCAACCTCCTAAGGAATTAAAAATAATAACATTAACGAAAATAAAAATAGAACAAATTAAATTGGGTTAAATTTAATAGTATGAAAGGCTTTAGAAAATTTAAAAAAATTAAAACTTCTTTCAATTTTTTCACCTAATTGAACCCTTAAACTTATAAAATTGATTAAATCAATCTTTTAACTAATGCTAACCCATAGCGCCTAACAAAATTTCTGGCATAACCGTTAACGATTGTTGAGTCAATCAAAGATGGTAACATGACAATTCATATCAATAAAATTTTAAAAATCAAAATCAAAATTTTAAAAAATAATAATTATTTTAAAAATTCAAGATATGAATAACTAGCCGTAGGGGTGTTCAATCGGTTAATCGACCGGTTAACCGATCCGAAATAACATTAACCAAATTAACCGACCTTTCAAAATTTTTAACCGTTAACCGAACCAAAATTTTTTTAAAAAAATTAACCAAACCGAAAATTTTTCGGTTAACCGAATTAACAGAAAATTATATGTTTTTTAATTTTTGGTTAAAAAAAGTATAAAATTAACCGAATTAACGAATTACCCAAATTAATCAATTAACCGAATTAACCAATTATTTGTATAAAATTATATGTTTTTATTTTTATTTTTAGTTTTAGATTTTATTTTATTTATTAAGTTATTTGTAATTTTATGATTGGGTTGGGTAATTGGGTTGGGTTGGGTACTTGGTTAATATATATTAGATTGGGTATTTGAGTTTATGTTGAATTGGGTTTGAGTAAATAGTGGACTATTTATATATTATAATTTTATTTATTAATTTTTCGGTTAATCCGAAAAAATTTGGTTAATCGACCGGTTTCGAACCGAGTTAACCGTTAACCGAAAACTCAAAAAATTATTAACCGAACCCTACCGAATTAATTCAGTTAACTAACCGATTAACCGAATTCAGTCGGTTAACCAAATTTTTTCGGTTTTACCCTAATTTTGCACACCCCTAACCAGCCGTGCAAATTTATTTGAATTTAGATTCTAAAATTATTAAAATTATAATTAAAATAATAAAAATTATAATAAAAAAATTAAAGCATACATTTATTAAGGAAAAAAAAAAAAACAGATCCTTCAAACTGTACAAAGAAACTTTCCTTCACTTTCTTAGACACCAAACAAGGAAACAAAGCAGAAAAATGGCAGGAAAAGACAAATTCAAACTGTACAAAGAAGGCTGAAAAATCAGTTTGTATGCGGATAGCAACCCATTCTTGCCTGAAACCTTTAGGATGAGCTCCAACCAGGGCAGCAACGAAAGCCTCAAACCAGATCCTTCATAATCTGCTTTCAACTTTCCTTTAAAACCCTTCAATGAGTACTACATCCCCTGAAAATCTCCTCCATTTCTTGCTCTTTCCTACTCATTTTTTTCCTACAAAAATCATATTTGGTGGATAAATCTATATAACAGTATGGTAACATTTTGATGAATCACAAAAGTGCAGAGCTTACTTGGTCTTCTTGAGACCAATAAGAGAATTCACTCATTTCCCCAAGCACCCATGGTTGTTTCAAAGTACATATTTTCCACCAGCTACAAAGAATTGTGGGTTTTTTTTTTTTTTAATTTATAAATTTAAATTTTAAATATTTTTTTTAGTATTTTTTTATAATTTTTTCAAAAACAATATGGACAAATCATTTTAAACTTAATTTTTAAGGACAAATTTACAAATTGTCACCCAACTATGTCTGTGTTCCTGTTTTGGTCATTTAATTTTAAAAATTTAGATATTAACATTTGAATTCGTTCATGTTTTAGTCACCAGCAGTTAAATTAATAACAAAAAAACCTTTTTTCTAATTGGTATAATGAAACATTTAGTCTTCAATGCTTACATATTCTATCAATTTGATGCTAATTCTAAATAATTTAATAAATTTAACTCTTCACATTTACAAATTCTATCAATTTGATCCTCATACTTCTTAACAAAAGCTTGCACGTTTTAAAACAAATGCATCCCATATCTATTAATTGTTTTATTTATGTTGAAATTATCCAATTCGATATATAACCCTTTTGTTTATATTTTTAAGAAGTTAGTGTTAGAAATTAACTAAATACCATTAAAAATAATAAAAATATAAATTTTAAAAATATAATATTTAATAAAATTATATAAATAATTTAATATTTGTAAAAATAATTTCAACCATAAATAAAACAATTAATAGTTGTGGAATGCCTTTGTTTTAAAAGCTTAAGCTTTTGCTATGAAGTTTGAGTATCAAATTGATAGAATTTGTAAATGTGAAGAGTTAAATTTATTAAATTATTTAGAATTAGTATCAAATTGATAGAATATGTAAGTAGTAAGGACTAAATGCTTCATTATATCTGTAACACCCTTATAACCCGTATCCGTCTTCCGAATGGGTTATGAAGTGTTACCAACCCAAAATACCACATTTGTACAATCACATTGATATTAGAACATTATCTTTTATATGCATTCAAAAAAAAAAAAACTTCATACAAACATTCAAAAGATGCCATTTTCGCATGGCTTATATACATCAACATTTCAAAATATCATTCACTTAAGTCTATTCTATACATGCCATACTAGCTCCAAAATATAGTAGTACAAAAAGACAGATAGTGTGACGAGTTGCTGACAATCCCCTTTCCGAGCAGGTAACTGGAATCAACAATCTATAAAACAAAGAAATATAACAAACGGAGTAAGCTTTCATAAGCTTAGTAAGTTTTAAGCAATGTAACAAATAAACTCAATTATACATCAATTATCAAATTTCTCAAAAGGTCATTTCCTATATATATATATATATATATATATATATATATTACCATTTGGCCGAACATACACACACAATCATATAATGCACAATTAGCATTCTAATTTCACTTAATCTGAATTCGTATGGCATAAATAAATCAAACATTTTCACATACTTTCACACCTTGACCGAATGTATCATAACCATAGATATAAATATATCATGTATTCACATATGTATCAAATTATGCTCTTATTATTCAATTCAAATCATACTCACATATAAATACATTGTAACATCCCGAAATAGGGCCTAAACGGAATAGTGGTTGCGAAACTACAAATTCGAGGTAGAAAAATTTATTTTATTATTATTTTTAGGTTCATGGTATGATTGCATGATTGTGTGAAAATTTCGTGATGAAATTCTATGCATAAAGTGCTTAAGTTGAGTTAGGGACTAAATCGAATAATTTGCAAAACTTGCATTCTAGAAGTTTTTAGTATGAAATTACTTTGGAATATTAATTAGGAGGGTTTAAATAACAATTTGACCAATTTTAAGTTCATGGACAAAAATTAGGACATGGAAGGAATTTTTGAAAGTTTAGTAAGGAGGGGTAATTTGGTCATTTGGATATTAAATGAATTAAAAATGGAAAAATAACACAAAAATGGTCATCTTCTCAATTAGTTTCTGCCGATTTTTGCTCTCCTCCATAGTTGGGGTTTCTTCAACTTTCAAGCTTCATAGTAAGTGATTCCAAGCCCCGTTTTTAATGATCTTTACGTTTTTGGAGTCTCGGTAACTTGATTAAGCTTATTCTAGCAATAATTCAACCTAGGGTTCATATTTGGAAAAATACCCATGGCTGAAATTTGTGTATTTTGGTGTTTTATGATAGAATATGAGGTTTTAAATTATGTTAAACAACTTATGCTACTCGGTTTTAAGTGAAAACGAGTAAAATGGCTTAAATTGGAAAAAAATACCAATAGTCATAAGTATATGTTAGAGTGTGATTTTGATATTGCCATAGAAGGGAAAAATGATCAGCATGTCATAAAACATAAGAAATAGGATGAAGTTTAATTTACGAGCCTTGGGGCAAAAGTGCAAATATGTGAAAGTTTAGGGGTAAAAATATAATTTTGCATAAGTTGGGTCAAGGACTGTTTTAATAAATGTGAATATTAAATAAGTTAAATTTGCTATTATAGATCAAGAAGAACAAAATTCGGGAGTAGATCAGGGAAAAGAAAAAGTAAAGGACTAAATTGTAAAGTTTAGTCACATTTTGTATCAAGGTAAGTTACAGTAAATAAATGCAATATTCTTTTATTTTACATTATTATTTTCAATTTCCAGCATTTATATATTATGTTATGAAAATATTTAAAGATGAATTTAAGGTGAAGTGACAGAGGAAAAGTGTTAGAAAGCCCCGGTTGAACCCTAGGAATGTTAGGATATTAGGGTTGACAGACGTAATGTAAATGAGCCATGTAAGTCCATATTAGAAATATGGCTTTGGAGGCAGGATTGAGCCATGTAAGTCCATATTATATATGGCATTGGAGACAGGAATAATTCATGTAAGTCCATGTCAAAGATATGGCATTGGCAGGATATTGATAGACAGGAACGACCCTAGTATCCTTAGTATTCCGAGTGGTTCAATGAGTCAGGATACGAGTTAAATTACAGTGAATTAACAGCAAAGGAAAAACAGATTATACTTATGAAAAAGGAAAGGTCAGGTAAGAAAGAAGGTAAGGAAATAAAGAAGAAGATAGAAATTGAGAAGCAAAGAAATTTATGATGTTAGATGATATTATGCATAATTATCCATTATGTTGAATGTTGTGATTTATTTGCTTGTAAGCTTACTAAGCCTAGTGCTTAATCTCTTTATTTTCTTCTTCTTATAGTACTTATCTAGTCACTCGGGGATTGAAGGAAACGTCGGAGGCCGATCACACTATCAAAGAAATAACTCGGTATAACTAGACGTTTTGTTTTGGGTATGGCATGTATAGAAACTTAGCTACTTTTGGTATAATATGAACAATGAATGATGTGTAAATACTTGCTAGTGATTAGCTAATAAAATAGCCGATGATATACATGTTTATTAATATGTATGATTGAATGATGATTATCACATGAAAATTATGAAAAATGTGAAAGTAACCTAAAAACAGATTCAAGTAACAGAAATGATGTAACTTTGAAAAATCACTAAAAATTGTAGAAACATAGTTTGAAGATGAATAATATATGAAATTAAATCTTATTATGTATATTTTCTTATGGAATAAGCAAAACAGGTAAAGGTATTATATTTTATGAGATATCTGAGTTTTAGTGAAACAGGGTCAGAGCGATTTCTGAATCCCCTATTTCAACTTTGGAAATTCACCATAAATTGTACAAAACTAATTATAAGGTGTAATTTATATGGTTAGAATCCTTGTTGAATCTAGTTTTTATAGAAATAAACGTCTTAGTCATATGAATTTTTTACAGGAAGAAACATGGTTCGTAGTAAGAAGAGGTCAGTGCAGTTGAGTTTTGAAACAGGGGAAACTTTAACTAATAAACTGTACTAATTGGCCAAGTCAAAAATTATAGAAAAAAATTAGTAGATAGATATATGAGTCTAGTTTCAGGAAAAATTTACGGATCTAAATTTTGAGTTTTGAAACTCGAGAAATGGATTTTTAAGCAACCATGACGCAGAAAAACAGTTTATTTCAAAAAAATTAAAATAAGTGGTTTAGAGTTGTTTAAAAGATAAGATAAGTTTAGTAACACCTCAAGCTTGACTCCGGTGACGGTTTCGGGCGTGGGGGTGTTACATACATAATATGTACCTGGCCAACTTAACGTATTGAATGTATTCATTTGTCGTTCTAACACATGGTATCTTAGTTTTAGACTTTTATCAAACCACCGGCATTCAGCCTGCTAGGTTTAAAAACCAGAATTCATTCACTGGCATTTCGCCTGCTAGGCTCGAGGCCTGAATAGTGTCTCACCGACATTATAGCCTGCTAGGCTCAAAGGCCCGAATAGTATCTCTGTAACGTCCCCCCTACCCGAGACCGTTGCCGGAGTCAAGCAGGAGACATTACAAAACTTATCTTAGCACTTAAACAGTTTTCGTAGTAAACTATCCATCTGCGTCACAGTCGCTAAAAAAAATCATATCTCGAGTTACGAAACTCAAAATCCAATTCCGTAAATTTTCTCTGAAACTAGACTCATATATCTACTTACTAATTTTTTCTAGAATTTTTGGTCAGGCCAATTAGTACAGTTTATTATAAGAAGTCTCCCTTGTTTCAGGGTTCAGCTACTCTGACCCTTGTGCACTTCGAATCAAATTTCTTCCTGTACAGAAGTCCAATGACTATGCCATTTGTTTCAATTAAAAATAGACTCAATAATGAATCCATACAAATAAAGTTTGAGTCCTAATTCTTAATACACAATTTATGGTGAATTTCTAAAGTCAGAACAGGGAATCCAGAAATTGTTCTAACCCTGTTTCACCAAAACGTAAATATCTCATAAAATACAACTCTTTTACCAATTTTGTTTCTTCCATATGAAAATAGATTCATTAAGCTTCAATTACATATTTTATTCATCATCTAATTCACTTTATACTATTTTTGGTATATTTTCAAAGTTGGACTACTGTTACTGTCCAAATCTGTTTTAGTATAAAATGTTGATAACTAAGTTTATAACATCTTCATTTCTTCTTTCTACAACATTTACCAACAATTCCTCTTATTACTCTTCACTAACATATCAAAACATACCATTCTTAAGGTTTTGGTAACATTTACAAAACATACCAAAATATCATTTAACAACTTAGATACTTTCAATATAACCAAAAGACATCCTAGGTACAATGCCATTTTCCAAAAGATAGAAACTTCACCAATTTGAGTTTGGGGATCGGCTTGTATCTTTGAGTCCTTATACTTTCGTACCTAGCCTACGCGGAAACAAACCGTCGCTGAGAATACTCTCAGTGGTATTTCTATAAACAATAGCTTAATCAACTTTAAAACATGGTAATTCAAACACATTATTGCTATTATTCAATATCAATCAAGACTTTAATAACCTTTACTTTATTTACCCTTATTAACATAACTCGGACACGACGGATACACGGATCCAACCCACACTCGGGATAAGCACATAGGGCTTCATCGGAATAAATCCGAACTTTAACATTATAGTACACAAAGTACTTCATCGGAACAAATCCGAACTTTAACGAGAGTCGACACATAGTGTCTCATCGACTCAATGTCGAATATCCCAATACTTCCAATTCCTATGACATGTCAACTATATCCGACTAGCCCGACATCATTAATAGGGTATTCAAAATCACATTCATTTCAATATGGTAAAAATACTTACCTCATTCACATTTTCATACAATATAAATATCAAATATAGCAATAACGATTAAGCTCGGTTTATAGAAATACAAACCACTATTTATCGAATTTAATCGATATCTTCGTTCACTTTCTCTTTTCCTTCTTTGATGACGATCCGATTACGCTTTGCTACTAACAATCATACAATTAAAATTCATCAATATACTAATTCATAAAACACATTTTCACTTTCTATCAAACTTTTACAAAATTCCAATTTCGTCCTTTTTCCATTACCAATCTTTTTTCTTTAACTTAAGCTTCATATTCTCTTTTAATCAACTCATTAACAATTTCTAAGTCATAAAATTCATTATAAAACATAAATTTTGAGCTCTATTCAACTTAATCCCTATTTAAACCTAACTTAGAATTCTTTTAATAAATCACTCAATTTTCACTTCTAACTTCAATTCCTATCAATTTAACCCATAAAACCTCAATTTATTCAACTAAATCAATATCTAAAAATTTTCTATTTTTCTTCATTTGAACCTCATACATGTAGAACTTTGAATTAGGCATCCATAAACATAAAAATCATAAGAAAATGAGCTAAAACAACTTACCAATTAAACTTTAGGGCCTTAATCCTCAAATTTCCCTTTTTCTTTTTCTTTCTTTCTTTCCTTCTTTCTTTCTCACGTTTGCTCTCTGTAACTCTTTCTATGTTTCCTTACTCATTATTATTTATTCATTATACTATATTATATTATTATTAACCTATAAAAAATATAAATTAACATGTGTAATAGCTATAACATAAAATATCTTATAGCTATTACACATATATACCAACTATTACACATGTTATATCATACATTCACACACATGGCACTTAGGGTCTAATTGCTAGATTAGTCCCTTTTACTTCTTTAATCTATAATTAAACTTTTATTCCTTATGCAATTTAATCCTTTAAACTAAATTCAAGCTACTTCACTTAATTAAACACTAAATAACCATTCAACTATAATTCATAAATATTTCTAATAAATATTCATGAATAAATTTCACTGAAACAAGACTCAAGACTCAATTTCCGATACCGTAACTTTCGGTTCATTACAATTCTCTCCCTTAATAAATTTCGTCCTCGAAATTTACCCGAAAAGAGATGGGGTATTGAGATCTCATCGTTTCTTCCGGTTCCCATGTAGCTTCTTCAACACTGTGACTTCGCCATAGCACTTTTACTAAAGGAATACGTTTATTACGTAATTCTTTTACCTCTCGTGCTAGAATCTCAACCGGTTCTTCTTCATACGATAAGTCGGTCGAATCTCTACATTCTCGGTCGTAATAACATGTGAAGGATCCGATCGATATCTTCTTAGCATAGAAACATGGAAGACATCGTGCATTTTCGTGGTTCGGAGGTAAGGCCAATCGATACGCCATTGGTCCAATTCTCTCAATAACTTCGTAAGGCCCAATAAAACGAGGACTTAATTTTCCTTTTGACCAAATCTTAGAATTTTCTTCCAAGGTGAAACCTTTAAAATACTTTATCCCCGATCGAGTATTCAATATCCCGTCGTTTCAAATCGCATACGATTTCGCTATCAAAAGCGCTTTCAATCTTTCCGAATTTTCTTAATCAGTATTTTCCGTTTCTTGAACCAATTCAGTCCAATCATCTTCTTCTCATTCGATTCATCCAACATACGGGTGATCGGCATCTTCGTCCATACAAAGCCTCATACGGTGCCATCTCAGTATACTTGATCGAAACTATTATTATACACAAATTCGCTAATGACAAATAATATTCCAGTTAGACTCAAAATCAATCATATAGGCTCAAGCATATCTTCTAAAATTTGTATTACCCGCTCAGATTGACCATCGATGCGTGGATGAAAAGTCGTACTAAAATGAAGTCGAAAATCGAAAGATTCATGTAATTGCTTCTAAAACCTTGACGTAAACCTTGGATCTCTCGAAATTATTGATTTTGGAATACCATGTAATCTAATGATTTCCGAACATAAACCTCAAAGAAGTTTCTTTAACGACCAATCGGTTCTCACAGCTAAGAAATGAGTGACTTCGTAAGTCGATCAACTATTACCCAAATAGCATCCTTTTTACTTGTAGACATCGGTAATCCCGTCACAAAGTCCATCGTTATTCGTCCCATTTCCATTCGTGAATATTGATGGGTTGAAGTAATCCGATGGAACTTGATGTTCTGCCTTCACTCGTTGACAAGTCAAACACTTTGCCACATATTCGTTATATCCTTTTCATTCCCGACCACCAATACAATTCACGCAAATCACGATACATTTTCATACCTCTAGGATGAAATGCAAATGGACTATTATGAGCTTCTCAAGAATTAACTCTTTCAACTCGTAATTATTCTAATGCAAAGTCGATTCTGAAATCTTAAGCGACCATTTCCATCAATGCTAAAATTTTCATTGTACCATTCGAATCATCTCTTTTCTTTAACAACTTATCATCTTCTAACTGTGGCTTGATCCGATTCGATCAAACATTACGGCTTTATTCTTAATTCACCAAAAGGCTTCCATCTTCAAGATACTAAGTTGTGCAAACATTGCTCGTAATTCAATCGCACTTTTTCTACTCGGTCGTCGGCTACTACATTAGCCTTCCCGGATGATAGTCTATGACACAATCATAGTCTTTTAGAAGCTCTATCCAACGCCTTTGTCTCGATTCAAATCTTTTGTGAAAGTAGATACTTCAAACTTTTATGATCCAGATAAACATAGCACTTTTCACCATAAAGATAGTGCCTCCAAATCTTCAAGGCAAAAATTACAACCGCTAATTCTAAATCATGAGTTGGATAGTTGCGTTCATGCGGTTTCGATTGCTTGTGAAGCATAAGCAATGACTTTCCGTTCGCATCAAGACACATCCCATCCACTCAATGAAGCATCACCGTACACTACAAAATCTCTTTCGATTCGGTAAAGTCAACACCGGTACCTCTGTTAACATTCGCTTTTAATGCTTCAAAACTTTTCGACATTGCTCATTCCAAACAAATGGAATATTTTTCGTAGTAGCTTGGTCATCGGTAAGGCTATCTTTGAAAATCCGTTGACGAATCTTCGATAGTAACCACCAATCCGAGAAAACTTCGTACCTCGATACATTCTTAGGAACTTTCCACCGAATAACCGCTTCAATCTTCTTTGGATCCACTCTAATTCCATCCGCCGATACGACATGACCAAGAAACACAACTTCGATAACGAATTCACACTTGCTCAATTTTCCGTACAATTACTTTTCTCGTAGTATTTGCAAAACAATGCTGGAGATGTTGCTCATGATCTTTTTCGACTTGGAATACACCAAAATATCGTCGATAAAAACTACTACGAACTGATCCAAGTATGGTTGAAAAATCCGATTCATAAGATCCATAAAAGCAGCAGGGGCATTTGTCATCCAAATGGCATCACTAAAATTCATAATGCCCATACCTCGCATGTAATGCCGTCTTCAATATGTCGCACTCTTTTACTTTCAACCGATAGTATCCCGACCTTAGATCAATCTTTGAAAATACTGAGCTCCTTTCGCTTGATCAAACAAATCATCTATTCGGGAAGTGGATACTTGTTCTTGACAATCAATTTGTTGAGTTGTCGATAATCAATGCACAATCGCATCGACCCATCTTTCTTCTTAACAAATAACATTGGAGCTCCCCATGGTGATGTACTAGGTCGTATAAAACCTCATCCAATAAGTCTTGCAACTGTACTTTTAATTCCTTTAGCTCAAGAGGTGCCATACGATGCGGAGGTATCGATCTGGGATCTGCACTGGTAGACTTCAATCACAAATTCTACCTCTCGATCGGGGTAATCCGGTAATTCCTCGGGAATACATCGAAAATTCACATACAATCCGAATTTTACTACATCGACTTTCAACCGAATCCGAATTAATCACATATGCTAAGAAAACATTACAACCTCGATGAAGAAGCTTGCTAGCTTTAATGGTCAAACAATACGAATTGATCCACTAGTCCAAATACCATTTACTTCAATTCTATCTTCACTTTCATTCGAACAATAAACTTCTTCTTATAACAGTCTAAAATCACTCCATGTTCGATAACCATCCATTCCCAAAATAACATCAAAGTCGCCAAATGGCATAATCAATGATCAACAGGAATATTCTATCTTGAATCATTAACGAACATCTTCGACATATATGGTTCACTAAAGTAGTTTGTCCCGATGGACTAGACACTTCTATTATAACTTTAGACAATTCAAACTCTAATTTTTTGTCACAACTACTTTCAGATTAACATATGAATGTGATGACCGTGGTCTATTAAAGCATAAACGGTGCTGAATTCAATAAGAATATACCGTCACCACATCGTGAGCATCTTTCTCTTCTCGAGTCCTCACAACATACGCCGAGCTGGAGCTCTAGCTTGATTGTTGTGTAGCACTCTCACTAGTTCTTCTAGTACCACCTCTAGCAAACGAACTACTTGGCCGATCCCCGACCTCTGGAAGCAAATTTAGATCTTTGCACTCTCGTCGGTGTTGTTCCGGATATCTTTGGGCAATCTTTAATAAAGTGATCGGTAGCTCCACAACGAAACAACCTCCATCAATTTTCTACACTCCTCTTTGTGTCGGTTTCCACAATGCTCACATATTGGAATTTCAGATTCTCGAATCGGACTTGGATATTGCCAAGAGACACAGATGATCTGTTTTTTCCGACCTCGATCACTCCTTTCGATCGAGAACTAAATCTCAATTACCTCGTGATTCCTTTGACCGCTTAGGTCATGCGGACTTGAACTAACCATTCGGGACGTTTTTCATCGAATAAGCAACTTGGACTTTTATCCCTTCCAAGAATTTGTTCAATCATCTTAGCTCTTTCCATTAAATCCATAAACTCGGTGATTCTAAGAGGCATCAACTGTAGTCTAAATTCATCTCGTAATCCTCTTAAAATCTTTTACATCGGTTTCTTCATTCGGTACAAACTCGATGGCATATCTGCTCAATCTCGAAATTCTCGCTCATAATCCACTATAAGCATCTCACCTTGTTTCAGTGTTAAGAACTCTTGTCTTTTGTCTTCTATGTCCATTTCTCCCAAATACTTATTTTGAAACTCTTTTGAAAGAAGTCCCAACTTATCTGTTCCTCAAGTACATTCTCAATCACCGATTCCCACCATACTAAAGCTTCCTCTTGCGATAATGAGACAACACACACTAAGCTTTCTTGTGGTGTACATTCAAGTTGCTTCGAACTCTCTTTGTAGTCTTTAACCAATTTTCAGCAGTAGTCGAATCAATTCCTTGGCACCCAAAAATTCAGAGCTCCATATTTTCTCAATTCTTTAATTGGAGCTCTTCGGGTAGTAGGGATAGAGGACGTAGCAAGCATAGTTCCTACCGCTTTTTGAAGGGCATCGGCGATTATTCTAAAGACTTCAGTATTGTCACTTCCAACATTCGGTTGATTTCCTACTGGATTCACACTTGGAGTTGCAGACTCCGATTCATTCACATTATACGGTTCATCATCTTCACTATACATCTCTTGATCAGTATCCTCAATGCTTTTATCAGACATTCTTAATGCTATAAAACAAAAATATTCAACAAACATATCAGCATCCAATCCCAACTCAAATTTGACTCAGTAATGGCATGTACCTCTAGATTCCCATTGACATTCGATTTAGTCCTAGAACCGAATAAACCTAAATAGCTCTGATACCAATCAATATTGTAACGTCCCCCTACCCGAGACCGTTGTTTGAGTCAAGCGGAGACATTACAAAACTTATCTTAGCACTTAAACAGTTTTAGTAGTAAACTATCCATCTGCGTCACAATCGCTAAAAAAATCATATCTCGAGTTACGAAACTCAAATCCAATTCCGTAAATTTTCCTGAAACTAGACTCATATATCTACTTACTAATTTTTTCTAGAATTTTTGGTCAGGCCAATTAGTACAGTTTATTATAAGAAGTCTCCCTGTTTCAGGGTTCACTACTCGACCCTTGTGCACTTCGAATCAAATTTCTTCCTGTACAGAAATCCAATGACTATGCCATTTGTTTCAATTAAAATAGACTCAATAATGAATCCATACAAATAAAGTTTGAGTCCTAATTCTTAATACACAATTTATGGTGAATTTCTAAAGTCAGAACAGGGAATCCAGAAATTGTTCTAACCCTGTTTCACCAAAACGTAAATATCTCATAAAATACAACTCTTTTACCAATTTTGTTTCTTCCATATAAAAATAGATTCATTAAGCTTCAATTACATATTTTATTCATCATCTAATTCACTTTATACTATTTTTGGTATATTTTCAAAGTTGGACTACTGTTACTGTCCAAATCTGTTTTAGTATAAAATGTTGATAACTAAGTTTATAACATCTTCATTTCTTCTTTCTACAACATTTACCAACAATTCCTCTTATTACTCTTCACTAACATATCAAAACATACCATTCTTAAGGTTTTGGTAACATTTACAAAACATACCAAAATATCATTTAACAACTTAGATACTTTCAATATAACCAAAAGACATCCTAGGTACAATGCCATTTTCCAAAAGATAGAAACTTCACCAATTTGAGTTTGGGGATCGGCTTGTATCTTTGAGTCCTTATACTTTCAGACCTAGCCTCATGCACGAAACAAACCGTGCGCTGAGAATACTCTCATGGTATTTCTATAAACAATAGCTTAATCAACTTTAAAACATGGTAATTCAAACACATTATTGCTATTATTCAATATCAATCAAGACTTTAATAACCTTTACTTTATTTACCCTTATTAACATAACTCGGACATTTGACGGATACACGATCCAACCCACACTCGGGATAAGCACATAGGGCTTCATCGGAATAAATCCGAACTTTAACATTATAGTACACAAAGTACTTCATCGGAACAAATCCGAACTTTAACGATAGTCGACACATAGTGTCTCATCGACTCAATGTCGGAATATCCCAATACTTCCAATTCCTATGACATGTCAACTATATCCGACTAGCCCGACATCATTAATAGGGTATTCAAAATCACATTCATTTCAATATGGTAAAAATACTTACCTCATTCACATTTTCATACAATATAAATATCAAATATAGCAATAACGATTAAGCTCGGTTTATAGAAATACAAACCACTATTTATCGAATTTAATCGATATCTTCGTTCACTTTCTCTTTCCCTTCTTTGATGACGTATCCGTGCTACGTTTGCTACTAACAATCATACAATTAAAATTCATCAATATACTAATTCATAAAACACATTTTCACTTTCTATCAAACTTTTACAAAAATTCCAATTTCGTCCTTTTTCCATTACCAATCTTTTTCTTTAACTTAAGCTTCATATTCTCTTTAATCAACTCATTAACAATTTCTAAGTCATAAAATTCATTATAAAACATAAATTTTGAGCTCTATTCAACTTAATCCCTATTTAAACCTAACTTAGAATTCTTTTAATAAATCACTCAATTTTCACTTCTAACTTCAATTCCTATCAATTTAACCCATAAAACCTCAATTTATTCAACTAAATCAATATCTAAAAATTTTCTATTTTTCTTCATTTGAACCTCATACATGTAGAACTTTGAATTAGGCATCCATAAACATAAAAATCATAAGAAAATGAGCTAAAACAACTTACCAATTAAACTTTAGGGCCTTAATCCTCAAATTTCCTTTTTCTTTTCTTTCTTTCTTTCCTTCTTTCTTTCTCACGTTTGCTCTCTGTAACTCTTTCTATGTTTCCTTACTCATTATTATTTATTCATTATACTATATTATATTATTATTAACCTATAAAAATATAATTAACATGTGTAATAGCTATAACATAAAATATCTTATAGCTATTACACATATATACCAACTATTACACATGTTATATCATACATTCACACACATGGCACTTAGGGTCTAATTGCTAGATTAGTCCCTTTTACTTCTTTAATCTATAATTAAACTTTTATTCCTTATGCAATTTAATCCTTTAAACTAAATTCAAGCTACTTCACTTAATTAAACACTAAATAACCATTCAACTATAATTCATAAATATTTCTAATAAATATTCATGAATAAATTTCACGGAAACAGTACTCAAGACTCAATTTCCGATACCGTAACTTTCGGTTCATTACAATCTCATTGGCATTATAGCCTGCTAGGCTCAAAGGCCCGAATTATATCTAACCGCGGCATTATAGCCTGCTAGGCTCAAAGGCCCGAATTATATCTAACCGCGGCATTATAGCCTGCTAGGCTCAAAGGCCCGAATAGTACTGTACAATATTCAAATCAACAAGTTTTATATAACACAATCACACCAATTTAGGTACAAGCATCATTCGAATATATCATCCTACATTTCATTCACTTTTATCTCATTTCATCACTCACATTTAAATACATAATAGTTTACACGTAAAATCTTACTCATTTTCATCTAACACTATCATTTGATCATGAAAACATATCACTGTTTACTTCCAATACAAATTGCCATTCGGCCATGTACATATATGACAAGTAACACTTAATTCTCATAATCTATCATGTCATTTTTGAATATTATATATATTTAACTACTTAAAACTTACCTTGAATATTTTCGAACAGTCTCGGATCGGCTATTCAACTACTTTCTCTTTTCCCTTATCCGAATTTGCCCCTCTATGCTCTTGAGCTTAAATTCAACAATTTTAAACTAGTCATTATTCGACTATTCAAGCATTACTTCAAAAATATAATATATATATATATATATATATATATATATATTCGACCTTCACACATATAGATCATAGTAAGTTTATAAGAAAACAATAAGCAACTCACTAACAACTTTTTTATCAATGTTTACCACATAATCACAAATTCACTATATGTTGTCTTCCTGAGCAACAGTCACTAAATTATTTATAACTGGAGCTACGAAACTCCAAATCAATTGTCGTAAATTTTCCCTGAAAATAGACTCATATATCTTTTATCCATAAAATGTTCGGAATTTTTCGTTTGGCCAATTAATACCAGATTTTTCTTAAAGTTTCCCCTGTTTCACTGTTTGACTAATCTGACCACCTTTACTACGAATCGAATTTCTAATTGTACAGAAGTCAAAATATGTTCTCGTTGATTTCATCTGAAACTAGGCTCATTAAGCTTTAATTACATAATTTATTCAGCTTCTAACTCCATTCTCACAATTTATGGTGATTTTTCAAAATCACGTTACAGCTGCTGTCCCAAGCAGATTTACTACAATTTACTCTTTCACAACTCTTTGCATTCATATTATGTAAACATGTATATCACCAATCAATTTCATAACATATCTATAATTTCACTTAAGCATAATCTCAATACAATACATTGTGCTCAAATCATTATTCAAGTTCAAATTCGGCTAACACATATAAACACTAGCAACTAAATATTAACATTGCATTTCACCATAATAGCCAATTGCCATTAAACAATTAAGCCACAATTATTCAATACTACAAATATAGCATTATCATATAAATAAACCCGTAATGACCTAATATGCATACTTGTCGAACCACAATTAAGGCACAAACCTAACATTTTAGTCTTTTATTATCGTACCTCAAACAAGGCATATTAATAAAATCATTCATATAACATATTCATCATTTGTTTTTATCAACCGTACCTAATTAACTAATCATTCCAATGTAAGATACAATCACATACATTGTCATTACATCCATTTCATAATAATTAATACCCACTCGAATATATATTTTTGCATTATAGCAAAAACACATTCCCAACTAAAGCATTACTCAAACTGATTCATTTACCCAAGTATATCACGCACTTACACATTAAACATAATTTTCAAATTGAGCTAATTACATGACCGATTGTACATCATAACTATCATCATTATCAAACCATTTCCAAAACATATAACACCTTCAAAGACACCCAAACAACCCATAGCCGAATGCATCATTTCAAACCAATAACAAAAATTAAATCATGGGCTATGAAAGGAGTTTAGCAATTAACTCAATTTCACATAAATTATCAAGAAATAAAATCAAACATACCTCCAATTAGAAACACCAAGGCCGAATATCCAAGAACCTTTTGTTTTACTTCTTTAAATTTCGGAAAAAATGAAAGAAGAATGGATGAAAACTTTGTTTTTCTCACCTATTTTCTTTTATTAATTAATATGTTTCCTCTTATAAAATCAATAAATATTATAATACTAATATGGAATGCATATAATATTCATTAGGTTATTATTTTACAATACAAAATACATATTTTACTTGTCAACTATCATCATTGCCATCGACTAATTTAATAGTGGTCCATTTGACATGCAAGTCCTCCTTGTAATATACCATGCATTATTCGGCCCTCTAAATTCTTCCTATCACATTTTTAAGTTTTAACACACAAGTCCTTTTTAGCTAATTCCACATTCAAATGACAAAGTTAAGATACGATACTTTCACATATACACTTTCACATATAATAAGCATAGAATATAACATTTAATTATTATCGTGACTCGGTTTTGTGGTTCCGAAACTACTTCCTGACTAGGGTCAAATTAGGGCTGTTACAATATCAATTAGAAAATGGCTTTACGTTATTAATTTAACTACTGGTGATCAAAACAAGAATGAATTCAAACATTAATACTTAAATTAAAAAATTTTAAAGTTGGGTGACCAAAAATAATTCTTATTTTAATTTTGGAAATTTAACTTTTGTGGATGTGGCACTGTCATGTTGGTGATTGGTGCTAACGTGAATTGTCATGTTAATATCCATTGCCTAACTCAGTAGCCGTTAATGGTCATGTCAACGATCTTATTAGAAACTAGCTATTAAACTGTCAATGGGTGTTTTGGTCAATTTTGTAAGTTTAAGGCTCAATTTGGTACAAAAAGTTGGGAGGAATTTAATTGATTTTTTTTTAAATTCTTCTAGAGCCTTTTGTTCTATTAAACCTTTAAAATTAGAAAACATTGTTTTTTCTTTGGGTAAATTACAGTCAGTATTACTAAACTATTAGTAAGTTTATGTTTTAGTCACTTAACTCCAAAAAGTTACAAAATGGTTACTGAACTATTCGAAAATTTTTATTTAAATCACTAGGTTGTTAAAATTGTCGCTATATGACTTTCTTTGTTCGCATAGCCTTCATCAATCAAAAGCTTTATTTCTCCTTCTCTTCTACACTTCAATTTTTTTTTAAAATGAAACTGCTTTGAGTATCGAGAATTTGTGAACTAAAATCCAAACAGTTTTTTTCTCCAATCTTCAACACTGACAGTTAGATCAACTTAGATCTAAAGTATATTTTTTTACTCATTGATAGGTACCGATAATCATCGCTTGGAAAATTTCAAATAGTTTAAAAACTATTTTATAACTTGATAAAGTTAAATGATTAAAATGTAAAGTTAGTAATAACTTACTGACATCGAGTGTAATTTAGTTTTATTATTACTTAATTAATTAATAAACCTAGTCTTATTATTTATTATTAATTCTTGAAATAACCGGCAGAGCCGGGTATAAAATCTAGCTACTGTTTAAAATGGAATATGAAAACATTGCGGTGGGCAGAGTAATTGAGTTGACAAGAAGCTACACCATCAGACACTCACTTCCATCAAAATGATAATCATGTTCAATCTCTGCAGGCTTCAGAAACTCATATTGGAAAGCCCGACAATCCCCATAATCACACCCCATCCCATGCTCCAATGAGTATTCAAAACCACCACCACCACCCATTATCTCTTTCCACACCATACAATCCATGTCTGTAATATCACTTGCTGCTGCTTCCTTGGCCTCCTGCTTTACGGATGGAAATGCAGCTGGGTTCAAATGATGATGCTTGGTTGGGATTTGGAAATGGGATCCCATTTGAGATTCCCAAGATTCAGAATCAGGGATGATTTGGGGAGCCCTGAATGAATCCGTACAGGTGTGGGTGCCAATATAAGTGATCTCATACATTTGGGGATCATCTTCCAATCTTTGGACTTGTTTCATGGCTCTACAACCTTGTTCATACTTGCGAGTGCACCTGAAGTAACTCCTGTACTTATCATAACAAGCTCAACATGATTAAGAAATTCACTCACATTTACTCTAATACTACATTGTTTGAATGAAATGAATGAATTACCTTGGGTGTATAGAATTGAGGATCTTCTTTTGCCCATACTTTCTCCAGGCTTGACCATCTTCCATTGTAGCTGAAACAACTGTCCATGCCTCAGCATCCCTCCTGGAACCAGTCACATCCAATTATTAATACAAATTTTATACATGTATGAACATCCAATTAAACATGTAGAATGAAGAAATCATACTTTCTCTTGTAACAGCCCCTCTTATCCTTAGAGCCAGGTCTCTTGCTGCTCTCACTACAACCCTCGGATCTCCGATCTTCACACCATGGGGAATCATCATTACAGGTTGTCTGGTTCTGAGAAACCTCAGAAGAGTCGATGCAACTCAGAGCAGAAATTGTGTGATTGAAAGATGTCAAGATGTTCTGCACAAGTATTTCCTCAGCCGACAAACGCCCACCTTCTTCAGAGGGATTATGGAAAAGAATCTGAAGCTGAGTAGCACACTCTTGCCCATGAACCAGTTGTTGAATAACCCTTTTCTTGTTATTTGACAGCGTTTCAGGCCAAGGAGAAAGAGTACCCATAACTATTACAAGCAAAAAACAAATAGAAGGCTAAGCCTCTTCTTTCTTTTAGTGCTTTACTTACACCTAGTGAAATATATATAGGATAAAGGAGCAAAAGAGGAAGGTTAGAAGCAAATCAAAGGAAAATGTAAGGAAATGGGAATTAGGAAAAGGAAGGAATTCCTCTGAGTGCTGACAAAAGCAAGCTGACGTTTGTTGATGATGGAAGGCTGATGCAACTTGTGATTTTTTCTGGAATTGACAAGCCTCTACTTTTTCCTTCACATCTGCCATTAACTAGTTTTCATCATTAATCCTTCCAAAACAATGTTCTTGTTTATAATAATAAATTTTATTCCAAGTTCATCTTATTTAACATGCCCTGAGAAGAATGCTAATTGAGTATGAAATTGAAATTGAAATTGAAATTGAAATTGGTCCTACATCAAATTAATGTAAAAAGTGGGAAAAGAAATGCATCTATATGTGATCACGAGGGAGGTTGGTTGATAGCAAAATTTCATGCTCATTTTTAAGTTTCGGTTTGATTTTCAAAAAATTAAAATAAATATTTTTTAATAAATTGAAAATATATTTAAAAAAATTTATATTCAAAAACATTAAAATAGTTTGTATCTAGAATAGTAGCAATATAATAGTAAAATGACGATAGGAAAAAAATTTTAGACAAATTTAAATCGGGCCAAGCAAAAAAAAATTACCTGAGGCTCAATCCATTTAAAAAACAGGTCTTAATTTTTGTTTAAATTTATTTTTTTAAACTTATATTTTTATTTAATATTCTTTTATTTTCCAGACAAGTCTTAAACGAATGATCCGGACATAACCAAGTCTAATTATAAGATAAAAATTGGTAAATATTGTGAAGGAGGGAGCATCGAGGAAGTGTTACACGCCAATGTTTACTATATCTAGAAAAAGAGTAGTAAGAAAAAGGCAAAGTGAATGAACAAAAAGTAAGGTCAGCCGCAATAGAGAGTCGAAACGTAAATGAGAAAAAGAGTAGTAAGAAAAAGGTAAAATGAATGAACAGAAAGTAAGGTCAGCCGCAATAGAGAGTCGAAACGTGAATGAGTGAGTGGGATAATTAATGTGGCTTCCACGAGTTTTCCTTTCCATGCTTCTAGATCCATACCAATTCCAATGTTTTGACTAAATGCAGTGAGAATCTTGAATAAGAGGGTTAGTCTGTACAATTGTCAATATTCCTCGCCAAGTGCAGTAAACAGGGAAGTTAGAAAAAAAGAAATTTAGGGTTTGAAATTAAATTATAATTTGTATTATAGTAAAATATAATTTTATTATTTTAAAAGATTAAATTAAAATTTTATCCTTTTAGGGATTAAAGTATAATTTTACGTTTATTAATTTAAAATTTTAAAAATTTTAAAGGGTCTAAATAAAAAAAAATCATTTTAAACGGGTCAGACCCCTTGCCAACCCTTAGTTATGCCCCTGAATGATAAGGTATATTAGAAAAAATAATTGTAAACCTCAAATATAAATCGTAAAAAGGACATGGGATTTCATTTTGGAAATTCACAACATTAAATCCAAAACTATATATTAAAATAAGTAATGTAGAAGTTAGTCTAACTATCCTTAGGTCCCTGTACTTTTTTAACTTCGGAATTTAGTCTCTCCACTCACTTTTTATTTTAGGAATTCTATCCATCTACTTGTTTGATTTAAAAATTAAAATTTAATCGATAACATTATTGATTAAACTTTAATTTTAAATCGAATATTTAAATATTAAAATATCACGTATTTAAAATAGAAAAAAACTAATAAAAGTGTTACCAATTAAATTTTAATTTTAAATTAATTGTAAAAATTAAATTCTTGAAATTAAAAATATTAAATTTTTAATTAAATATTTAGATGATTTTGTTGATTTATTTATTTTTAAGATTATTATTCTAATTGACACCAAGCAAGATTACAATCTAACATAAATTCTTACAAAAAATTTGGCCATAAAAATTCTTATAAATTTAAATAAAAATGTATTTAAAATAATTAATTTTGATAAATTATCATAAACTTAATTTAAATAATTAGTAGAATATATTATCAATAGTCATATTTTTATCTATACATAATTTATTTTTAATTTTTTAAAAAATAAAATAGTGACTATTTTGGTAGTTTAACGTTTAATATTTTACTATACCTTTATAGGACACTTGTCAACCTCTAACAATTCCATTGGAAATATATCAAAAATTTCTTAATATTATTAAATTAAGTAGATAATTACTTTATATAATAAATAATTAATTACTTAAATTAATATTTTTTCAATTTGGAAGTAATTATTATTTATTTAAATAAATTATTAATATAGGAAGTCAATGGCTACTTAATGTGGCTTCCTTGAGTTTTCCTTGCCTTGCTTCTAGAATCTTGAGTAAGATAATCATCAATATTCTATTCCATTTTCAATGATTAAGATTTAAGATTTGATTTTGGACTAAATTTGATATTTAGGTTTATTTTAGTATTTATATTTTTTGTCTAGTTTGATACTTGAACTTGACAATTAGGTCCTTTTAGTCTTTAAACTTGATAATTTTAAATGTTGGATGATGTGGTATTTTGAAATTGTACCACGTCATCACTTGAAATTTTTAAAATTTATATAATTTTTTAGATGATAATTTGATATAATATTAAGTTGTTACTTTCATTGTTTTAATTGGAATTAATTATTTTTGTGCATTAAAATAAAAAATGATTATCTTTTTCTGATTTATTTTCTCACATTTATTTCCTACCAACCATATGTTGAGTCATTGAAACATCTTTGGCACAACGGAATTTAAAATACAACGGTCTCACACCATGGATCCATGTGCGAGATAATAGATCTAGGATAGAGAAAGTTCAGAATATAAATTTTAATTGGACCCTAACTTATGTGACAAATTAAAGATAATCTCATTTTTTTCCCGATTCCAATCTCTTGACCATATGGTGTGACTTTGGAGGATCTTGTATCATTGGTAGTAATATTAAAATATTTCTAATATTACAAATAATGAGTGGTTTCTAGCGATGCATCACTCAGGGGCGAAGCCAGAAATTTTTTTTTTAGGAGAGGCTAATGTGCAATTTTACATTTATTAATTTAAAATTTTAAAAATTTTAAAGGGTCTAAATGAAAGAAATTTCATTTTAGAGGGGACCGGAGCCCATGCCAACCCCCCTTAGATACACCCCCGACATCATTACTACTCAAGTTGCAAGAAGTTGTGGTCTGACATAATTTTCCGGTGATAATATTAATATGTAGTCTATCCATTTGTTCGTGATATCAAGATTAACCACAAGTCATGAAATAGTCACATTTGTATGGTCTAATCTTTTATTTTTCTGAATACCAAATAGACTAAGATATATAAGTGAGAATGGTATCTTATATCAACTCATTTGAGACGTCCATGCATTTTTAGTCTAATTCTATCAAGAGGCCATAGACATCGATTCCATTAAATAGGAGGGGAAAATCTTTTAATAGTCACTTACATCTTACTATCAAGCTTGTGGTATATCTAACAATATCCTTTATAGTACATCTAATTATAGAAGATGCTTGATTGCATTAAAATATATGACTATCGATATTAAGAACTATGGTGATCTCAAATTTAAGGATCAATCGCATACACCATTATTGCTCTAAGAATTTTTGTGACTTTCGCATAATAATCCAAGAATATTCTCATGACAGGCCGATCCAATAGATTAATATCCAATTGATTAATCTTTGAAATGAACTCATGCGTTTTGTTGACTCAATTTCAGGTCCTATAAAATTATTTTCTATATCAGTTTGATACTTAAAGTTTTCAACCGTTTGTCACTTTACCTCAGTCATTAATGGCATTAAAAAGATGGAATTTCTACTTTTTGGAGAATAAATTCAAACTATCGAAAAATTGAGAAAATTAAAAGAATAGAAAAAATTTAGAAAATCTCAAAAAAATAAAAAGCAAAAAATATAGAAAATTATATAAAATTCTCATAAACTAAAAATATTATTGAAATAGCATTGTTTTATGTTTATTGTATACATAAATAATTATATTTAGCCAATATAAAAATAATTTGATAATTTTTTTTAAATATGTATAATTGAATAAAAATAAAGTTTCTTGTATATATTTGAACCATGATCAAAGTTCATGTATATAATTACAAAGTTCGTGTATATAATTGCATATTAAATCAACGTTTATACATAATTTTGAAATTACTCCCTTTTTTAGGCCAAAATCGAAATCCAAGAAGTTAGTATTTGGGGGCATATTAATAAAAGTAAAACTTTATTGGTAACTTTTTTGAATTTCATGTAATTTTGGCTAAGTATTGAATTACGATAATTTGAGAGAATATAAAATTTAAGAGAATTCGTTACAACTTCGGAAAAATTTGAAAAGAAAGTGAACTTCTCTTCTTAAATTTTTGAAGTTCGCTTTCTTTTCGAGTTCTTTTGAAGTTGTAGAGAACTAAGTTTTTAGGGTCTAATAAAATTTTTAAAAATCTTAAGGGTTTAAAATGAGGATTTTTAAAATTTAAGGGATTAATTAAAATTTTCTAAAAATTTCAATGGAAAACCATAATTAGGAGGCCTAGGCCCATAAAGTGTAGATTGCAGAATAAGATGATGATCTTCTTTTTGCTCTTGCTGCTTCCCAACGCAACCCTGAGGATGTTATCATCATCATCTTCTTCTTCTTCTCAACCCATTTCTGTCTGATTCTTGCTGTGTCTCTGAGGATAAGAGTTGAACATCTTAAGGGGTTAAGGCATATGGAATCGTCCGACAGTCTAGTACAGCTCAAAATGCATCCCTCAATGGGACACCCTAAGAGTCAAGTTAAAGAAACAGATAATTTGTTTTGGAATCCCTGATGTAGGCCAAAGGAATAGGATGGTTTTGTGTTGTATCTTTATGGTTACTCCACTCTCATGTTCTGTTTTTCTTTTCCAGGATTGTTCTGTGCTTCATTATTTTACTTCTGGCTGTTGATCGTTCCAAGCTTATTACGATTTGATGACACAAGTTTTGCGGTGTTATAATATTCTTACCTGCAAACTGTTATGGCAATTAGCAGGTCAAGGAGTTCTTTGAGTTGAAATTTGGCGATTCACCATACATTCAAAACTTGTAAGGATTAGTATGGATGAAATGGCAAAATTTTAATCACCATAAAAAAGTTGAACATCCCCTACCTTGGAAGGAGGATGTTTTAACTGTCCTCCTTGCTGTATATAGGTAGTAGGTGGTGTTCGCAATAACCATGAAACTAGATTTGGGAAGTTCAGCAGGGGTCGAGAAGACTGTTCTCCATCTTAAAGCTCACACCCTTCAAAGTATTGACTCTGGCAAAAGCCACATGATAGTCATATTAGTGGTAGGAGTATTTTGGTGAAGGTCTATGTTGGGAGATGATTTTTGTGCGCAAACAAGGTTGTTGTTATGTGGTAGAAGGCAGACAGTAGTTGAAGGGGTTTTGGTTCTGATTTTCATTTATTTTACATTTTTTTTTTGAATTTCCGATATTTTCATCTTGAAAAAAATTAAATTCAAATAAACTAAAAATACTAAAATTCAGAATGAAACTGTTGATATGGCATTAAATTATTAAAATAGATAATATTTCTATTTCATATCATCTTTCCTCGTCATAAAAGTGCGAAAATAGGTAATTATGAAATCAATATCAAGAGAGTAAAATGAAGTTAGTTATTATCAATAACCTAGAATAAAAATTATTATTAAAAATATTAAATTTGAAATGAAATATAATATAAAAAATTTAAATTATTTTATTTTTATGAAATTAAAAAATGTGAATTTGTAACTTTATTTAATAAAATAATTATATGTATCATAATATCTTATAAATATTTTAATTAATTATAAAATCATTTTATTACTTATTATACTAAATAATAAATATTTTAAAATTTATTACCTATAAAGAAAAGTTATATGCATGAGTCTTTTAAATAGAAATTAATAAATAAAAGAGAGGATATATTTGTGAAAATGAGGTGTAGTGAATCAATTTAACCTTCCTATTTTGAGTGAGAATTTGAGGCTTTAGTGGCAAAAACACATTGATTAAGGCTGTAAAATTTGCTTTAATTACCTATTTACATGCTTTCAAGGTTACTATATTTTTATCTCTTTAAAAATTCAAAATATTTATAAAAATTTCAAAATTTATATATTTTAAAAAAATTAAAATTAAAAAAAGTTAAAATTTTAAAATAATTTTAAAATAATAATTCGGAGACCTAAATAAGTTAATTAATGATTCACGTTTATCATATTAAAGTATGTTAATTTTTATTATTTTGTTTTGAAAAAGTTTTCAAATATATATAGTTTCAAATTTATGTGCTCTAACATGTAATTAGTTATACAAGAATAATAATTTAATTTGATATGTTTAGTTTTTTAAGTTAACTTGAACAATTTCACTCGATTCGACTCGAATTTTATTTCATTCGACTCGATTCAACAAAAAATTCAAATCAAGTTAGGATGATAAAATAGGACTCGTGAACTCGATTAACTCGCAAAATTTTTCACTCAATTCGATCAAACACTCAACCTTACCCGATTGTCCGTCGAAATCTAGACCGATCCACTTAGACACTAACAATCATTAAGTTGCCACTAGAGATTAGCGTTTGATTGAATCGAGTCGAATCGAATGAAAGTTTTAAGTTAATTGAATTGATGAGTCTTATTTTATCATTCTAAGTTGATTTGACATTTATTTGAATCGAGTCAAGTGAAATGAAATTCAAGTCGAGTTGAATCGAATCGAGTGAAATTATTCGAACTAAATTAAAAATTTAAATATATCAAATTAAAATCTTGTTACATAATAACTAATTTTATATTAAAGGATATAAATTTGAAAAAAAATCATAACAAAATAAGAAATAAAATACTTTAATATGATAAATTTTAAATCATTAATTAACTTATTTATTTAGGTTTTAAAATTATTATTTAAATTTTTTAAAATTTTAATTTTCTTTATATATTTTTAAATTTTTTATAATTTTATTAAAAATGATGAATTTATTTATTTTTAAAATTGAGATATAGCGGATAGTTACATAAATTTGTTATTGGAATTACTAAAAAAAATGGAATAAAAATTCAATCATGCCACGTGGCGTCAGCTCTGTCATGCTTTGTTCTGATATTTTATTTTTGTTAGGAAGGAGAGTATGTATGAGGCCCCAAAAGCAACAACAAGACAAGACCCAATTGTTGATAATACTGTTTTGTCTTTGTAATAACCAAACTGTACACAAACTCTCCCTCCGTTTTCTTGTCTGTTCACTGAAGAAAATAAATATATATAATATCAAAAGGTCTTCCTTCAGTTTCTTAAAACCAAAATGGCAGTTTCATCATTTAGAAGCGGGCGTTTACCGTTGTTTCATCACCCTCAATTGCCTAATAAAGCCGCTTCAGCTGCTTGTACAACAAGATCGATTGGTGGGTTTAAGAAGCCAAATTGGCGTTTCAGTTCCAACCCCAATTGCGGAAGGGCCGTCTTTCTTTTTGCCCAGTACTCTCAACCATCTCAAGCTCAAACACAGCAGGATCGTTTCTCATCTCGTCTCCAAAGTAAGTACCCCATAAGTCGATTGCCCATCATTCTTTTTATTATTCTTGTTTTCTTGTTTGACCCTTTCATTTGTTGACATGATTGCAAAATCTTTTATTAGCATCATACTTAATAGTTTTGTCTTGTTATGGTTATCAGGTAGTCTTGAGAACTTACCCAAGCTGCTGGAGGATATCGTCCAGACATCTATAAGCACAGGTCCCCGAGGAGCCCTGAGGCTAGCTCAAGGTATTCAAGCCTTTGTTGGTGTTGGTGGGGAATGGCTTGCTGATGTCTCTAGGGTATTTTCCTCTTTTTTCTTTTGTCTTTTAAAGGATGCTGCTGTGCTTTGGTTATCCATAATCAAGCTATAGGAATTGACTGATTCTCCCTAAGTCTTTGCAGTCCACAAATGAACCTACTGGAATACCATCTCAGTTGCAGCTGGGGTTGCTTTCACCACTTTACTTAAGGAAACTGTTTGAGCGTATGGGTGCAACTTATATCAAATTAGGTCAGGTGAGTACTATGCTTTCCGCGGAAAAATTTCTTACTGATAATAAACTGCTTGATAAATTTTAAATGGTGTTATTGCTCTTTGATACCATATTACAACATTTGCTTAAATTTCTTCGTTATGTTGTGGGAGAGGCCATCATAGTTTTGGTGACATTTCCCGTAGAAAGAATTTACAACTTAAAATTTTCCCTGAATGTAATTGATTCTATTGTGGCTTTCATGTCTTTCAGTTAACCTTCTCGTGTAAATGTTATATCTTGTTGCTTATCCTAGATTACATTTTGCCAGTTCATAGCATCCGCACCAACACTCTTCCCACCAGAGTATGTTGAGGAATTTCAAAAATGCTTTGACAGAGCTCCTGCAGTTCCTTTTGAAGATATTCAAGCAATCTTGCGTGAAGAATTAGGGAGACCAATTGATAGCATATATGAATATATTGATCCAACACCAATTGCCTCAGCTTCTATAGCACAGGTCTTGATCTATCTATCTTTTTTTCTTTTTTAAATTTCGTAGTGCCACCTTCCCCTTTCTATATTTGTCCCCAAAATTACTTGTATGTTATGGGAAGCGTTTGTAATTATTGATTAGAACTGTACATTTTCATACCTAGGTACATGGTGCAAGGCTTAAAGGCTCCCAAGATGATGTAGTTATAAAGGTATTGAAACCTGGAATCAAGGACATTTTGGTGGCAGACCTCAACTTCATATATATAGCAGCTCGAATATTGGAGTTCCTAAATCCTGATTTCAGTCGTGCTTCACTGGTAAAAATGAGATTGCAAGCTTTAAAGTTTCCTTCTTTATTTGATTATCTGTGCTGTTCTATTATTTACTTTTACTTAGCTAAGTTGGAGATAAGGAAGAGAATACCAGACCCCTTTTTTTTGAGGTAAAGGTTATCTCTTTGCTTAGGTATCATTTTGCTTGGTAATTATTTGGCCAAAACAGCAAATGTTGGATCAGTTAGCAAGCTTAGCTCAATAGCATGTGTGCAACTAATCTCTGAAACTACATAAGCCTGGGATATTTTTGCATTTTATTGCATCCTTTTCTATCACACTTTAAAGTTCTGATGTTTAAAAAGCTTTTATTATAAGGTATTTTTCCTTTCAGTAGGTTGGTATTGTTAAAGATATACGGGAATCCATGCTTGAAGAAGTTGATTTCAATAAGGAGGCTACAAATATTGAATCCTTCAGGAGATATCTTGAAGTCATGGGATTAACAAGGCAGGCAACAGCCCCGAGAGTGTATAACTATTGCAGCACGCGGCGAGTTTTGACTATGGAGAGGCTTTATGGAGTTCCTCTTACTGATTTAGACTCTATAAGCTCTCTTGTCTCTAGCCCAGAGAATAGTCTTATAACTGCACTTAATGTCTGGTAAGACTTGAATGATTGACATGCTTTTTGAAACTTGAATGTATATAATGAGACACAGGAATGCAGTTGAAGCATTTATGTTGTTGACTTGAACAATATGCGCAGGTTTGGTAGTTTACTTGCTTGTGAAACCTTCCATGCTGATGTGCATGCAGGCAATTTATGGTTACTGCGTGATGGTCGCATTGGGTTTCTTGATTTTGGTAAGTTTCTTTTTTCCTTTGGTGTCTGGTTCATCCAACTTTAATCTGATATTTTCTATTTTAGGGTGAAGGAGCATCAGTCGCTAATTTTGGATATATGACCCTACTTAGCTTTTGGCATTTTGTGCAGTTAAGAAATGAGCTTGAATGGTCATATTTGTTAATTTGATCGCAATAGGTTAGATTTGATTGTTGGGATGTTACATGTTGGCTTGTTGACCTAACGTTCTTAGCAACTTCTTTATGCTGGAAATGTTGTCTTCCTGTGCATGATATCCGAACTGGAACACCAAAGCAATTACATCTTTTTATCTGATGATGCTTCCGAAAGTAGACCTAAGAAGATCCTATTTGATTATAATTAGGACTTGAAAGGGGTTCTCTTCATGTTCTTTCTTGACATCCATTATTAACCACAGTTAGCATTAACTTATAAGCGTTGAACTCTAATTAAAATGGTTGCATCCTACGTTAAAATTTAAAGATGTTGCAATTGCATTGTTGATTTTATATGATTCCTATGTTTTAGTTTTATTGTCAACAAGCAATAGTATATTTCTCATTAGATTATTTGAATATACAGGTATTGTTGGACGAATATCACCAAAGACATGGGCTGCTATGGAAGTTTTTTTGGCATCCATTGCAACTGAAGAGTATGAATCAATGGCATCTGCCTTGATTGAAATGGGTGCAACCAATCAGAATATTGACTCCAAGGCCTTTGCAAGAGATTTGGAAAAGATATTTTCATCTATACAGGCAAGTATATGAAACCCAAGATGCTTACCAAGAACACATAAACAAACAATATCCTTGGAAGCGCATGTGCATTCACTCACAGGCACAATCACAAAACCCTCCATTTAAACAGATAAATTACTGTTGACCTAATATTACTTTGCCTTGGACCAATAAGTTGACTCTCATGGATCATTTATCCACTGGTATATAAGCTATTGATAAACCATCAGAGACTTTTGAGGCATTACTGTTCAATTTTATAGGTATTGTTTGTGTTGACTGTAAATAAAGTTGAGTTCTGTAGTGGGAACATGAAGAACTCTTATTTTCTAAAATCCACTGAAAGATGCTGACCGGCAAATCTCCTTGACTAATTAGTTATCTCTTATGAAGTTCCTGGTCAAACTTTCTCTTGTTCAAGTTCTAAGCTTTTTTTTTTTTTTTTTTTAATCAATGCAGGAACTTGATACAGAGGTAGTCGTTGCCACTGCCCGAGGGACAAATACAAATGCAACTGCTGTCTCTGCAAATATAATTGTTGATGAGAGACAGATGAATGCACTTTTTCTTGATGTGGTAAGCTTTTTTATTATATGAACTATGAAGTTCGTTATCAAAGTTTTTAAGCCAATAAGGCAACAGTTAACATCAATTATCATGTCAAACTTGAATTACATCTGATATTTGGACTCCCAGTTCCCTTTTATTATAAATTCTAGTATTGCCATAATATGTCTGGTATATTTAAAGGCCGTTGCCATGGCATATTCTCTCTTTTCTTTTCAAACATTTCAGTGACCAAATACAGAGGCAAATTATTTCTGTGAATTATAGTTTGACTAGAAGTAAAAGGGGATTGTTAACGTATTCGAGAGTAATTGCGACCTTCATGGATCTTTTTTATGGTGATATTAATCTCCAGGTCATTTCTAATTTTTCGGCTCTTTGCAGGTTCGGGTGAGTGAGTCATATGGACTGCGATTTCCGAGGGAGTTTGCACTTCTAATGAAACAACTTCTGTATTTTGACCGTTATACACGGTTGCTTGCCCCTGACATGAACATGCTTCAGGATCAAAGGATAACCATTGTGTCTAATAGAAGAAGAAGCAACTATAGAGACAACTTAAGATAGAAAATGCAATTAAAGATGTATAAGATTTTGCTTATTTTCTTTTCCCTTCTTTTATGTATATGCAAGGAAAACTGAAGGGGACTAAATATTATGTTCAGTGCAACTTGTAGAAAAAGCTGAAAAGAACAATATTTTTCTATGAAATAATTAGAGGTTGGACTATAATGTCGACTGGGACCTTCATATATTTTAAAATATGTGACTGTATAAAACACAGCCACCTCAAAACCCGACTTCCTTATGACGTGTTCACATTCGTTTTCTAAAAACAGTCTATTTTTCTAAATTTTCAAAAAACAGTCTATCTAGCAGTTTTTTTTTTATATATATATGGCTAATTGAGGCAGGCATATATGTATCGATAATGGAAAAATGTTGTTGTGAGTGGGTTTGAGAACAAAGACGTGGTCCCTAATGAAAGTATAGTTCGGATAATAGCATTGCTCCCATGCCTTGAGGTTCTCGTAAAAATACTCGGTTGAGTTGTCCACTTTAAAAGTATGGATTATCAATTCATTGATTCAACCAACTTATACTCCCACTCGTGCTCGCATAACAGCCGTCGACCGGGACCTCTACTTAGGCTTGACACTTGAACTTATAAAGCATCGTCACTCGAAATTTGATTTGCATATGATGGGTTTTTAAGTTAATCACAATACGTGTGTGTCTCCAAGTGCTATTGCATCATTGGCGACTAAATAATTCTGACAAAAAATTTAAACACTAAAGCAGGAAGAAAAATCTAGAGAGAGAAAATTTTAAAGGTAAGGGATTTAGGCCGGGGAGTCCCCCTTTTAAAGGCCGGGAGAAGATAGTGGAAGGAAAAAGAAAAGGAGAAATATGCTTCGTGTGTGTTGAAAGTTGGGAGAGAGAAAACGCATCCAGCTGGAGCGTTTTCCTCTAAACGTGTTAGGGAAAATGCTTTCAGCTGGATGTGTTTTATGTCTCCTAACTTTTACCACCTACTCTCCGTGCTTTGCTCCCGAGAATCCCGAGTGCTGTGCCGGTTCTGATTGTCAATATTAGCAGTTAGTACGATTACAGGCCATTGTACTACAACTACAAGGCATGGATTGCAAAACAGAAGGCTATGGAGAAGATGCATAAGGGTTGGGACGAGTCCTACAAGTATTTTATTTCGAACTGACACCTAATAAAAAATATTATTTTATTTGGAATCGGGCCGTATCCGTATCTTGTAAACAATACTGATAAAAATACATATAGGTGCTGACCATTACAGTGCCGGCACAAAAAAAAATTATTATTTTTCTCCCGGCCCAATCAAGCCGTAACTATTACACGATAATGGAGTTAGGTGTCGGCCATTGGGATGCCGGCACCTTCCGATACTGTACATTTCAAGTAATTCCGGTCATATTTTTAAAAAATGAGTTATTTTCGTAATTAAAAAAGTTTTGGGTTGAAAAAAAGCCCTAGAAGAAAACCCGAAAAACACCCTACCCCTAACCCCAATGGAACCCTGACGAAAGGAAAGCTGAAAAGAACAATATTTCTTGTATGAAATAATTACAGTAAAATGAACAGAACTTGTATAGCTTCCTTGAGTTATAAGAATGCAGGATATTTTAGCATCATCTCAAATACAAATTAATTTGACTAAATAAATCAAGTCAATGTCTCCTCTATTAACTTTCATGAACTCATAATACAAAACCTGAGAATTACTCTGTTCTATAATAATTCTTAATAAAGGATAGGATAAATGCTTTTCTGTTTCTTCCTATGCTGCTATATAGATAACAATGCCAAGAAAATCATCCCCTCTGGAATCTCAGGATTGATGATTCTTCCTTTTCATCCCGACATGATGAATCTCATACCCTGAAGTTATAATCATGAAATAGGTCACTGAGCCTTTCGTGCTACTGTTGCAGCAACTTGCCAGGAAAAATGTTGCTTTAATCAGAAGCAAAATTATTACCTTGGGAAACAAACATTACAGTCTAAGATATTTAGTCTGATGTTTCACCGGAGTGGACTGAGCTTGTGCCCGATATGGATGACACCAATCCATATATCAGTTGGCTTGGTGAAGAATATCCCATGAGGTGATGAAGCGATGTACCACCAGTTGGTGGCAACTCTTCAAGGGACACTTCCTCTGACCTGGACATAGTTGAAGAAGGTTCAGCTGAATCAAAAGTTTCTGTTGAAGTTTTATGTTTGTTTTGAGACTGCTTCAAAACAAAGTCCTTCCTCTGTTCCATATGCTCGTAAGAACTAGAAAACATAGTTTTGGTGTCAGTATTGCCAGGAGAAACAGGATCTCCATCAGTGAAGCAGCTTTTACTGAAAGTGTGACTACAATCATCAGAGTTAGACATAGGATCTGCTTGCAAAACACCATGGCTACAAGATGCTAATGTTGAAATCGCTGCATTAATTGCCTCACTGCGGTCACTGACTTCACATGGTGGAGGTGCTGCAGCAACAAGTTCATATGGCACTATATGGATTCCTTTTACAAATGAAAACTTAAGTATCTTTGTACAAGCACCACATCTTAGCTGATGCAACTTCCTTTTGAAAAGTAAAAAGTCTGCCGGTAACTGCAATGTTGTGAAGCAAAAATAACAGGTTACAAAAGGTGCTCCACCTGCGGTGGGCCGGAGATGTCGCCTGACTGAATGATTTTTCTCCCTCAAATACCGATTCAGCTCATGATCTCTGTACCTCTGATCATCAGATTTAATTACATGCGTCCAATTAGAAAAATCAGACTCTAAATATCTTAGTGGAGTAGAAGAGCAAGAGCTAGAGGAATTGCAACAACTATGACCGAGGTGAGCTCTACAGAGTTCTCGGTCATGTCGAAAGACGGGTGGATGCAACTGTTCTGAACTAAGCTTCCAGTCTTGAGGATGGCAGTATAAACAGGAGTTGTCAATGCTATATCTAGTGTCTATTCCACCTCCTGAGAAAGGCATACAAGCGAATCCACCTTGCTGGCTCCAGCTGCTCTTCTGCCCATGTCTTCCATGATATCTAGGATAAAAGTTTTCATCCTCAGGTGGCTCCTGACAGCAATATTTAGGAAAATGGTTTTGCCTCCATGATGCATCAGTGGAAGACCTTCCATTGAGATGGCATGTTTTGGTAATTTGATCCTGCAGTTCACGCACCATTCTTAGCAGTTTCATGTTTTCTTGCTCATTGCACTCAATCTTCTCATGCGGATAGAAGGTTGAATCAAAAGGGAACTCATCCTGCGATTCACGTGAAGGGCCAGCATGCTCGTACTTGCGCAGGGAAGCCTTTCTAGAGAAAGGAATGTGAGATGGACATTCATCTATGTCAAGTCTTGGCCAGTTTCCAGGTTCTAGGGGTTCATCTCGATGCCGCCTGCTGTATTTTTGTGTGGCAAAATGCTTCTTGTTGGACAAATCTGATGACAGATTTCTTGCAGGATCTTGCATTCCAGAACTACCATCCATCGTACCTCTGGCTGATAACTTGTCCCTTGGGTGTGTTTCTTCAGGAACAAGATAGCTAGCAGCCTTGTAACTATTTTTAAGAGAATGTAATTTCTGATCATCCATTCCACCATCAGGACCACTGAGCCCAGAACTGGGGCTACCAAAATCCGAAGTTTCAAAAGTATCAACAGACCTTAAACGGTCAAACACGAGTTCAGTTTTCTGAGGTTGCTCCAAGAGATTATCTGAAACAGTTAAATTGATTTCTCTTGTAGCTTGTGGGTTGTTATTGGCTTCTAACCGCAAGGTATCGTCATTGGCCTCTGCGACACTCTCATCATGAAGCTCTGTGGATTTAAAACAAGTGCCACTGGAAACTCCTTGCTGCTCAGCATTGCAATATTCTAAATTTTCCAACTGGAGCTGTCCTTTATTTGATCCATTTTCATCAAGCTTTTCACAATCACTATAACTATAACTACTACTGGATCTGGATGTATCACGATCCTTCTTGTGGTGCCCTTCAATAGATAAGTTGTCAGCAGCTTGCAAGTGGTGCCCTTCAATAGATAAGTTGTCAGCAGCTTGCAAGACAGAGGTGCTTTTGGCAATGGATTTTTGAGTTTTCGCTGCAAGCAAGATTAATCGTCATTTAACCATCTTGGAAAGAGTAATATAAGAAGCAAGAGATGATTTTGATTGGCAAGAAGCATGAAAAGTTTGACATTTAACAAGAAGGAAATTACCAACAAGAATAGCATCACAGCCTCCACATCTATAAACAGGAAAATCTGGGACTTCCTGAAGAACCAATCGACATTTAGGACATCTAACTAGTCGAACTTTTGGATTTGTTCCACCCGTCATAGTTTTTCCACAAAACCAGGGATCATCACCTGTCTACCATTGTCTTCTGCAACAGTCAACTATCAATCGCAAGTATATATATATATAGTTGTAGCAGTAC
Organism: Gossypium arboreum; assembly: GCF_025698485.1. Lineage (NCBI taxonomy): Eukaryota > Viridiplantae > Streptophyta > Magnoliopsida > Malvales > Malvaceae > Gossypium > Gossypium arboreum. Next base: position 1,698,676 of record NC_069073.1, on the reverse strand, counting down.
TGAAACAAACCAATATCTCCCAGGCTCTGCAAACAGATGGATATATAATACAATTTACAACAAAAGAATGGAATTGGAAAGGAAGGGAAAGGTGGGTCTTTGGTCTATGGTCTATGGTCTATGGTCTATGGTATATGGAAGTGGAGTGAGAGTGGGTTTGGGGGGTTTCGTAATGTTTAAGAAGGCTTTATTTAGTCAAAACCCTGACTTCCAAAGCCAAGACATGACAACCTCATCATCATCACCATCTTCTGCTGCTACCTTTATTTGTTTTTGTGCAGTCTGAATAAGGTAAAGGAGGAGAGGAGGAGTACTTTAAGTTGGCGCCGATGAAATTTAAGGTAAAGCAATGGGGGACAAGGAAAAGGGAACTGTCTGATGAGATGGCATAATACCTGTCGGTGTCTTAGGTGAAGTTGAATGTTACATTTAACTACCCTTTTAATGCTTTTTTTTTTCTTATTAATATTTTAAAAACAATCATATTGTTTTTTTTAATAAAAATGATGTTAAAGCCTTAAATTTTAACGGTGTTGACGTAATAATTTGTATAACAATTGACATATACTTTTTTAAAATAATATCAGATTCAATTATTACAGATTTATTCTAAACATGTCAATATTCACTTAATTTTTACGATAAATTATATTGAAATATGTAAAAACCTTTATTAAAGCATTTTTGTTATATGATCATTTGAAAAGATTTAGCTCTTACGTGTATAACTTCTAAAAGAATGGATCCTAATTTTTAATATTTAGCCTTGAAAAAATTAATTTGACTTTTTTAAAATATCGATAGTTAAGTTTAGATAAAATTTAATAAAATAAAATAAAATCCAAATTGTATAAACCAATAAAAAGAGGTAAGGTGTGTGAGTGAGTTATAATAATAATTTCATTGTTTAATTTATGAGGAAAGTTTATGTCACAGCTAGAAGAAGTCAACCCTATACTTAGGATTTAAAATTTGAATGACATAGACATATTTTACTACTTCAAAATACAAATTAAAATTAGGGTAAACTATAAAAAATAGTCACTTTTATTTGTCTCAGATCATATTTTAGTCACTTATGTTCGAAATGTTACGTTTTAGTTACTTACGTTATCGTTTTGTTATGAAGTGGTCACTCTACCATTAAGCTCTTTTATTTCCTTAACGGTAGTCCTACGTGATAGTCTAAATGAGTTTAAATGCCAACTTAGATGCCCTACGTGGCAATCCAAATTAAATTTATTTAATTAAAAACATATTTTCATCCTAGCAACTAAACATCAAAGTTGGCATTTAAAACCCATTTCGATTATCACATAGGATTGTTATTAGGGAGGTAACAGAGTTTAGCGGTAAAATGACCACTTCGTAATAAAACGATAATGTAAGTGACTAAAACGTAACATTTCAAACATAAATAACTAAAATGTAATCTGAGACAAACAAAATAATTATTTTATAATTTACCCTTAAAAGTGATCAAATTTGGATAAAGTTTAAATTTCACTATTGTTAACATTATTACCATTTTTCTTATTTATTATAATTATTATTGTTATTGTTTATTAATATTAATATTGTTTAAAAAAATTATATCTATAACTATAATTTATTAATATACTATTGTAAATCCACTTATAATTAAGTGATTAACAAGTAGTTAAGCTAGAAAATACATGAAATTAAGAAATAGAGATGAAGAGAACAATAATGAAATTTTAGGGTAAAGTACCAAAATAGTAACTTTTGTTTGCCTCTGGATACATTTTAGTCACTTATATTTGAAATATTAAGTTTTAATCACTTATGTTATTATGTTGTAATATTTTAGTCATTGAATCCTTAATTGTTGTTAATAGTGTAATGATAAGCTTACATGACACATTAAATCATCATTTCAAATAAAAATTTAGGTTAAATTTACAATTAGTCCTATATTTTTCATTTTGAGCAATTAAATTTTTTTCTTTTATGTTCTTGCAAGTTTCTTTTTTTTTCATTCTCCCTTTGTTTTCCTCCTTTATTCATTTTTTTAACGTAGTTTTTCTATGTTTTTCATTTGTTAAAACTAGTCCACAAGCTCGTCTCACTCGTGAAAATTAAATTGTTCAAAAAATAAAAGTATAGAGACTAGTTTTAACAAATGGAAAACATAGAAAAGCTACATTAAAAAAATAGAGAAGGAAGAAGCAGAAGAAAATGAAAAAAAAAAAGTTAGATGAACATAAAAGAAAAAAATTAAATTGCTCAAAACGAAAAAATATGGGGACCGATTGTATAAATAAACCAAAATTTTTGTTTGAAATGATGATTTAACGTGCCACGTCAGCTTACCGTTACATCGTTAACGGCAATTAACGGCTCAGTGACTAAAATGTTACAACGCGATAACGTAAGTGACTAAAACATTACATTTCAAACATAAATAACTAAAATGTAACCTGAGGTAAATAAAAGAGACTATTTAGGCAGTTTACCCTGAATTTTTAACATAATAAATCTAATAAGGTATATCTAATGGCTAAAATTAATTGATGGACATGTTACTGGAAATCCATGGCTAATAGCATGGTTATCTAGTAACTTAATAATTGTGATGGTTAAATTGTATTCAAGAGCTTTTTAATCCCTCAACTAATCCCTCTAATTTAGTTACCTTACAATTTAGACCTTCCGTAATAATTATTAACTTCTTCAATAAGTTAAGTATTTACCTCCCTTTACTCGTTCTTATTTCGGAAACCTCTCGATTGAATTTAGTCTGAGAATCGAATTTTTCAACGCTAATGAAAAATAGATCGCCTTCGTACCTATTTTTCCCAACAAGGTCATGTATGACAAGTGTATTGAGGGCAACTCCCACACTTTTATAGCTTTAAACCTCTTCAAGAAATAATAATTATTAACTTCTCTAATAAGTTAAGTATTTACATCCCTTTGCTCGTTCTCATTTTAGAAACCTCTCGATTAAATTTGGCCCAAGAATCGGATTTTTCAACGCTAAAGAAAAATAGATTGCCTTCTTACTTATTTTCCCAACAAGGTCATGTATGACAAATGTATTGAGGGGTACCTACCACACTTTTATAGCTTTAAACATCTTCAACAAAGCTATCAACATCAGTTATAACTTCTTCAGAACTTCCAGTCATAAGTATATATCATCAACATGGACAATTAGGTAAAGTAACAATAACTTTTGTCCCTAGTATAAACAAGGATGTGTCAAATTTTGAGGCATGGAAATGGAGGCTTGTCAGGAACTCTTTCAGGTTGTTACACCAATTCCTTGGGGCCTGTCATAGCTTATATAATGCTTTTTGCAACTTACAAACTAATGGTGTACCATTTGCTCCAAACTTTTAAAAGCATGGTGGTTGAACTATATCTACTTTCATGGTTTGCCATTAATTTGAAACTGCAAGAGAAAACAAAATTTTCACTATAGGAGAATTTACTGCAGAACTGACCTGGAACTTGAGAGTTGCCCTGAGCTACTAATCTTGACTTGAAGTAATTCACAGTTCCATCAACATTTCTGAATAACCATTTGCAACCTATTGGCTTCCTTCCAAGTGGTAAGCTCACTACAGACCAGGTGTCATTAGCTAAAATGATTATAATCAGATTTTCTACTATATTTCTTTTGGCATTGACATCTAGCTTCATTTAAGAATTATGGTGGCCAACTACCAATTAGGTTTCTTCCTTCCTAAGTCAACATAGTTCTATGCAACTGTGAGGGCTTCATTGATTATTAATCATCTACAGCCTGCATTACATATCCTAAATAACTTGATCATTCTTTTGGAGCCCTGCATTTGTTAAAGGTAGTTTGAAGAATAAGTTCAAAATAGTACTCTCTAATGAATAGCAATGCCGTCCTCTTTTTTATAATATGTTGACAAAATTTTGGTAACAAGTTCTTCTCTGAATGATTAAAGTCAGTAGATATCGTTCTTTCTTTGACTTAAAATCTCCGTCCAAGCCTTCTATATATTAAGAGAATTAAAAGTGCATTAAAGAAAGTAATCACTTAAATGATGTTGCAACCGAGTGGAGATAAGCAATAGCATACCATGCAGGAGAGTGAACAATCTACCCGCTGGTATGTAGTTATAGACTATCAGCTTTTCATTCTTTGAATAGTATATAAGCACAGATTGGCATAACATTTGGATGTTGTCCCATCGTCTCCATAACTTCCATTTTTTGCTCAAACTCCCTTTCCCAACTGCCATAATGTTGGAAACAAAATTAGCTGCTAGGAGGACCAATTTCAAGTTGGTTGTTGTCTGATAGCCAGCTCGGTGGTAAAATTAACTCGTAATGGAGAGTAAACTTACTAAAACTAGAACAAGAAAGAGGTTTTGCCTAGTAAAATTAGGGACCAAATAGCTTCATCAAATGGATTTGTACGTAATTATGGATATTTACATAAAGACTGTAATATGTTTATTTTGCGATTAGGACTCTCCTACTGTTTATCTGTAAACCTGTTTATAGATTATAAACCTGTTTCTCTGTAAGAAAGAATGTCGAACAAGGTAAGATGAGAGGGGAAAAGCAAAAATTGCATGTCATGTTATGAAAAGTACTTCGATTGCAAAATTCGTGTGTTCCAACAAGGCCATTTGCCTACAAGACGCTCAAAGTGTATGTAGACAGCAACTGCCACAGGCAGTATAATGCAAGTCACAATTTACCCAACAAGTAGACTTTCAGAAACTTAATAAACACAAGAAAGAAAGGAGGAGATACTATGAAACCTAACCAGCAATCATTGATTGCCACCTTGTTCAAGCTTTTCAATTTCTTGACGACGCTTTCATTCAGCCTGTTGAAGTTGTCGCTCAGCATCCTTCTCTTCCTCAATTTGATCAAGATCATCAAATTCCTTGTACAACAAGCAACTAAGAAGACTTTTAATCCTAAGATGAGTTAAAAGGGATTTCTATTATACTTACAGAATAGAACCATCAGAAATTCACATACACACTTGCACCAGTCTACGCTCCAACAATGGGACCAACAAGTTACAGTTTTAAACTTCTTTCCATCCAAAGTCACTTAAATTAAAACATTACCATTGATTTGTAAATCTAGAGCACCTGCTCCATCCAAAGGTGTCTTCCACCAGAAAACAGAAGCGTTGTACCCGCTAATGACCATCCCAAAAGACTAATACGTTAAAACCATTTATCAGACGTAGTCAAAAGCGAGTCAGCTTGGACTTGTGCCGACTCTAGAGACTTCCCTCAAGGGAGAAACCACAGTAATACCGAACAAACTCACCGGAAAATGAAGGGTGGCTAGCAAGAGAAAAAGGAAGTGGCAATGGAGGTGAAGAGGGAGAAAGAGAAAGGGTGGCTAGAGAGAATGGAGCAGACTATTTCCGACTAGGGGACCACCTTAGAAGCAAACAAGAGCAACTACAAGGGGAAAGGGAGAAAAGGAGGAGAGGGAAAGAGGAAGATAGTGAAAGGAAAATTCAATATTAAAAATATAAGTATAAAAAAAAGGTAAATATCGAGTTAACTTATAATATCAACTTAATTAATGATATTATTTATATACACGATGTAGGTAAGAAAAATATTTTATATCAAAATTTATTTTTAATAATTTACTTAATAATGACATTTGATGTCATGATAAATAATTTATTTATAAATGCATTAAACATGTATTCAATTCTTAAATATGTTAATTTTAATTTTTATTTAAAGATTATATAAAAGTATAAAAAGACAAAACGCAATCAAGATAGTAATAGTATTGATAATTTAATAATTATATTAAACACTTTATTGAATTAGTGTCACCTATAACCGTGTCAACAAATCAATTATTAAATTATAAATACTCATCCTTTAAATTATAATTAATTATAATTATTTTGTTTAAATATTACAAAAATATATAAAAGCGTTATCAAAATAATAATAGTAATAATTTAATAGAAAATGTATTTCTAGTCTTTTCCAAGGTTGTAAATAGTAATATTGATAATATAATATACTTATATTTAAGCACTTTACTAAGTTGATGAGCGGTACTTATATTTAAGCACTATATTTGTTAGTGTCACTCTTGACCGAGTCACCAACTGAAATTGTAAAATTACAAAAATAGTCATTCTTTTAAATTATAAGTAATGCTATTATGGTTAGAGGTCATATTTATTTTGTTTGACCGAACAATTTAGATTTTTTTAATAATCCATCATAATTTGATTCGGATCTAAATTTTTCATATTAATTTTTGTTTTGATTTTTCAAAACTTATTTTCGTAACTAAATTTGTTTTATGAATATTGAATATTATTGACAAAATTTCAAAACTTTTTCATAAATATTTCTAAAACCTTTATTTTAAATATAAAACTTTATTTTTATATCATAAAAATTAAAATTAATTATATATTAAATAAACAACCGTCCAAATTCTTCGAATCAATTTTTGATATGATCTAATTTTTTCCAAGCCTTAATTATATACTTCTATAACATCTTTAAATAAAAAATAAAAATTATAAAATTTAAATATTAAACTAGAGTTCAATAATATTAAAATACAAAAGCATCACCACTTCGCTATATTCATTATTAACTAAAATTTAAAAGAATATTTTTTAACATAAATATAAAAATAAAATAAAAAAGACTACAAAAGAAACAAAAGGGAAATGATAATTTCAAGACCATAGCAAACTCAGTGCCATTGTGTGAACAACAAATCAATAAACAGAGTATTTTGAACCTCAACAACATCTGTTCAATTGAGGAATGATGCAACACAACAAAAGGATAGTAAAGTAATAATAAGCTTAACAAAGAGTTCCAACAGAAGCTTTTGGAGAGCCCTTCAAATTTTTCTAGATACTCCAATGTCTTAAGATGATGCTTTCAGAAAAGCTCTCCCAGGTTGACGATTTGCCAAAGGTCCATGGCATCCAAGAAGCTGCACATTATAAACACAACTTTCGCTTTTAAAAACACAATAAACACAGTAGTAGGAAAACAGAAATTATTCAGCTCCATGAAGGGAAGGAAGTCCTTCACAAGAGCTATGAATAGCTATATGATGTATTACATTCACAAGATCACAGAGAATAAATCATCGGTTGTTTGAAAGAGATCTATCGTTTTACTACCTTTGCATTCACACCATCTGGCATAATCCTGTTCTCAGACTTCCACTTCAGATAATCAGCGCGGTTGTACTTTGTGAATCCCCTGACAATACCAAAATAATTGTAAACCGGATTTCAATAGCATAGGTGACATGATGTTGCAAATATGTCCAGAATATATATTAAAATGAAAAACCTTAAGCAAAAATCAGAGCTTTTGTTCCCAAATACACACTTAAACATTATGTAGAACAAACTCAAGCATTTCAATTTGATGTCCAAGAAACAGAAAATGCATACCACTTCCTGCTAACAATAATCTTTTGACGACCGGGAAACTTGAACTTTGCACGGCGGAGGGCCTCCTGTGCATGGTGGCTGTTGCTGTCCTTGCAACGAACTGAAAGCAGGACTTGACCAATGTCAACTCTTGCACATGTTCCCTGAGGCTTCCCAAAAGCACCCCTCATTCCAGTCTGAAGCCTATCAGCACCAGCACATGAAAGCATCTTGTTGATCCGCAGAACATGGAAGGGATGAACCCTTACCCTCAAATGGAACGCATCCTTCCCAGCATATTTGGCCATGTACTTGTTGCAGGCAATGCGAGCAGCCTCCAATGCCTCACTTGAGACATTCTCTTTCTCCCAACTGACAAGATGGACACAGAAAGGGAACTCGTCAACACCTTTTTTCTTCATCCCAACATCATAAATTCTGATCTTAGGATCCGGAACACCACGGCAATATCGAGATTTTGGGTATGGCTTGTTCTTGATTTGGCGATAACACCTTGCAGGTCCTATAAGGAAGAAGTTCAGAAAACTAACACAAGCATGACACTCAATATCAACAGAATACAACCACTTTCTTATTTAATGCATGATAGAAACATAAAATAATATGAATCTGTTAGCAAGAGAAGTTTCTAGAAACCAAACATTAGTTAAGGCATGCAAGAGAAGGAGACATAATAGATGTTTCAATATGTTGTCATGTTAGAATTTTAGTTTAGGCACCCTCGCAAACAAACTTCTAATGCTTTCTATAGCGCTGCAGTAAGCCAAATGAGCTAATCCCTAGCACTGACACGGAATGCCAATTTAGAGCGGCTTAGCTGAACCTAGTAAGGTTTAGGGTTTAGGGTTGAAAAACTGAAAATTTTGTGGTAAGCTGAAATTAAAAGTTCCTTTTTCAGATGGCAATAAAAAAAAAAGCAAATGGTGATGGAGATGAGACTGGTAGTGAGTGATGGGTAGAAAATAAATCCAGATGCCATAGGGCTTTGTGTTTAGCATGCAACTAGAGGAGTGTAGTAAATGTAAAACCTAATTGTGGAAAATTAAGTTACGAAAAATTGAAAGGAAAACAAACAGCATTCAACGTTACTAATATATATAAAAACATCAATGAATTAACAAAAATCACAGCAGAAAAGATTTCAAGAACAGCTGTAAGGGCGATTGGCAAGCAATAGAAGGAAGGAGAGAAACTTACTCCTCCCCATTGCGTCGTCTGGCCTTGAGAAGAAGAGAATTGCAATGATTCGAATAATGCAAAAACCCTAGCCGTCTTTATTTCTTCATTTCAACTTCAACCATAGCCCATTAACCCAACCAAAAAGCCCAAACCCCAACCCATGCCCTATAAACCTTCAATATTCAAGAGTCGGATTACCCCTCCAAACCCCAAGTTTTGGTCTCGATTTTAATATTATAATATTTTATTTTATTTTATTTTTATATATTATATAATTTATATTACGCACAAATAATATTATTAATATAAACATTAAAAATATGATAACTTGTCTCTATTTAAAATTTTAATAGAAAACATAAATTAATATTTTAAATTATTTTAAAAATTTAAATAAATCTAAAATTAGCGTAACTTAACCATTTAACTTCAAGTCTCATATTTTAGGAGGAGTTAGGTTTAAACAAATAAATTATGTTAATATAATACAATATCTCGACTCAAATATGACCCGAATTGAGTGTCGTAATACTGTTTTTATCTTATATGTTAGTGTTTTGTATCGTTAACAGTGTTTTTTTAAAATAATTACAATACATTTTTTGACTTCATAAATGAAATTAAAGAATTTCGTATCTATTTACCATACAATCGTGTGTTACCCTCGTAATTTATAAAACAATTTCCTTATTTTCTATATCTTAAAATATAAAATTATATATTTTACGAATTATCAAAATTAATAAATATTTTAACATTTAAAGTCTATTCCATGTTTATATTATATAAATTAAATTCCATAAATAAGGAAATTCAATCCAATTTGAACTCTTCTTTTATATATATTTTCATCAAATAAAGCCAATTTGATTTTAAGATTAATAATTGAAAATTGAACTCTAAGAAATAAAATAATCTTATGTAAAATTTATTTGTTTTACTTATCATAGAGTAATTATAATTAATAAAAATGTTAATGAAATTAAATTCTAACTTATAATAAAAAGTATTTACAATGATAATTTAGAAATATAATACTGTGAATAACAATGACTACAGCTTGCCTTATCTCTCTCTTAGTGTTCATTCTTCCATCTTGATAATGACTTTCCTTGGGAACAAAGACTATAATCACCAATCCAAAATTAAGGACCAGTTTCGCATTACTTTTCAAAAGCATTTTTGAATTAAAAAATGCTTTTGAGCAAAAGCTAAAATTTTCTACTTCCGCTTTTGCAAAGCATTTTTTGTCCCAGAAGCACTTTTGTAAAGCTCAAAAGTGCTTTTTGTCCCAAAAATACTTTTGAAAAGTAGTGCAAAACTGGCCTTTAAGACAGTCTAGGGGTAAGGGATATACAAAACAATACAACAACAAATAATCACATCTAAGGTGTTCTATAAAGATTTTGAGAGAATAATCCCACTGAAGTTGTTTCTTTTGCCCAATTCTTGGCAGAGATTTTCAATCTGTGGGTGGGTGTTCTCTTTATTCCTAGATGATGGTATTATCTTCTCCATACCTTTACCAATATGATTCTCATCTTTCAATGGACCAAAGCCTGCAAGCAGCAGCAGCTACTTCTGAAACCATTTTAGAGGCATCTTCAGCCTGAAGAAACAAAAAATTAAATCAGAAAAAGCACTGGTACTAGAGTTTTTTCGACTCCATAAACGGGGTTGGTTAAAAATTTATATATAGGGGACACTTGGAAGTTCTATAATGCCAGTGTACCAAATAAAGTACCCAAAAGAGATACATTTATATTTATATAGGCCAATGAAAGAAGGAAGACCTACCAATGAGCTACTGGAATTCAGAAGTTTGGGTGTAGATGGGCTCTCAAATAATAGCTGGGATCTCAATATGGCTGGAATTACATAACAAATCAATATTGAGGAATAAACATCAAAGCAGACAATTTTCACTATCACTAACCATCCACAAATTAACCGTTTCCTCGAGACACTATCTCTCAACATCTCAAAGAGGAGTTCCACACAGAGTGATTAAGCAGTATCCCCTAAATATCCACACAGAGTGATTAGTCCTTGATTTATTTATCAATTCATCTTTCCCTCTGCTGTCTTTCTTGTTTCAGTTAATTTTTACACTGATGAGAATTTTTTATTCATATAGAAAAATTTTGAAACACCAAAGTTATTGTTAAAGGTTCTTAATGTTTTCTTGATCGAAGTTAGTAAAGCATTGGTTAAAAGAGCCAGTAAGATAGGGTGAATATTTTATCAAATGGAAAGAGCTACAACTTTTACCTTGGAAGTTATGACTACATTCTGCTGGTAAGCACAGCTGCATTGAATTAAAGCAGCTGCTCTGTCCACTGAGATACGAGATGACTTATTCACCGAAAACAGCTCAGCCCACAGAAGCAGCCACATCAGGAATATCATCAGAGCTAGATGGGTCCACCAATAGTTGATCCCTCATAAGCGAGTGCTGAGCATGACCAGTATTTATTCCAGATGCAAGCCCCTTGGAGAATTGTGCATACATTGCCTCGTCAGGTATCAAACCTGATTTACACATCTCAATTAATTGATTGAGGGCTGAAGGATATGGATAAGATCTGAACAACAGTTTAATTACACTGTTTATTGTACGATGGTCCAACTCAACTTCTGTCTTGCTGATTTCTTGCATCAACTGTTTGACCATTTTGAGATCTCTTCCCTTACAGAAACCAGAGATGACCAAATTATATGTGTGTGCATTAGGAAAAAGACCAACTTCCTTCATCTGGCTGTACAGTGCAGAGGCTTCATATATCCTTCCACTCTTAAAAAGTCCATAGATGGCAAAATTGTATGATACAACATCTAGAGGGTATTTCTCTTCAAGTGCCCTCCTAAACAATCTGAAGGCTCTGTGATATTTACCAACTCTTATGAGCCTATCTACGATAACAGTATGGACATGAGCATCAAGACCAGGGTAATACCGTATTAATGCTTGATAAACATTAACAGCTTCATCAAATCTTCCTGCTCCACATAGCCCGCTAAGCAATCCAACAAAACTATACTTGTCAGGTGTTAAACCTCTAGCAAGCATGTAATCATATAACTGTACAGCATGCAATGGATAGCCAGCCTTGCAAAAGTAGTTAAGTAGGGAATTACAGACCATTAGGTCCCCTTCTATTGCAAGTCCACTAGCTATATTGGGTAAAAGAGAAAACCTCCGGGACAAACATATGTTGGATAACAAAGAGCAAAATGTATAAGAATCAGGTACCAGATTTCGGTCAGACAAGCTCAGAAAAATACCAAATGCATCATCATACCTCCCAACCTTAGATAAACAATCTATTAATACATTACAGAGAACCAAGTCAGGAACATATCCATCACATTCCATTCTATTTAGAATGCTAGAAGCAGAATTGACCATTCTGGAATCCAAGAATCCCTTGATCAAACTAGTGTAAATCACCAGATTAGGTGAGCAACCAGTCCGAAGCATCTTTTTAAACAAAGCATAAGCCAAACCAGGTTGATCCAACCGACAAAGCCCATCAATCAATATACTCCAAACATTCATCGATACGGAAGCTCCAAGCGTAATCATCAAACCCAATACTTGATATGCCTCTGCTAGCCTACCCATTTTACAGAAACAATTCAAGATCATCTCAAATGTCTTAACATTTGGATAATATCCCAGCTGGATCATTCTTCTACTAACATATGAAATGTTAGACAAATCACTCAACTTGCATAAATTACACAAAGCAATATTAAAGGTCAAGAAATTGGGAAAGTGGGTATCATTCAAAACCTTGATAGCTTTATCAACATGACCAATTCTATACAAAACATCCATGACCACATTACGTGCAAATGTATTAGGAGTAAAACCAAAAGCGGCCATTTCGTGGAAAGTCTCAAAAACCATTCCATATAATGCACTACGCCAATAAATCCTCAACAAAAGCAAGAAAGTTTGTGGCTTTATCACACAACCAATATTTTCCAATTCCCCAACAATTCTTCTCACAGTTAGATACTTTTTGGTTAACGGGGAGACAACATTAACCATACAATCAAACGCTTGAGCATCATGAAAATAATTGGGTTGCTTAGCACACCATAAGAAAAAGCTCAAGGCAATCAAATTAGAAGGGCATTTGAGTAGAGTAGAGTGAACGATTTGAGGATTAATAATAAGTGTCTTTTTTTCACCAGAAAATGCTTGACTTTTATCAGTTGAACTTACCTCTGGTGCTGAAAAAAGGCGAACTGATATCAAACGAAAGGATGTGAAGATAGCGGTTGCTGGCGTTGAAGGGAGGAAGCCCCAGCGGCATCTCCATATCATATTCTAAGCAGTGTTTCAAATAGTAGTGGCCTAATGGTGTCTCACGGCCTCTATTACGCAGTTGCGGCGTTGTGACCAAACATCACACCGATAGAAACGGTTCAAGGCCACAAATAGCAGTCTAACGAGTAAAAAAAAAAAACAAGAACAAGAGTATGAGACGCAGAGGCAGAGAGCAGAAGGTTAAGTTTAGGGTTACAAAAATTACATTTAATTTGCTGGTCGGTCGGAACGAAAGGGCTTGGGTCTGAAGAGAAAGACGACGCGGCGGGAATGGGATGTGTGAAGAGCTCCAAGATTAACTCGTTGAGAAATTACTAAAGTATCTTATCATATTTTAAAGGTTAAATTCTTCTACTAGTCTATATACTTTGCCAAAGTTTCGAATTTAGTCTATGTACTTTAATTTCATCATTTTTGGTCCTTGTACTTTTCAAATTTTAAAATTTCAATCCTCACCAAACAATAACTGTTAAATTTATTAAGTTAAGTTCTACTATTTTTCAAAATCTAGTACGACAAACATATTATCATATGTGTAATATCATATCAGCTTGTTATTTTCACTTATTAAAATTTCAATTAATGGATTAGCATTGTCATCTATGTTAAAGACTGAAATTTAAAAACTCAAAAAGTTTAGGGATATAGAATAATCCAGTTGGAGAATATAGACTAAATCTACAACTGTACACGTAATACAATACTAGTAATTGATTTTAACCAAACATATTTAACTACTACCGTTTGGGTCATGATTAAAATTTCAAAATTAAAAAAAGTACAAGGATTAAAATTGACCAATTCCAAAAGTACAGAAACTAAAACCGATCAAATTAAAGTACAGTGACTAAATCCATAACTTTCACAAAGTACAGGGATTAATAATACAATTTAACTTATTTTAAATATGTTATTTTTGGTGAAGTTTTTTTCTTTAATCTTATATTTTCACATGTAAAATTAATTAAAATTGTATTCAATGAACTTTAACATTAATACTATCTAAAAACGGTAAAAGTACCATGAAAGGGCTTGTACTAAAAGTTAAATTGTATTTACTTTTACTAAAAAAATTGAATAAATTAATCCCTGTAAGTTAGATAAAAAGTAAACCGACCCATCTACATTAGTATGATGTATAAGTGCACACCATATATCATTATCAAGATATTTTGTCACTTACTTTGATTATAACTTAAAACATTATAACTTTTAATATATCACCATTACCGTTTCCACTAGAATTATATTTAATTTATTTATTAATTTTTAAATTCTCTTACGAAAATAAATGTGTCATAATCTAATATGAATTTATGATTTCGTATTAACATTTGATGGATGCTTTTATTTGATATTTATATTTTTAGTTTTTTATGAATTTTTTAGGTTAATAATTGAATAACAAAATAAAAATTTTATATTCTAACCAGTTGTGTTTGTTAATATATAATTAAATAGAAGCTGTTCATTAAAAAGAAACAATAGAAGATAATAATCATTTATATATATATATATATATATATATATTATTTAATAAAATATTTTTTCATAATCATTATTAAAATTTTTGACGAAAATTATCTATCAACTAACACTCAATGTTTTTGTCCACGGCATATCATATTTTGTTGACATAGCATTTTTATTAAATCTATTAAAAATCAATTTTTAAAAATATATATTAAAATTTATAAGAAAATAAAAATATAGAAAAACCCACTATTGATACACTACTAACATATTCTGCATTTTTTCTGTTTAACCTAAGAAAATTAAAACATGTTGATGATGAATTTGCAGGGAAGAAAAAGAAGTTGAAGTTTCGTGATTATTTTCAAGATATGACATTGGCAAATAACACCAATTTTCCTTTGGTGTTGCTATTTGCATTGGGTTTATCCATGGTTATGTCTTAGGTGTTAGCAAGATATTAATATTATAAATGTAAAAGTTATTGTTTGGTGATGATTGTTTACTTCAATAAACATCAATAACGAGAGATTATATCTATTATTTTTGTGAGTCGTGTATAAAGGCATCTTTGAAATATACATAATTCGTCCTATTGTAAAAGCTAACCCAAAAAATTATTCTGAACTCAAAATATTCTAAAGTAGCATTTGAATCCCCATGTTCAACTGCTTTCATCGTCTCTACTTGCAACAAGTTAAATTTTTGAAGCTCATTTTCTCATATCCCCCAATTTGGTCAGCGAAGAATGACATCATCTAGGAAGGTTGGATTCCAGCTCATCTCATCGCTAATACTTCAGCATTTGCACCAGCTGGAACTTCACGAAATGACCTTATTAGGTTATTCTGTGCATGATGTACAACATTTTGTGTTTCTCCAACAACTCCACTTCTTTATTACAATCTAACTACTTAGTAACAACATCCCTAGTTTTGGGTCTGACTTGGTTCCTCCAAACCTAGCATTGAAACCAAGCATATGAGCATAGCTTAGATAAAACGATTGAGCATCATCTAAGCTACTGAATTCCATTCCTCTCCAACTTTCTCCAATGATAATTTAGTAGTGTTGATAAAAAAAAAAAATTTCATGAACCTGTCTCTTCCCAAAAATATTTGGCCTTCCCTGTTCTGATTCTTCTTTTAAGTTAACAATATCTTTTTTTTTTGTCCTAAACATTCAGCCGTTCTTAAAACTGTATAAGCACAATATTTTTCACATTTAATCATGCACAACCACAAAAATTATTGTACTTACTGATTAAGGGGCTTGACAACCGTTTCAGTGTTTTCCCCAATACTTTGAACAAAAATCCCAATTGAAGCTTTCAGGGTTTAAATCCAACTTTTTTTGTATTATTCCACTGCAATAGAGAGAGAATGGTTTCTCTTTCAGTTGAAGCTTCATTGAAAAATCCCTTGCTTGTAGATGGAACCGTTTGAACAGTTATCTACAAAATCGTACGTGGCATTATCAATGGTCTCTGTATGTTTCCTTTTCTTATTTTTAATTTCAACCATTGATTTAAAAGATCCCACAATATCCACTAAAAAGTGTCTTTAAATAGATGCCATCGTTGATCATGCCACGTAAAATTTGTATTGAGAAATGTGAGTTTACATTTTACCCAATTCAACCGGTTTCAACGCTAAAGGAAAAAAACTAATTTCTAAAGGAAAACAATGTATGCGACAACCAATTCAACAAATTCCAAGTCACAAGCGCAATTTCTTAATTTTTGACATGACTTGATCAAACGACTATAATATTCTCATTTCTGTCTTTTAACCACTACCATTGATTTAAAAAGTTCCTACTAAAATAAGATCTCACGTTACTGTTAAAAAAGTTGAACTTTTTAAAAAAAAAAAAAGGTATCCAAACATATTATGACCAAAAAGAACAAGGTGTATCCTTGTATCCTTACGTGAGACTGTTTGGCTAGAGGACTCACAGTCAAATGCTCAAGGTCATCACTAATAATTTGCACACACAAATATTGAAGAGCAAATCCACAAATTTATTAACCAAAAAGAAGATAATGTTCCAATTTCATTATCCCATATCCATAACTAAACACACCAACTCAAGACTTAATCCAAGTCCCAACCAAAATGCATGAAAGTATAGTAGCACCAAAATGGGGGCTTCCCAATAGTTTCAATACCTATGTTCCAGCTTCTCCTTTTCTTTGAAATTTTGGACATACCTGCACCCAGTTAAATAGACAAAACACATGTTAAGCATTAAGTCAATGTGCTTAACAAATTATGGATTCTGTGCATGTATACTTTTGAGTTTCCATGAGCAGTCTCAAGTGGAGCTCAATATTCATCACAAAAGTATCCGTGTTGGTTGGACTCAAGGGTACATGTGGGATTTGGATGTGCACCGTTTTTTCTTTTTCTAAATTTTATACTATCGATATTATATCCATGATACTCTACGAAAAACAAGAATTCAGGTAACATAGCAAAACACTTCCAAGCCATGCATATAACACTAATCAAATCACATTGAAACTGTTGCCATACATGAGCAAGAGCAATCTATTCCGCTCCACTTAATCAGGCATGAGAAGGGGAGGGTGAGGTCCCATTCCAAGAACAAAAATATTCATAACGAGTCAAGAAAAAATGATAAATTATAACAAGTAAAACATACTGTCCATGGTTATACCGTACACATGTATTGCTCTTTCTTGTTTTCCACTTGTTCCTCCCAGAAGAAGTGCGACAGCTAAGGAATGTAGGGTATAAGTTGGCTAAGTTGTACAGAAAAGGCATGTTCCTAATTCTAGAAAGCTCATCCTAGAACTACTCGAGTTAAATTGCACTTGTAACTTCTCCATCAGCTCTAACTAACATTACTCGATTACACAAATTATAATTTCCACAAAACAGTACCCAGTCTTATAAAGTATGATAACTCTCATAAAAATTATTACAAGTGTTGTAATGTTTCGGGTAAAACGAATCTTTTGTAATGTGTAGTGTAATATTGGAGCTGATAAAATGCTTATATGAAGGAGCTCTTTCTAGAATTTTCTATTTTCGATTTAATATGCTATTATGATAAAACATAGAATCAAAAGTATTTGCCCAGATTGCCGATTCAGTCTTAGTTCAATTGACATAGGCATTGTTGTCAATGCAGAGTTATTTATGAATTGAGAGGGATTATGTGTAGTTCTAAGCATAGTGTAAAAAAAAAAAAGCATATATGATAAAACCTGTTAAAAAAAGGTAACTGCCCAGATTTTTTTAGCTTTCTTTATTTGAGTTTGAGATTGAACTGATATATTAGAGCTAATGTAGAGCTTATACATATAAACATATGGTTGAAGGAGATGAACTAGTTCGATAGCAACATTTTATATAAATGGTTAAGTTACTAGTAAATTTTAGGATTGGAAAATAAAAGAAAGAATGAAACTTAAATCATAGATAGATCAAAGATACGGTGAGAAATCGAAGAAAAAAAGGAGGGGGATGCGAGGAAACCCTAAAGTGGAAGGGAAATAAATTACGTGTAGGTGCCGACGAGAGGGGTGAGAAGAAGAGTAGCGCTGATCCAATTCTCAGAGACCTTGTGGGTAATCTTGGCAGGCAGATCCTTCCATAGCCCACTCATTATCTTCTGCTGGAACGGTGATAAAGCATACACCACTGCCCTCATCTTCACCGGCTGCTTCCCCATTTCTTCTTCTTTTTTTTTTTTCTTCGGTTGTCTGACGGCCGCTATCAAATGTCAAGTGTGACTATGAGTGAACCAAACAAAATCCCTCCGAGTTGGGCCAACGGTTCGGCCCAACTATCTGTCTTTGCTGAGTGTTGTTGTGCAATCTAGACTTGACCATGGATAGACATTTGGTTCGGTGCGAAGAATCGCTCGAAAAGTTAAAAGATTTAAGTATAAATATAAATTTAAAAAACAAATCTAGATAAAAAAGGCTTGTTTTTCATCCGAACCAAGCTTCGAGTAGATTTTTTTTTGGTAAAAATTAAGTTTAAAAAGAAATTTAAATATATTTTTTAAATTAAACTGAACCCAATAATCAAATCTGATCCGATCCAAATTCGACCCGACACATTACACAACAACTGTAGTCCAAACAAATAAGAAAATCATCTGCTAGAAAATACCAGAAATAAATAGATAAACAAATAAAAGGAATCAATTTTCTATCTGGTGCGAATTTATCTACTTTCTTTTTCTTCTGATCCGGAATTTTCCTTACTTTCAACTTCAAAGGAAAATATGAAAATCTTTGAGGTTCCATGCTTAGAAGATAACTACTCGTATCTGTGAGTTTTTTTATTTAATTCTCTTTTTTTGTTCTTGTTTGTTGATTGACGAATTGTTGAATTCGTTTTTTTTTTTAATTAATAAAAAAGGGTGATAGATGAAAGCACAAAAGAGGCGGCAGTGGTGGATCCTGTGGACGCGGAGAAAGTTTTTGATGTAGCAAATCAGCATGGAGTTGTCCTCAAGTTTGTTCTTACCACTCATCACCACTGGTAATCACTATGCTTTCCATTTAAGATTGACTGCTAGTAGAAGAATTCGGAGTGGAATATGTTTGTTTGCTTTGCAATTCAATCTGCAGGGATCACGCTGGTGGGAATGATAAGATAAAGCAGTTGGTGCCTGGGATCAAGGTATATGGTGGTTCCCTTGATAATGTTAGGGGCTGCACGCATCAGCTCCGAAACGGCGATACCTTATCCCTCGGCTCTCATCTCAACATTTTGGCTCTTCATACCCCTTGGTATTATTTACTCTTCTCTTCTATTACAAACCTTCTATGTTTGTTATTATTTCCCTGCGTTTGCTTGTTTCTCTTTCTTTCTATATCTCAGTTTTTACTTTTATAGAATCCCTCTTTGCCCTGACCCTCTCATCCTTTCATCAGCCATACCAAGGGTCACATTAGTTACTACATCACAGGCAAAGACGGGGAGGACCCTGCTGTTTTTACTGGAGATACCCTCGTAAGTTTGAACCTCTTATCTTTCTTTTTCCTTTATATGCATGCATTCATTCTTACATACATATAATATATATATATATATATGTATATGTATATATATACATATCTGCTGTTACTTGTTACTTTCTCCTTTATCTGATTGAAGCTCATTCAAGTCCAAAACGAATTCTATCTCCTTAGTTACTGGCTTAAGCTTTTAAGATACAGAGTTCTTCAATATATGATACTAATTCCATTTTTCCCTTGGCTACTGTTTTGGCAAGTTGTTCTTGGTTGTTGTGTAAGTTTTACTTGCATGGAGCATTTGAGTTTCTTCCCAATTGTTGGGATCTTGCCTTGTTAACTTTAAGTTTTAGGCACACAACTTTAGCCCTTACCAAAAGGCTTTTTGATGGTTAGGAGGTAGATCTTTATCTTTATATTGTTTACTTCTGTCGTTTTGATTGGTCTGGAAATAATTTTTCATTTCTCATTGTATAGTTCATTGCTGGTTGCGGGAAGTTTTTTGAAGGCACAGCCGAACAGATGTATCAATCACTCTGTGTAACACTGGGTTCACTGCCAAAGCCAACTCGTGTCTACTGTGGCCATGAGGTACAGAGATTTACCGTTCCCCATTTATTATCTGTCTCTGTAGCCGATGCTGAATTGTTTGAGATATTCACCATGTATGCTTGTCAGCATCCAGTGTCCACAAAGGTCCTAGCTAAGGAAAATTTTCGGGTATAATACTTAGGCATACAATGTTTTATTATCCAATTCATATGGTCAAATGCCTAGTCATTTCTTGAAAGAATAAACTTGGAAAAACTAGTTTGACAGTACGCGTCACATATATGATTGGCAGTCATATTGATGTTGTAACAGGAGGTACATGGTTTATGTTGTCTGACCAACTAGATAGCTTATTGATGCTGTACTGCATGTTCTACTTTGTTTTGGGTGTCTTCTTATGGTTATTTTTGTTTTACTTCTATAGATATTTTCATCAGATAAGAGGGCCATATTTCCTGTTTGACATAAGAATGGCAAACTAGCATATATTATTGACAATGTCTGTAGCAGTTTAGTTAAGCTAGCATACAAGGTACATGAATCTTAAACTAGAAAATCAGCAATGATTGTGTAAGTGAAAGGTGAAGATATATTTGCAGTCCGTGGAGTGTCTGTTAAAGGCTGGATTAATCTGCTGTGCTGAATAATTCATGGAAACTTTGAAATGAGAGGAATACTCCCATTTCTTTCAAAGTTTGTTACATCTTTAAAGAAGAAACTCTGCATTTGCAAATGAGTTTGTTTTTGCTGCATTTCTTCTCATTTCAGAAACTATATAAAAATGTTTGGTCCTATATTTCTCTGGTACACAGGTGAAGAACTTGTTACACCTCAAAAGAAGAAACTTTTGGTTGCAATTATTTTGTTTTTGCTGCATGTCTACTCATTTCTGAAGATTAATGAAAATTTTTGGACCTATGTTTCTGTAGTACACAGTGAAGAACCTGCAATTTGCATCGACAGTTGAGCCGAAAAATGCAAGGATACAGCAGAAGTTAGCTTGGGCTAATGGTCAGCGCAAAGCTGGTCTACCCACCATTCCCTCAACCATTGAGGAAGAAATGGAGACAAATCCATTTATGCGAGTTGACCTACCTGAACTTCAGGTTTACTCCTTACCATAAAATACACCTTTAAAGTGACAAATCTACATATGTTTCAATGTCATGTTATACTGTTGCAGATTATGGCTCAAGCTTTTGTACTAGTCTCAAGATGTTCTTATGCTTACTCTTCTTCATTTGCTTGTTTTTGGACCATTTTGCACTGATTTGTGACGTGGTCATAGCAGTATACATATTTTCTTATGTGGAAATTTATCGGATTTGCAGGGGAGTATTGGTTGCCAGTCTCCTGTTGAAGCACTCCGGGAGATAAGGCAGATGAAGGACAATTGGCGAGGCTGATCATGGAGTTGCCTAACTACAAACGAAGGAAAGAAAATGAAAAGGACTAGCCATATTTCTTTTTTCTCTTTGTTGTTAAGAATAGAAAAAAGAATGTTGGTATGCTGCTGAAAGATGGCTTGGGAGTTGTAATCAGTTAAATTCGAATGAAAATTTGATAATGGGAGTTTGGAACCAACTTTCCACTGTTTCTTGTGGATGAATGCAGGGTAGAGTTTGTATTAATATGGTTTCAAGAGTTAATGTTAATGGTGGTAGTTGAATTCTCATCCCTTTGATGTTTAAACTCTCAGCTAATGGGAGTGGTTTGAAATGTTGGATTCATGCTCTCATGGAATGGACAAACACATTATCCGCAGCGTAGGCTTAACTTCTTTTCTTGGTGGTGACGTGTAAGAGTTTAGTGAGTCGTCATCAATTATCATTTCCTTTTAAGTTACACATTATTATGATTATAATAATTATAAGCTAAATAAATAAAAGTTGAACCCCTTTACGGCTCTAGGTGTGGTCAGGGTATGAGTCATGTTAGTCGTGTTTGTTGTTCGGGTTTTGTCTTGTTCTTGTAATTTACCAATACATATATATATTGAAAGCAAAACGAAATGAATTAAAGGGACGGGACTAGCTAGCAGGTCAGGGGTGGCTTACTCTGAAAATGATATATTTTTTCATTGGCTATCTACAAGGAAGGTACTCCATGCCATTGCCAATTTACCTTTACCTTTGCCTTTGCCTTTGCCATTGCCAGGTTCAGTTATATTAGGAAAGGAAAATGATCCCATAGTATGTATGTATATTGCTTCTATCTCTTCCAAATCCAAAAGAATAACAACTATAAACAACCATTTTCATTGTCTCCTCAATTTCCATCCTATGCCATCCATGATTGTTAGTGTTCTTTTTGGTATATCCATGATTGATATAGATGATGCCACCGAAAATAAGGTTCTAAATGTAAGAGAATATGCCTCAAGTCCAAGTAAATGAGGACAACCCAACGTTCTAACTTTACAAGACGATCGATTGACACATAGCATGCAAGTAACAAGTCAACGCAAGTAACAAGTCACTACAGTTTGACAATGATACCTGCCATAGGTTACAGGGTAGGATCAACAAAATGCATGGAGATACAATCCTACCAAAATAAGGATATTAGCTCCAATTAGTCACATGAAAAGACCACTATGAGGACACTAAAGGCCCCCTGATATTCATACCTAAGTACATCCATTTTTAGAGGGATGCCTACTATTATTGTTGTCATTACTTTATTAAAATATTTATTCGAGCTTCCATCATTTTCCTTTTCACCAACTTAAGCATAAAAGAGCATCTCAGAGCATAAATTTTATTGCTCTAATAGTCAGGGCGAATCTAGAAAATTGATGAATTAGACTTGAAATTAATAAGAATTAAGCTTAGATTATGATAAGACTAAATTGTAAAGCTATAAGCTTGATAGTTAGCTTTGTAACATTAGAGACCAAATTGAATAAATTTAAAACCTGTTATGAAATTATTCTGAGAATAGAAAATATAGGGTCCCTAATGAAAGAATGTGAAATCGAATTTTGATCTGATGCTAAATATCGAAAGACATGCTTACACCGAGTATAGGGATTAAATTGAATAAAAGACAAAATATATTTGGCTTTGAATTTGACTTTGAATTGGATGAATTTTGATATTGTGTATTTTTTTGAATTATCATATGAAGCTAAAGATGACACTGGGCCATCGAGAGAAAAAGGAAAAGCAAGAGTTGTCGACAAGTGACGCGAGGATTCAGTTTGTACTTTTATGATTCGAGATCAATTTAATTGTTTGCATATTCATGTTAATTGCATGATTGAATATCGAGGTGATTATATAATGGTCGTATGAATTGATTCATTGTGATTGATATTGAATATCGAGATAGTGGATTGAATTGAATAAAATAGAAAGTAATATAATTCAATTGATACATGATTTATGATATGAAAATAGTTTGAACTATGCTATGTGGTATTGGTTTTATATATATATGAATCGATAATGATGATATGAAAATTGGTTATATAATATAATTGAAACATTGATCAGATATAGTTGGCATGCCATAAGATTAGATAATGTACGGGTTTATGCACTTTGTGTGCTAGGATGCGTTCGTGCGCCAAGATGCACTTTGTGTACCAGTATGCACTATGTGTGCCAACTTCCCTTACTTTAGTTTATCCGAAGATGCACTTCGATGCCAGATTGGTGTATTAGTTAGACGGTCTGCGTATCCGTCTGAGTTCAACTCAGGTTAATAGGGATTATAAAACGTAAGCTTGATAAATGATATCTAATTGAAAATGATGATATGAATTAGTGGTATATGTGTATATATGCAAATTGAGAATAAAATTCTTCCATTTTACAATCCTTTTTGGCTCTACCCACATATTTTTTCAAAAGAATAAGCGATTTCGTTAAAGTCCTCCAAAACAATCCATGCACCAACATTTTTATTCCTAAGTTGTCTTAGTAAATTCCAGGACTCTCTCCTAAACCTTCATCTGGAGCTCCATAAAACCCGGTAAGCCTCTATTTTTTACCATTGGCATCATCAGTAATGTCCATGTTGATAAAATGATATATAAAACATATTTATATATATAATTAGCATATATATATGTTGGATTTAAATAACTCGCGCGATTGAGGCTATTGATTCGAGTTAGGTCCTTCTAATTCGCAAGGTTATCGAGGAGCTAAATCATGCATGTTTCAGTGTTATTTGTTCGATAAAGGTTAGCTACTGGGCGTTCCTTTAGCTAATTTACACACGGAAGGGCTAGTGGTCCAATGAGTCCTCGATCATAGGTTGGGGGAGAAATTTATTGTTCGGGATCATTTCAAAATCGAAGCCTAAATCATGCCTGAAGCTAGAGTGTCATCACACCAATTTATTTAATCTTATGCAATTCCGACTTTTATTTATTTTTATATTTAGCCAGTTTAAAACTCCTTTTTATTTTCGTACAGATCAACATACATGGGCACGGTAGTTCCCTACTCCCCACATTCAAACTTATATACTATTTTGATGTAAAAATTTTATTTTCGATGGATTCAAAACCCACCAGAATTTTTATCTGAAAAATAATATCATGTTGGTTTGTTTTTCATAGTTTATTTTAATTATATATTTTTTCATAACTACACTTGGCAAATAAGATTTAAGACAATCATCTCACATTGAGAATATAATAATATAATGGGCTCAAAAACATGAGTAAATATCATCATTAAATTCCATTTTTCTTGTATTGTTCATTAAAATATTCCTTCGAGTTTTCATCATATTCTCTTTCGTTGATTTAAGCATTGAAGAGCATCTTTAAATATAAAATTTAGCGCCTCTTAGTTCACCTGAAATCTTTACAACCCCATCCTTCTCACAAAAGATAAACACCCTTCATTCTCTAAGATGCAAATTTGCCATCCATCTATAAACTTATTCCTGTCTCTTTTATCCCTCCTTCGTTGGTTTGTTTAATGCTTCAATACTAGTGGCTATGCAAGCATGATCAAATATCCATTAGTGAATGTACCATACGGGTGGGTGACTTGTAGATAGTGTTATGATCAACAACTTTTTCCATAGTGATGCATCAATGGTTCGTGGTCCCATAAAATTCCAAATGTTCCCCCTAGTGGAACAGTACCAGTTGTTGGAATAAATTGCAGAGATAGTGGTATTTCATTTGACAAACATATAAAGATTTATATGATGTCCAGTCCTGTCAAGTAATAAAATTAAGGTCATAGTCTTGCAGGTTGCACATCCTAAATGCTGGTATTAAGCCGGACATATATGATGTCTTCATACCCCGATTGGTTGTTGCTCAACTCTCAAGATTTGTAGGTTCGCACAACCATTTACCAATCATGTTTTGGTTTGTTCTTTGCTAGGTGGGTTAGCTATAATCATTTCGCTAAACTAAATAATTAGTCATTAAATTATGAGTAAATTTTTATTTTAATTATTAAATTATTCAAAAATTTTCATTTAAGTCGTTAGGCTGTTAAAATCAATGCTATATGTCTTTCTCTATTCGCACTGCATGCACCAATCGAAAATTTTCTTTCTTCTCTTCTATAGTTCAATTTTTTTTCATGAAATAACTTTGAACATCACGAATCTGAGAATCAAAATTCAAACAGTTTTATCTCTAATCTCCAACACTGACCGTCAGATCAACTTAGATCTAAGATAAGCTCTTCTACTCGTTGATAGGTATTGATCCGCCATATTGATTGTCAAATCATTGCTTGGAACTGGTTAACAGAAATTTTACAAAAAAACTTAAACAACCTAATGACTTAAATAAAAACTTTTGAATAGTTCAGTGATTTAAATGAAAACTTTCGAATAGTTTAGTGACCAAATTATATTTTTTTAGTTAATTGACCAAAACAAAAACTTACCAATAATTTAGTGACTAATAATTTAATTTACCCTAACTATTTTATCTTGTCCCCTCCCCCCTTCCTTTTTCTTTCTTGAAGATGGAGCTTTTCAATGGCAATTATTAATGGTTAAATTACAGTTCGGCTCCCAAAAATGATAAAAAAATTGGTTTAATTTTTTAAAAATTATAAATATATAAGTTATTAAAATGATAAAATTGAATTTTTACAATCGTAAAAATATATAATGTAATTCTGACCTCTCCAAAAATATTTTCTGACTTCAGCCTTGAAACTTTTGTCTAAAAGCATTTAATTTGTTCTATTCAACCAACATTAATTCCTGCACAAACACAACACTATCACTATTACTAGGTAACTAAAAATGAACTATTATATGTTTATGTGTCTTTCTTCTTCCTTAATGCTCTCCATTAGTCAAAACCTATGTAGCTACTAATATATTCAAAATTTAAGGTAGAAAACACAATGAATATCTTGAACCAAAAAGAAAGAAAGAAAGAAAATGAATTTCCCATGTTAACTGATGGAAAGCATTATTATATCCTACATGTATGTATATGCAAGTGTTTTATTCATGATAGTAATGTTTTATAATTTAGTCCATATCTATTTTAAACCTGATTTGGTTGTTTCCTTTCACACCTTTAGTTATAAAGGTAGAGTTAGGAAATTGTTTTGGGATCAAAATGTAATTTTATCATTATATTAATTTGTAATTTTTGAAAACTAAAGGAACTATATGAACAATTTTTCATTTTATGGGGGCTTGCCCCTCTCTACCCTTGCTTAGCCATATCTCCTACCATTCCACACTAAGCATTGGCAAGTTCATTAATGGATGGCAGTGAAATTAAAATTAATGGTAGGATATATAACGCCTAAAATTAGGCTTAACTCAATCAAGTTAACACTCAATTGATTATTTTATAAATATTTTAAATAACATTTAACATAAAAATTTGTTAATTTCATATTTTTGTATAAATACTTTAATTAATTAATGTTTGTATAAATTTTAATAGGACTAAAAGAGAAATTGATAAGCCATAAAAGTAACATATTTTAATCTCATTCTTGATGTGTTTTTGGATGATTTATTATTTAATTTAGTGAATTTGATGCTCCTACTCTTTTAATTTCATGTTTCTATACTTAGGAGAGCATAGAGGATCAAAATGAGCAGAAAATGGGCCAAAATCAGACAAAACAAGCTACTTTCAAGATCCACACGGCCTGGCCATTCCCACACGGGCGAAGCACATGACCGTGTGAGTCACACGAGATGGCCACACGCCCATGTGTTAGCCCGTGTCGACATTGCTCCCTGTTTCCCAAACACGCGAAAAAAGCCAATTTTTAGGGTTTCTGAGCATTCTAAAGTCTATAAATACACACTAAAAGAGGACCTAAGAGAACACGTAGAGAAGAACGAAGAAATTACTCGAAGAACGCTGTCGGAATCAACTTAGATGTAGGATCTCCTTCAAGATAGAAGATCTCCAGTCAACTTCTTTATAAGTTTTTGGGTTTCTTTATGTTTTGTTGTTTTCCTAATTTTGAGATGTTTTCCTTCCAAATTATGAACTAAATTCCCTAGATACCTAAGGAAGATGAAACCTATGACGGATCTTATTATTTAATTTTCTAAATTACATGATAAATACTTGATTTCTTGATCTCAATTATGTGTACTTATTCCATGTTTTAATGTTTTCAGGATATTAATTGATGATTGATATGCTTAATTCAGTGGAGCAAAAGTCCCTGTTTAAGAGTAGATCTAACATAATTGAGTGGAGTCAAATCTAATAGGGGAGTCCATAGATCGAGTTAATGCGACAATAGGGGTTTTAATTAGAAAGAGATTTCAATTAATCAACCAAGAGTCAGTTATTTTTACTCTTGAAAGAAATATTAATATAATTTATGGATTTCTACAGATCAAGATAAATGAATAAATTGTTTAATTCAGATTCAGAATAATAAGTGAAGTCTAGGTAGATTCTTTCCTGGGTATTGTCTATCATATTGGTTTATTCGATTATTTTCTTACTTTATTCTCTGTCGAGTTCTTAATAATTAGTTTAGATAATTTTAGATTAAAACAAACTTTTTTAATTTATCGGCTAGATAATAGAAAGATAGTAAGTACTAGTACTTTTAGTCCTCGTAGATACGATATTCCCGACTCACCAGCTATACTATTATTTAATAGGTGCGCTTGCCTTTGTCGTGATTTTAGTTAGTTAAGTGAATCATCATCAGAAATCATATTATTTGTTAGATAAAACCAATTGATTCACTGTAGCTTCCAGTGGTGCCTTTGGCTCCACTTAGAAACTACAAAAGGATTACTGTAATGAGATTGCCTAAAAAAGGTCCATTGGCCTTAAAGTGCATCCAAAGGCACTCAATTGAGAAAAGTTCAAAACCAATTTTTAAAATTTAATACTTGAATGATAGGCAAATTGATAAAACCTTTTTGGTCCTCCAACATTACCAAAAAAAAAAGTTATTTTAGTTCTTCATTTAATTTTTTTTCTTTTTTAGCCGTTAAACTTGCATTATTTATCAAATCACCCCAAAATAGATGGAAAAATTAACATTCGTTAACTTTGCTGATGTGGCATACATGTGGATTGCCACGTGTATATCATATTAGCAATTAATTAATTTTTAAAATAATTTTTTGGTTTTTTAAAATTTTAAAAAGTAATTGCTGATATGCATTTACATGGCAATTTGCATGTATGTCACGTCAACAAAGTTAACAAACGTTAACTTTCTCATCTATTTTAAGTGATTTGACAAATAACACAAGCTTAATAACTAAAAAATACAAAAAATAAATATAAAACTAAAATAATTATTTTTATAAAATTAAAAAGTCAAATAAGCCATTACCTAAAAAACTCTCTTTTAAGTTAAAGTTCAATTCTTAAAATTTTCATTTTAATTGTTAAACATATTATGTAAGTATAGATAATAATTTTATACTTATATTCTAAAATTTTTATATAATACATATTTTTAATAAAAATAATTTTATTTAAATAACCACCTCAATAAAATTACCTTTTGTCTATCATAATAATAATAATAAAATTTATCACTTATCCTATCGTCTCAATAAAAATGGTCAATTATCCAAAAAAAAGCCTATCACTTTTTAAAAATAATTTATTTGTATATAAGTATTGGAGAGATCTCCACTTATACTTGGTGAAAATTAAAATAGTTTTACACATGTTTGTATATTTTTATACAATGCAAATTTTTGAATCGATCCGACATTGCTATCCTATCGATTTAAAAAAGTGTATATATGAATAGCTATCAACCAATTGATAGTTTTTTTTACATAAAATAAATAGTGATGCGGAAGCCTGGGGTTAAATTTTAAGAGCCTGAACAATCAACTCAAAGTTTATGATTCTTTCTTACAATCTAAGTAACTTCTTGCAAGAGTAGCTTCTAGACCAAAGTTCTTGGGTTCAAATTTAAAAATTTCCAACTAGAATTAGATGATAAGTTAATTTGGAAACAAAGAATTATATAACTAAAGAAAAGAAACAAAAGATAATAGATGGATTAATGAAAAGAAGAAAGAAGATGAATGGTGTTGATGACAAATAGTTGGATAGATAGCTTAGCCTCTTTTGTCGAATTTGCACCAACAAAGAACTAGGTTGACCTTTAATTGATCTTCCCAATTGACTTGAATTAGGCAAACTAAAGTTATGATGAACCTCCTGAACAATTCTTGAAGAATTGACGAAAAGTTCTATCAAGAAAATATCATGAAACTATTCTTGTAAGGAATAACTCCCTTGGAGTATTTTTATTAAGAATAATCAAGAAAAATGCATTATATATGTCTATAGAAAATATAATATCATATATACAGACATAAGCTACTTGGAAAGTAAGGAAACAACCCTTCTTTTGCCTCTAAGCAATTGACTTTTCTTTAACTCTAAGCAATTGACTTAGTCATAACATTACTCTTTATGCTAAATTAGTTTAAAATACTTAAAAATTTGTAATAACTAAATCCCTAAAATATAAAGCTTTATAAATACGTTATTGAACTTATATATAATCAAAATTAAGCATTGATATTGAACTCAATATGATTTAAACTCAAATTAAAGCCCGAAACTCATAAATCTCGTAATAAACTTGTTCAAAAGTTTTTGTTTGCATAGTCTTCACTGAAACGACCATATCTTGAGCTCTCGAAGTCAACATAAGGTGATTCAAAGTACATTTTGAAGCTAAGAGACAACTCTTTCATTGGTATGGAGACATTTTAACCTAGAAATGTTTGAATACTATCTAAAATTGTGTCGCAAGTCAGCTGATTTTTCAAACTTGAAAATTGACAGTTTTGGTGAAATTAATTTAATATATATTTTCCATATTATTTATATTTTTTCTTTTCACTCATACAATAAATGTGATATGATCTAGTTTGGCATATATAACATGTGTGTATGTATGTATATTTTTAAAAAAATATAGCAAATCGTGGATGAGTAAGTAAAAGGCTAAATTTCCCTCACCCTTAATCATGTGATCAGGATTTCGACCCTTACTCATGGGAATGGGGCACATGTCATAGTCAGTCGTTTATTTCTCTAAAGCACACCCATGATGAAATGATTAGTCACGACTGTTGACAGCACGTTTGAGTCTATGTCCACCTGCTTATTGCAATAGCAATGATGCTCGTTGAATTAAGGCTCAATCAATTAGTTTGTTAAGCATTATTTTTTTCTTGAAAGGGTTAAGTGAGTTAAGCATTATTTTTCTTGAAAAATGTGAATATCTAATTAATAGGCCACAATTTGGGTTCAAATGATTTTTTTTTGTACAAGTAAACAATTACAATAAAAAAGAAGAGAGAAATGATTTACAAACATAAAAATTGTACCCAAAATTTCAAGGTAATCAACTTAAAACCCACAAAAATTTATCACTGAAGTAGTGGCATAATCGGCTTGGGTTGAAAGGATTAAGCATTATTAATCTTAAGATTTTTAAGCATAAATATAACATGTTGTCACATATTGTTATATGATCATACCGAGAAAGATATCATCATCAATGGGTGAATTTGAAATGTTTGATCAATGTTTCACCAATTTAGACTGTTATAATAAATGTCAATAATGATGGTAGAACGATCGTAAAGCAATAAAAAAAGAAAAATAAGAATAGACAGATTTTATGTGGAAATCATTTTGAGGGAAAAACCACGGGTAAAGAAAAGAAATTCACAAATGTTGAAAAACAAATGATATAAGAAGAGTTTCGACCACATCTATGTAAGGATTGAAAAATTATATTCTAATTAAAGTTAAATAGTAGAAATATAATTTCAAACAGACTCAATTTGTACGGTATAATTCGTATCTTGTGGGCGTCGCAACCCTAATCCAATACTATATTTAATAAGAATCTGTAACGGACGAACAAATAACTTAATCTGGGTCACACAATCTCTGACCATTTTAATCATGGTTAAAGAGAAGCAGTTAGTTGAAGTATTAAATGTCTGGTCTGGAATCTCGACCATAACAGTAAAATCGCAAAATGGTCTCCCATGAGCTAGAGTTTTGGTTCCATGCACATTAAATCATGGTAGTTTGAATAGAGGACCCAATTGCAGGGTTTTGTACAGGTTGATGCCTTTGAAAAGTTCCTTTTAGCATCAAAGGGGGTGATGATGCTGATGATGGGAAACAAGACCAGCTTGAGTGGTCTCCACCAAAGCACTATGTATGATGCAGAGCCAGAGGAGGGGATAGGATAGGATAGGATAGGGGGGTTACAGCTTATTGGAAAAAAAGGACCCCCTTTTTTGCATTTCGATTTCTGTCACATTTTCAGAGCTTTAGGGCAAAATCTTCAATTTTTAGTTTTACGGTCTGAAAGCAAATATGCTATGTGGAATATATTACTGTTGTGCACCAATCAACTCAGTCCCAGTCTCAGTCTCAACCCAGCACCGTCTCAACTCATATCATTTCAAGTAATTAAAGAAACACAGGTGCCCTCAGAACCATTTAGTACCATCAATATCTATAGCTACAGAATTATATTCATTAATTTATCTATATAAAGCTTTACCTCCGCACTACATGACAGTACAGGAGCCAGAAAGGACCCTCAAAGCCCTAAACTTTTTCTTTCTCTATCTCCTTCTTTTAAAGCAAAGAAAGTATTTCATGTATGCATAGTGTTTTGTTCTGAAGGCTCATAATTTTCTGAAACATTCATCTTAATTAACCCTTTGGTATTCTATCAATTTACAATGGCAAAAGATACCTAAAGCATGGCTGGTGCTAGTATGGTAGCTGTTGAAACCTCTGAATTAAAAAAACGTCAGGAAGATGAAAATGGAAAGGAGGGTGGATCAGCTTTAATTGGAGGAATTAGAAAAGCATTAACTAAACAAAGTAGAATATGCATGTATTATTCATTCAATCATTGAGTGAGACAGTGAGTGATTGAAAGTGAAAGCGAAAGAGTAAGTAAAATGTATGTATGGATGATGAACAAAGAGTCTATACTATACTAACAAGTAAAGCGTATACTTGTAATAATACTAAAATTTAACAGAGAAAGGAGAAGAGGTGTACTGATCTACAGCGTTCCTCGTTAGATATGCTAAGATTTAGAGTCCCTTTCCTGTCTCTGATTCTCATGACGATAGTG
This sequence comes from Gossypium arboreum, assembly GCF_025698485.1. Lineage (NCBI taxonomy): Eukaryota > Viridiplantae > Streptophyta > Magnoliopsida > Malvales > Malvaceae > Gossypium > Gossypium arboreum. Next base: position 1,666,097 of record NC_069073.1, on the reverse strand, counting down.
ACCCTTCATTTCCCTTTGCCTGACAAATGTAATCAAATACACTTATTCCTCCATGTTTATGTATATATTTCTTCTTTATTATTACTCTCCCTATCATATACCGCTCTCTCTCTCTCTCTCTCTCTCTCTCTCTCTGCATTAATTCTCTCTTTCTCTTACTTTATTTCTTGTTTGGATCCCTGCAGGGTACTCCACTCCACTGTCATCCCTTTAATTTTCTTTTTATTATTATTATTATTACTTTTTCTCAGAATTAGGGTTTTAAGTGGGCGGTACTTGCATCACTTACAAATTTAGGGTTTTAAGCAGTGTTTAGATGATGTTTCACTCTATTAATTTTACTTTTGCTTGGTGTCATTTTCCTGCTTTCTCCATGATTATGATTTATGTTATCCCAAGTGGGAAAATACGGTATTCTATGTATGTGATTGCTGTCTGTCAAAGTTTCCAGGGTTAATTCCTAAGGCCTGTCTATCTGTCAGTTTTCCCCCTCCTCTCCCGAGTACTTCCTTTTATAGCCCATATCTCATCATTCAACATTGCCTTGCCGCTTTGGACGGTAAGTTCTATGATTCTATCTCTATATATCTCATCTCTTATCTTCTATTGTATGTACCCTTAAGGATGAAGCTCTAATTGACCTAACACACTAGGTGCAGGAAATTCGTTTTTTTTTTCTGTTCTTTTTTCCCCTTTTTTAAAACAACTCTTCTCTCACCACCCGCAGTGTTCGGCGTTCTCATGTTGCAAGTCGTTTCGATAATAATGTTTTTTTGAATATGATGATTAAAGGGTAATCAAGGATGGATCTTGTTTATTCAATGAATTCTTTTCATTTCGCCTGTTTAGCTTCGTTAAGCTAAAAAGTTGTCCTTTTTCATTAAGAAACATAGAAATAGATCAAACCCAAATTAACCTATTGCTTATGAACCAGTTCTTGAACTGAAGTTTGGGGTTTAGCGGCTGGTTGAGGAAGAATGAAGTTGAACCATGTTATGTTTTGCATCTTGGGTTGGAATGGAATGTTAAGTTAGAGAAATGGGAAGAGAGAGCTTCCATCAGCCCACTTACGGATAGGAACAAGGGGGTTGGACTAACTGCCGACTCATTCATCCAAGCACTCAGTAGAAAACGGATATTGGCGATTTTGCTACTGTGATTGTGTGAATGATGCGGGAGATGGTTTGCATCCCCCTTTCTCCGTGCTTGGACTGAAGGGAGCTCCTTCTTTCTCTTCACCTCATTTATTTTATTTATTTCATACGTACTCCCTGTGTTTACCTTCTATTGCGACCATAAATATATAGCAGTCAAGTAGCTACATGTCTCAATCAAATTGCAAAATTCCTTTTCGGAAAGAGACATCCTCCATAGTTATTTCATGCATCAAATACTAGTTAAATTGGTACTTTTTTACATGACAGGCAAGAAAAACCAAGTTTAAGGAGCATTGGCGCAGGCCATCTTACTTATGAAGTGGAAATGGTTAGTTGGGTTAGTGTACTTGGCTTGCAGTTGCATAGGGTCCATTATTTACAGTCTCTCCAGTCCTCAGACGCCCATTTCTTTTCCTTGGCAGACGAATTAAGAAGAGTGTGCCTTGTCATTGCATTGGCCTTGATTCCATTCTCTAATATATAGATATAGCTTTGCTTCCAGGCTCAGGCTCAGGCTCCTGCATTTCTAATGTTAAAATTTTAATTTCTTCAAGTGGAGTCAGCTGTCAGCCCCCATCTGATGAAATGAAACAATTTACGATGCTCTGCAAGACATGGTAAAGGTTAAAGGCTCCATGTCGGTACGATGAGAGCAAGTAGTAAGAGAACAATGAAAGCTAGCAGTGTAAGTAAAATACTAATATTGATGCCTCTTGACTGCTCGGTTCATGAAATTTCCATTTGCAATTTCAGTGAGACAGTGAATGGTTTGGTGCACGTGTTGGCATGTGTATGCTTGGCCGCTGCACACTGCTGGACTGCTCACACCTCGAAATTTGACAATAGCTTGAAGCATGACCATCACTAGCCAATAGCAGAAGCGGTAAAGTAAGTAAAGATGGCCGTAAAAACTCCCTTGATTTCCAAAGTCACACAAATATCCTGCTTTTATGGCTAGTTATGCGTGTTTCAAATATATATATAAATATGCTTCCAAGCTCTAATATATATATGTTGGTTTTTTGGTTACCGAGAAGGGAAGTACATTTGGAAACCATATTATTTTCTCTTTGTCTACATCTGGCAGTGTGCAGAGAAATAGAAATGGCATTATTTTATGCAGTGAGCACACTCATTTAATTAAATAACTAATTACCAATTGGTTGCTATCTTTGTTGGAACTTCAACTTTGAAGTTGTTGGATTACATGTGTATCGCCATGCATTACTTTACTCTCTGTTTATGATGGTATTTGCTACTTGGAACTTGAAATCTAGTTATTGCAAATATTATATTATATTAGATTAGATTAGATTTGATTTTGAGCTTCATTAGTCTCTCAAATATATATATTTTTTATTTCAGTCTTTTTTATTTTATTAATAAAAGGTTTGTTTAATGGAAATTAGTCACTTGCCAACCCATGATCAACGACTCCATCCATCCAAATCATTAAGGATTGATCCTTTTGAATTGGAGTAAAAAGGAAACTAATACTTTTGAAAAGTTAAAAAGGAATCTATCATTTTTATAGGGTTTCATCCTTTATATACATGGAGAGATGATTTTGCATTTTAAATGGTATGAGTTTGATCCCTACAAGGAGCGTATCAATTCTTTTAAAGAGTCTCGGAACGACTGGACCTTGACAAGGATTGGTATATATGTTTTTTTGAGACACAGGGCAATTAGAATTTCTTAGTATTGTCATTCTTTTGTGTATGGGTTTCAACTAAAGGTTTGAATCCTTCTTTGGTGTAGGGCTTATGGAAGAAGATAGTGTAGGTTTCATCAATAGCATCTTTAAGCCATGATTGCCATACGTCTAAAAGGTGGAATCATTTTAATAGAGTCCTTAATTGATCTCGGCAAAAGCATCTATCGATTGCCCACAAGAAGATTTTTATACAATTGAGGCACAATAGAAATGGTGACACCTTTTTAAGAAAGCATGAATAGTAGGGGATTCGAAAAAGGTAGATGAATGGGTGTTCTAGGTTTATACTTAAGAGTTTGATGGCATTGTCACCAAATTACTTGATGATACCAGATTGATAGTAAAGGATCATATGTTTGCATCAACATCTATGGTCTTATGGGCAATTTCAGATTGTGACAAAGGTTGTAAGAAATTTTCATAAATATTTCTAAGTTGGTTTTGATACCAAGACTAGTGGATTGACATTGGATTACAGATAACCTATAATAGAAATTAGTATATAAGACAGTTGAACTGTAGAAATGCAGCTGTGTGACCTAGACATAGGATCAAGGTATTCTAGTTGACTTTTGATCTTCAAGCACTCTCTTGGTGACATGGTCTAGTCAAAGTCCAACTTTTATGATGCTATGTCATCGTCACACAGTGGAAATTACAACTAATTTGATTATAGTAACTCTTTAGAAATCATTTTGCTATATTGCTATCTATAGTGTTTGTTCTATGGTCTCTAATCAATTTCACGAGTTTTTTAATGTAGAGGATCCATTAGAGTTGCAACTACAAAGCTTATAACTCACGTCAAACAAGCTTCGTACTAGCCAAGAATTGAGGGAGTTAACAACCAAAGAGAGTGAGTTTAGAAAGATATAGTTTTATTACACACAAACCTTAGGGAAATTTTATGGAAATTTCATAGTTTGAGTCACACATATGCTACAAGACCAATATGCTTGGGCCTTATAACACACTTAGAACACAATTCATGATGCAACTAACCATCATGTCCCGGTCAATATAATTCCAAATGTACAAATCAAAATACCATTATCTACTTGGTGCAGAAAACAAGATTATTTGATATGAGCACGGATGGGTAAAATTTATTAAATTAAGTTTACCAAATCTGCCAATTTTTAAGTCTAGAAAATTGGTTAATTTGCAATGCATTTTTTGATGGGATTTAGACATTTTTGGTTTGAGAGGTTTTCTAATTAATGATAGAGTAATCTCTTAGATTTGAAATGCATTTTGAATATATATGAATTCAATATTGTATTTACTAGGTTTTATATTTTATTTATTTATTTATTTCTAATTTTAGGATTTTTTAGTATTTTCAATTGTTTAGAACTTTTGTGTTTCTTAATCAACAAGAAAGTTTAATTCCATTAGATCTTACTTCTTGTTTATATCAATTAGAGTTTCATTATTCATAGGAGTTTTATTTTGATGTATTTAGTTTGCCTATGTAAAGATATCTTCATTATTAATTAGGGACATCATTCATTATTAATTAGGGACAAGATATCTTTATTATTTATTTCAAAACTTGTTTTCTTCTTAGGTTTCTTCTTGAAGCTATAAGAAGTTATTCACTCTCCAATTTACTAGGGTTCGATTTTTGGGGGTTGATTAGAACCATTTGTGAAGCTTATTGAATATTCTTTTTGAAGGGTTTCATAAGACATCATCTTTTTATCATCTTCCATACAATCTTTTTCCATCTTCAGCATATCTTTTCTTTCAATCTTGATTGTGTTCATTATAATCCTTTTTTCTAACATGCCATATTCTTGTTCAATTATAAGTTTCAAGATCTTAGGGTTTCTTTTCAAGAAATGTGCTACAAACTTCAAGAAACCCTCATTTGTTTGAGTTATTTTATTCTTTTCTTCTCTTTTTTGATTTGATTTGATTAGTTCTCATATTTACCTTGCTTGTTGTCGAATTACCTTAAACTCATTTAGGTTTTTCTTATGTTTCAGGTTACTTTCTCGCTATATTAAGGTTCAATCCGCTTCGATTCAATTTTTCCTCGCCCCAAATAACCTGAATTTGATCTTGGTCTGATGTGCCTTTTATCAATATCCATGGTTTTAACATAAACGAAATTCTTATCTTCCATTTCAAGGATCCTTTAATTGGACATTTTCCATGGATATAAATTGTGGTTGTAATGGATGTTTTAAATTTAGGCTTATAGAAACTATAAGTTGATAAGAACATATGTTCCTTTGACAAAACTCTACAATAGTATCTTGAGAGATTCATCTGTTACTCCTCTTGGACAAAATAGTGGAAAATATCATTGCTTGGAGAAATACACACATCTTTCATGAGAAAAGCCTATTGAGGACACACCTTTGGATATTCCAAAATCTCCACAACCTTTACCAAAATGAAGAAAATTAAGATTACTCTATGTTGTGAATTGGCAGATAGCATATGATATACCGATTGAAAGATTAATATATTGTCTATCAAGTCCAATTGGGGAGATACTTTGTCTTGGGCATCGGAGCAGATGACTCCTAAAAGATAGAGACATAGATGTAATTGACTGAATTGACAGTACATTGAACTGAACTTAAGAAGAATAAACCTTGAATCCGTTTATGGATTTATTCACTTGTGACATTCGTAGTGTGACATATCTAAATCCTAAGTGGATGACAAACTATGGATGACAGACTATGTATGCATGACTCGTACACTTTGATGTAAGTAAAAGTTTGATTTCAAATAGATAAGGAACTGAAAGCTAGTGTGTTGGGTGTATGACTTTCGCAGTATGTAGCATCATTTACAACAGTGGAATTCATAGCTCAGGACATGGTAAATGATATCTTCTCATTGGCATTACATGGTTGATGAAAAGTAAATGTGGCCACAGATCGTTCGTCTGAATGACTTGATTATTATTTGATAGTGATTGATTTTTCATAAATGAAGATGTAATGGTTACCATGAGATAAAATAGGATTATATTTGAAAACGGATATTATCCCAAAGAGATTAAGGATACCTTATGAGGGTGACACACTTTTGATAATGTCATTAGACAAGCACTGATCGAGTTGTTTTCATAACGTAATGCTGTTGAGAAAAACTCAGTCACAATACTATAGTGGAAGGACTTCGTGACTAAATGAGTTTATAATTAATAGGTAAAAACCTATAACTTAATTATAAATCATTTGAGCCTCAATTGCATACGTCCAATTGGTCCCTCCGTTAGCTTGTTGAAACTAGAAATGAATTGCATGGTGAATCAAATGAATAGAAATGGTGAAAATGGAGAAATGAGAAATCATTTGGAAATGATTATGATTTTCTCCAAAATAAAAATGACTTGAAAAATGAATTTATGTTTTTCGAATTAAATAAAGTTAAAAAATGGAAATAAATGATTTGGTCATAGTGAACCGTTAAATACAGAAAAATTAAATATATTTTCTCATAAATTCTTTTACGGAAAAGTCGTCATGATTTTAACGAAATTAGAATTTGGTTGAGAAAATTATTTAATTGAAAATATATTGAAGTTTATTTTGGGAAATAGAAAATCAAATATTAGGTTGGATCAAATTATAAAGTATTGGGTTGAAAGCTTAAGAAGTACTTGCAATTGAACCAAATATGAAAAATGCCCAAAAGCCCCTTATGTAAAAGGGTGGGACAACAAACCCTAGTATTATTAACTAGGGTTGTCGCGCCCATTATACTAGGGGTTCGTTTTTTTAGTTGAAATAAATTTCTACAATTTAACAAGAGTTTTACATTCTCTCTCAATAAATAGATGGTACTAGTAGGACTATTAACACAACTTTCAGACATCATTATTCTGCCCAAAAATAGAGAGACTTTTATTCTCTAAGAATTAAATATATTTTCCGGAATAATGATTCTGCCGGTTTCTATTTGAGTAGAAAATTTTTATTTTCACACCAAGGAAAAAAAACTATTTCTAATTCTGTATTTGATTCAAATCATTCGAGCCCAAACTCGAAGCAGTTTGTCATACGAGAATAGCGGAGAAAATCGTTTGGTTGAATATCGGGAACGACAGTAATCCATCTATCCAAAAACACTTGTAGAAATTCAGTCTATAGTTTATTGCTATAAACATAAAAAAAATTAGATCAATTTTCAAATTTTTTATTTTTCACTGTACAAGAAAATCATTTTCGAACCAGATTTTTTTCAACATTCTTAACTATATTTTACAAAAAATAAACTTCTTGCAAGTTTTGAATGTAGGTTGCAATAAATGTCTATCAACAATGGGGCAACAATGAAGTCAATAATCTTGTTAACTTTTGATTTAAAAGAAACCTTTGTACGTAACGAGAAAATATATATCAAATCTATTGTTTTGCTATTGTTGCATAAATAAAATTTAATGATTATGTTTATATTGAGATTAATTACATTATGTAAAAAGTATGAATTTTTATTTAATGAAAATCAAATATTAATTTATTATGAGCATGATATTTTAAAATTCATGATTATGATTAGCTTAGAATTATAATCATATGCTAAATTAGTTTCATGAAATAACAAATAAAATTATCTTTCATTGTCCATGGAATCATATTGGTTTTATGAATCAAAAGGTTTGACTACTTTGCAAAATTTATCTAAAAATGGTCTTGATTAGAAATTGAATAAGTATAGTTTTTTGAAGAATAGAGAAAAGTATTAGCTTATTTAATAGGATCACTATTATGGTATGAACGAAAGTTTTAGTGAAAATGTGTAATATGATAATCAATCGAGAATACATTATGCATGTTTATGATAGTACACATGATTTTAATATAACTTTGATATCGATATATACTCACACGACTCTATAAAGTTTTGAGATATAGTAAAATTTGAAATTTATGTTAAAAGCCGTGAATCAAAGAGTGTGTAAATAGCAATATGAATGCTATCTAACCCATTAGGTGATGAACATGGTTTTGACCATGGTAACAGAATGACTAATAATGTCTATGATAAAAGAGTGTGTATATATGTGTGATGTTATGGTCACTTAATTGGAGAATTAGTGGCTCGTTAATTTGACTATGTTCTAAATATATTCATGGCTTGTATGTTTAGTTTTGTGAATTTTCAAGATATAAATATGTATTAAGTTTCATAATGTGGTATAGAAAATGAACATAATTATGATGAAAATTTAGAAATTTAGAAATGAGATTTGAGTCACCCATAATGAAAATTTGACTCAATTTTTTGTATGTATGACATCATGTCTTGAATTCTATATAATAGTATATTATCGATGTAACATAATTATGTTAAGGGTGTAATAACCACGAAAACATTCTTAATAGGATTCACCAGTAGAAGTGTGATTGTTTCTAAGAATTAAAGGGTTTGGCTCTAACAAAACTTACGAAAAAATAGATACAAATGTATGGCAATAATAGTGTCTCGTGATACTGTGTATTGTATGGTGTTGAAATCATTGTTTAAAATTGAATAAATTCTCTGGGAAATTAATATTTCAAAAACGTGGTTGCATTGTGGAATATTTTAATTAATATATACGATGCAGGATTACTAAAATTGCATTACATTACATTACATTACAAGCCGTGTTACATCAGAAAGGAGGATCGGTGGATATGGCGAGGGTGGGATCCTGGAAACCAGCAGAAACATCAAACCCTGACATGAAGTCATCCCCAAAGAGCACAGCACCAGCAGCCAGTGCTCCAGCCCCAACTCCCATCGCAAAACCAGGTCTTGGCCCTACTCCAGCTCCCACAGACGATGGCATGTTCATGTAAGTCTCTGTTCTCGGAAGGAATGTGGGAATGTAACCAACATGAGAGGGAGGGGGTGGAGGTGGAGGAGTGGCACTCCTAGGTGGACGATAGCCGGGTCCAGAAGCTGATGGTTCACCTAGAGATGGGTTGTAATTGCTTGTAGGATATGGCACTGGATGTTTATATGGGAATGGGATGTTCACCTGAGATTGATTGTGAGGCGCTGTTGTTGCCTCTGCTGGATAGCCACCTTCAGTGGATAAAGGAATATCAGTTCTATGGTCCATGAGAACAAGTCCTCCATCATTACCTGCAAAACCAGTTCTACCTTTGATCCAAACTGTAATGAAAATTGGAGAATGTGTAACGCGAACTCCCTCTGAATTAGCAAGAACTAAGCTTCATATCAATTATCAAGTGCAAAAGAAAAGAAAAAAGGAATTAAATACCTGGGAGGGAAGCAGGATTTTCCCTCTCCTCCGAGATACGAATAGAGATGTCAACAAATCCTTGAGGCTTGTTGGAATTTCTTTTGCGCAACTGGTAGCTCCCTACTTCTTCACTGGAAGAGGTGGAATTGTTGTTATATTTGGCCAGAAACTCTTTCAAGGCAACACTGGCAGTCCCTTGAAGCTTTTCCCTAAGAAATATAGGCTCTCTACTGTATACTTCAACATGCAGCACCATGTCCTGAATATTTGACTCATCCACCAGAGCTGCAAACTTGGTTTTCCATACCGGATTTGAGCTCCCCGAAGCATCAATCTTGGTGCAGTATTTGTTGTCGGGATCGATCCACCCAACTGTAAACCACTGTAGCTTCCAAAACGACGACGAACGCCGGAGACCTCGAGCTGATATTATACAAACTTCGATCCAGATTTTCCCCATACCAAACATGTGAAGAAAGATTGAAACAAGGTTCTTTTTGATTAAGAGGAAAATTGAAAAGGAGAGCTACTTAACTTTTTTGAGAAGAAAATACTTATTCCAAAGCTCTATTTAGAGGGTGAACTCTTTGTCAAACTTTTCCTACGTGGGAGTGCCTTACAGATTGGCTAGGAATAGGAATCTAGATAAGAGTGCAACTTTTTTGGCCTGTTGAATACAGGTAAAAGTTAAACCCCACAAAAAAAAAAAAAAGTGAACCAATTTTTGGGATTATTATTAAATTCTTCCAATTTGATTTTAGGGTTTTCATTGATTAAAGCGTTATCGACAGTTAATTTTATATACAAATTTTTTCTATATCATTTTAGTTTTCTCGTTTTCCCATTTTAATGAAGTTACATAATACAAATAATTAATTATTGGAGTCATTTTAATTAATATATTAAGAAATTAAAATAAAATAAAAATAATATATTTTGAATGATTAAAATAAAAATAACCTAAAAATTAAGTGATAAATAAAAATATAAACATAATATGGCATATAATTTAAAGTTTGAATGAGTAAAATAACTTATTAGCATCTAAGTCAAACTGCAGGGGGTTAAAAAGAACAGGAAAGTCAATAATTTGGGCTTAAATCAGATTTGGGTAGCACAGAGAGAAGGTTCACTCTGTGAGCCTCTAAGTCAAAATAGAGCATGCTGTTTACTGGAAGATGCAAATGGGTGTCAAAGTGTAAGGCCAGATGGCTTAAGTCTTAACCATCTGCTTCTGGTAGCAGAAGGCAGATTTCACAACTCCTAAGGATGCAAGCAGTAAGATGTAGCAGGGAAGATAAAAATTCCTGGTCAAGAAGATAGAACTAATAAGATATTACCAAAGTTAAAAGAGTACGGTGGGGTGTCATAGAATAGTATCATAGTCCCCGCGCCACATTCCACACATAAAAAGGTAGAGCACAGAGCTCTTTAACAAAGCAGCAAGTCCTGTAGTTTCCTTTGGATGTATTTATAACCAAACACACATCCCAAAATAACAAAAATAACCAAGTCTCTTTTATTGCATTATCATGCCATGTAGGCATTGGCAGTTTTGTGCGGACTAGAGAATTATAGCCACCTCCATTGTGCCTGCTGTGCACCCTCCACAGTTTGCTTCTGCCTCCTCTCAGTAGCTGCTGCTGCTGCATTGCTTTCAGGTTGAAACCTCTCAGTAGCTGCTGCTGCATTGCTTTCAGGTTGAAACCTCTGATACTCCAATGGCTTCTCTGATGCTCTCATCAAATTCTTGTCTCCTAGACTTCCAAACCAGTTCTCATCTGGAGGAACGTTACATAGTGAATCCAAGCCTCCTTTTTGCTGTAGTAAGGATGCCAACTCAGCTGATATAGTTTCATCTTGAAAGCAGTAATCACTCACGGGTTGAACTCCCATCTCCGCTGGCTTGAACAAATCTGAAACTACCCCAACCTGCTCTACGTTGCTTCTGTAGCTAGAGCCTTGTCCATCAGCTATGACTTCTTTCTCATACATTCTTTTACCAGCATAATGAGAACCCATTCCGCTCATGTAGTCCATGGTCGGAGTACCATTCAACCCTGTCATGACTTGAGAAGGTGAACCCATTCCGCTCATGTAGTCCATGGTCTGAGTACCATTGAACCCTGTCATGACTTGAGAAGGTGAACCCATTCCGCTCATGTAGTCCATGGTCTGAGTACCATCGAACCCTGTCATGACTTGAGAAGGTGAACGCCATGAAGATGAGGAAGCATCAATCTTACTTTTAACCATAGGCTCTTGCATCCACCACGAAGAACCATGACCAGCTTTTCGTACAGTATTATCCACATTGATTGGGTTTACCGTCATGGCTTTCCCGTCTAATTCCTTTTGTTTGCCCTTTGTATTCCACAATGCGATCAAATCAAGTTCCCCATTCCCTGAATCATAACTGGGTAAAGAAGAATCCAAGTGAACCCCAGTGCTTTGATTAACAGCATAATCCTTGAAAGCAACTCCGCTATCTAAACCCATTCTCATGGGTTGAAACATCTTTTCTTGGAAGTCCATTTCATTTCCAAGTTTTCCTTTACCTTTATTTAAAACATCATTCATGGCCGCATTATTAACTGTAGACACCTTTCCTCCATTCCAAAAGCTGGATGGACCATCCATTGTTGCACCTGCGAATGTTTGGTACCCAGCAGAATTCCCACGGAGATGTAAAGATGGAGCAAAATCCCTACTCGCATATGGAGTCATGTTCCCTTGGAAGTCACCAAGGCTTTCCACTCCGCGACCAGTTTGACTAATTCCTCCAGTTAAAGCATTATTCATGATCACTGATGCCTGTCCTCCATTTGAGAATCCAGTGTGAATGTTCATTTTGTCACCTGAATTGTTTTGGTATCCGGGTGTGCTTGAAGGGACTTTAAAAGATGGAGCAACCTTTATATTTGATGCAAAGGCTGCATTAGGAATTTGCATATTTTGGGTCCCCAGCTGATGATTTGTTGTCATATTCCAAACTCTCATAGCTTCGGAAATGTAACCGTCTATCTTCTTATTGGCAACCTTTTGAACTATTGGACCCATATCTTTAGTAAACCGCTTTAAGCTGTCTATATATCCAAGATCTGCCTGCTTATTCTGAATGGCCAGGAAGGACAAGTAATCAGTAAATAATAGAAGATTACAAGGGGAATGCTATTCTCATAAGGCTGTTGATTGAAAACACTTAATTTCATTCTTGTAAATTTCTGAAATATATTAACACCATTCCATAGATTGTTTATTTAACTAGATTGAAAGAAATGATACTCACCAGCATAAGATGCTTCGGGGCATTATAAACAGCTGAAACTAATGATCTATTTCCACCTTGGAAAGAATTCCGAGGTCTATAGGTTCGACGCCTGTCCACTTCAACATCATGAGCTCGTTTCTGAGCTCTACACCCTGTTTAAACAATTTTTTTTTTTGAAAAGCATCAAATTAGTGGCTAAGCGCAAAAGAGCATCTCACATTTGGGAGTCATATGACAACTGTTGTCACACATCATATTACATACTGCTGCGTTGTCTGTGCAGATATGCTTATATTTGACTACTCAACATTTATTTGATCAATATAAAAAGAATGAACTAGATAGCCACAGTTGGTTACAAGACCTACCCCTTGCTGCAATGCTAGGACTTGTCTTGTTCAGAGTTCTAGCTCCAGCCTTTGTCCTCCCACTAAGTCCCAACCTTTGTATGGAAGCTTCAGTTTCAAAGCTTTCAGGATCAGTTTTAAGAGCATGAAATAGCCTTGTAGCTAGTTCTTTCAATGCACGTGCCTGGAAAACCAAAATTGATATAGTTCAGGGAACTAAGAAAATTCTGAGAACATCAAAAATTTGTAGCCAAGTTTTAAAGGACAGTGTCACAAAGTTTAGATGATAAGTAAAAGTTTGGTTGACTTACCTGTCTGTAGTATATGGTAGTAGAAGCATTGAAAAGCATGGCATTGTTGGGTACCAAAAATATATCACGCTGTGTAAAAGTGTGAAAGGAAGCAATTAATTAAAATGATCCATAGATTTTATATTTGTGGAGTAAATTGTTTGCCAAGGAAGCTGTAAAAGAGATGGTCTGTAACAGCAACCCAAATATGTGGTCAAACAAATAGATTGGGAGCAGACCTCAAACTCTTCCAGTGTTTGATAGCTTCCTTCATTCAGTTTCTTTGCAATCGTGCCAAAATCCATCGGTTCTTTGATGACATCATAATAGAATTCAACCTTTCAGTTAAAAAATAAAGTTAACCACATAATCACAGGTTTTGAAAAATTGACTGTCATCAGGCTTGAAAAGGAAGGCAGATGAAAGAGTTACTGAGTACCAACCTCTTCAGGGTCTACTGGCTCCGCAAATATTTTTTGTGTGTCTTTCCTACAATTCAGAAGAAAGAAAGCAAATCTCAAAACAATCACTGGCATGCTTTTTTAGTTGAAATTATCAGTGCCTGACTAATCGACAAGATAACTACAAACCTCTGCAAAATACCAAGTAATAGTTCGAGCTTGCTTTTTTCAGGTATTGCAGCTCCTGAAGGCAAAATAGCTGCTTAATGTACCATGAGCAAAAGTATTAAACACATCATTATGATTACACATAAGAAATGATAAAACTCTACTTTCAATTTTAAATTAAAGGGGCAAGGGATATTAGGCAGGGTCATCCATTGTCCTTTCCATGAATATCCTCTCGAAATTGTTGGATTTGGGAGCAAAGGAATGAGTGTTCAGTTTTCATCCAAAATGTCATCTAATTCAATTCACTCATCTGTGATTTGCAGATGATTTGCTCATCTTTTGCAAGGGTAAAGCAGATTCTGTGGTGGGGCTTTGGAGTATTCTTTCTATTTTTTATCAACTTCTTGAGCTTCAATTAAATGCTCAGAAAAACTGAGATTTTTGTTGTAGGTGTGTCACAAGAGGAACTCAACCTAATTCAAAGTTCTATTGGTTTCAAAATTGGGTAGTTGCCAGTGAGATATCTTGGTATTCCTCTAGTTACAAGGAGACTTTCTGAGAAGGATTGCTTGCCTTTGTTGGAGAGAACATAGGTTTAAGGTTTAGGGTTTCAGATTTTGAGTTTTGTTGGGAGAATGCAATTGGTTCAATTTGTTATCTTTCATATTCAAAATTTTTTGTACATTATCTTCATGTTACCTAAAGCAATTCTTAAAAAGATCAACCAAGTGTGTTCTAGGTTTTTTTTTCTTGAAAGGGTAATAAAGACTCAGCTAAAGGGGTAAGGGTGAACTTGGAATGAAGGACCTTGAGAGTCCAACATATAAGAAATATTTTGGCAGAACATGGATCTCTTTGGATTGCTTGGACCAAAGAGTACTTGCTTAAAATTTATTCTTTGAGATAGGTTCCATTGAAAGTAACATCAGTTGGAGTTGGAGAAAAGTTGTAAAACTTAGAGAGGAAGTAGGCTGTGCTGAGAAATTCTGAGTTAAATGGGAGGAAGATTACTGCTTCTAAAATCTGGGGAGTGACCAAGCCTAAGTTGAGAAGGTTGTATGGCATAGGATTGTTTGGTTTCCTCTACATATTCCAAAACATTCTTTCATCACTTAGATGGCAATTCTAGATAGACTTCCAACCAAGGAGAGATTGATACAGAGGGGAATGAGTATTGATGGTCATTGCTTGTTTTGTTATTATGAAATTGAAATTAGGGATCATATTTTTGCAGAATGTGTGTTAGAGTGTGGGGTTAAAATGAACTTATGAGAAATTAATAAAGACTTCAAGGCGTGTATCAATGCCACATTTTTTAAGGTTCCATTCGTCCCTACCTATTTTAGAAGCATTAAAGAAGTGGTTCACTTAAGGCTTAAAGGCAAGAATATTTATAGAACAAGCTATATAAATGATTAATAGAACAAGCTATATAAATGATTTTCTTTGTGCTTAGCTTGTAACATTTTGGAATAGGTGATTCTTTTTATCATGTATAGATATAGATAGTTTGTATTGTTTGTTTATAGCTTTTGATGTTTCCTTGGATGAATATAAAGCTTATAAAACAAACAAATTTTAAATTAAAGCATGAGCTAACCAGCATTTACAACTCCATCTTCATCATTCCCTGTGTCGGTCTGCAGTTGAATCAAATAAGATTTAACATAATATGAAAATAGAAAATGGATTAATGTATCCATCTCAAACAAACATAGAAATAAATGTATCGGTAAACTAGTGTTATCAACTTTCATATATTTTTACAAGAAAATTGTTTTAGACTCTAGCTCTTTATCCAATTTTAGCATATTTTGTTAAAAGATACAACATTAACACCTTTTATCCCTAAAAAAGGCTTTAGGGCACATGTACCAAGAGGATTACACTTTTGACGGTCTAATTAAGATAAACAAATAATCAATAAAAACTAAAAAGATTCTAACGAGATGTTGATATAAAATGAAAATATATTAGTTTCATTATAATGTGATTTGTTAAATATAACAATATTTCTTTAAATATAAAAATATATTAGTTTCAATATCTTTGTGATACAGGTCTTGACTAAAACATTCACATTATATTCAATTTATTGTATGCAATAGTAGCAATTAGCATAAAATGACACTCCAATCAATTTTAGAGATCAATAGCATCATAGCCATGGAATGATGAGGCTACCGATAGAATCACTTATAGGAACCTACGATAGTATCTTAAATTACTAGAAGCAATTAGAAGCAACTTACACATCAATCAAGTTGTGTCACAAAAGAATAAATCTATGATTTAAATCACTTCTTGAGCAATGCAAGGGAAGATAACTTAGTTCTATTTATTGGCATTCTAAAAAGATAGGTTTCATAAGCTTATTCAATTTGTCACATTCGTTACAGTGTGCCTCATTGCTCTTAAAACTTTCCTAATTGCTAGTTAATACCTCTTTATATTATCTATAACACACTAGGGATACTTTATTACCCTATTTCTTAGCAAAAATACATTTGTTGAGCCAACTCCAAATACTTCCCCTTTATGTATCAACTCAAAAACTTTCACACCAACCTTACTTCCTATCACTCTCCATTACTTTTTATCACAATATACACCTTCACCTTTAAAAAGTTTTGTTTATACATTCTTAGACATTACTTTGCATCGTGTTCTTAAAATGTGTTGCACTATTTTAACGATCACTATTCTACATCATGCCATATGATTGGAAAGCATTCGACATTTCTCAAATCTTCAAAGCAAAATAGGCATGAAAATTTTAAGAAGTTTAATTCTATCATTGAGAGAATAAAAGAATGAGATTAAATGAAGGTAAAGCATTTGAAATGGATAAGCTACAAATGGTACCTTCTGAACTTTATATTCAACTGAATTAACAACAACATCTTGGACAGTTCTGACCTTAACCTTTTTCCTTCCGCGCTTTTGTTTCAAAATATTTTGCCCCTTATCCAGTTCTTCCTCGTCTGTCACTTCACATATCGCTTTGCCCTTATTTTGGCTCCTCTCTTGTGCTTTCCGTGCATCCAGTTCAATTATTCGTGGACTCCTTCTATATTCCCCACTTAACATAATGTATTATTCTCTTGCGTTGTCACAATAAATACCATAAGATGCACTTTTGTTCCTTTATGTACAAAAATGCACTAGTTTTCTTCCCCTTCGTTTCTATGTGCCTGTTTCAAAAGTGAATTCATAAATGTCAAGGTAGGAAATACAAAATGCTGAGACTGGAAAGTATCATGTCAAATTTCAAATTGAACAAGAAGAAAATAGCATAATTAGTTTTACTTGTAGAAAATAGTTATCATTTAATAGAATCTTATTTAGGAAAAGATGAAGACTAGATTATGATGTATACGAGAATTATTTTTATCTATATCAAACAGGTTGCATGCAAGTGCATTAGAAAACTTGTTTGTGGTATGATACTTCAGCAACACTTCTATTTTAAAAATTAATAAATATGCGAGATTAAATAATTTAGTATATAATAGTAATAGTACAACAACAACTGTTCACATTTTATCAAACTAAAATTTCAAAAAGGAAAACCAATAAGAGCATTAGGGGAAAATGAAAAATAGAGAATTCTAGACAAATATTTTTCATATGAGTTTTCTTCCATTCCATGCTTCTTTCTTTCCTTTGGTATGTCAACCTCCTCTTTGGGCATCAATAAACAGTATTATATCAAATGCCTACAGTGCCTAAAAAAGAATACTGCTTGAAAAGTCTTAAATCAAGCTACTTTAAATAAAAATTTTAGCCCCAAAGTAGTAAAAGTTTGAGTATTATCATATAACCATTAGAAACAAATTAGATCCATTTTCAAATAAGATAGGAGACAATTCAACATTTTTTATGACATATCACAAATGACAACAATTTTTTACTACAAAAATAACTACCTTCTTCTTGATGATAGATTCAAACTTTTTTCTTCTTAAGATTAAACTTTAAAATTATTCAAAATCTGACATAAGTGAAATTGATCTCCTAAAGAAGATAACCAACAGTATCTTAGAAACATAATCTAATTTAATAATGTAGATGGCGCATGCATATAAACAGAAACATGATTTTGAAAACTCTCTTGGTTTAGATTTAAAATGGTAAAACAATTACAACACTAAAAAGATACTTGGGAGAATGCACTTTAGTTTATCTGATATTCTAGCAAGTAATTTCTAGACATAAATCCAAGAAGAAGAGAATTACCAACTCTGCCTCTTTCGAGCAAACCAGAGATGAAAGAATCTGCAAGATTTCTTTTTTGATAAATTTTGGCAAGGCCTATATTTTCTTCACTATTGTGTGAAGTTTTTATGAGGAGAAGACGACCGTTTTGTAAGGCATTTAATTAATTACCCATTTAAGGTAATCTAGGTGGATTCGCCAGAAAATGAAAACACAATAACCATAAAAGGCTATCGCTGCATGGAGAGTTAGAATTGACAAATGTATGCTGAGCAAATATATTCTCTATTTTAATGACGCTCTGATTATGCCAATAAAGACAAAAAAGAAAAAGTTTCTTTTCAACTCAATTTCAACTTGAAAAATAAGGAAAATAAGAATGTCTTCATTTGAATAGCATCTAGATGTTCTAACAATTCATGATTTGTTTCAAAATAATAATTTAGACAAGAGCTTGAAACTTAATGACTTGTCAAGATTTTCAAAACAATAATTTAGCCGAAATGGTTTGAAATTTATATTATGAATATGCTGGAAAAATATTTTAGCCATGAAAAAGAAAAGAAGTGATAAGAATGTTCAAACAATTCATGATTTGTCAAGATTTTCATAACAATAATTTAGCCAGAAAAGTTCAAAATTTATATTAAGAACCATTGGGAAAAAATCAACGTTTTTGTTTTTCCTTAGATAAATGAAATTTACTACAAACATCATGGGGAAAATGGCAAAGGCTCATATTTGGAGTGTATAAAACTACTTCCAAATATAATTCAATTGTGTTTTTATAGAAGTGCAACTGACAAGGTACAACGTAAGACATAAAATTGGCGTGTTTAATGCATTGTATATTTTGCACAATAATGCTTCACTTGTTTACTAATGTAACAACATAAGGAAAAAGCTTATTTATTATATATGTATTACAATAGTTAGACATAAAATAAGAATAGTTTGTACAATTTTAAACTTGAAATTAGAAAAATTGAGTAAAAATTCTTTGAAAAAAAAAACCTCTTTAAAATAAGCGAAAATTTTTTGTTGTCACATCCCAAAATTGGGCCTAATAGTTGTGCGAATAATTTAAGGATTTTAGCTCAAATGTGTTCAATAATTCGAAGCATGGTAAACTAGAAATGTCTCTGTCTATGACTTTTAGAAGATTTAATCAATTTTTGAAAATAAGCTAGAGAAGATCTTTAATTTTAAAATAAGGACTATTTTGGAAAAGGGTCAAAGTCAAGAGTGGTTCAAAAGCAAATAACCCAAAACTTTAAAATCAACCTAATTTTCCCCCACCTATTGGAACTCACAAAACCCCTTCTATTTATTTTTGTTTTGCTATCCTTTGCATCCCTAAACTCCGTTCATTCAATTTTATTTTCCAAACTTCAAATCCTTTGATTTCTATCATCATCCTAGCATTAAACCTCTTTAGAATTCTATAAAAACCATGAAGAATACCATTGATTTTGCCATTGCACAACTTGTTAGTTTTTCGGATTTTCAACCAAACGTTCATTTTTTCTCCCATCGAAGGTAACAATTCGATTTTCTATTAGTTTTTGATAATATCTAATCTTTTAAATAGAGTTTTTACTTATTGAATCGTCAGTTTTTAATAAATACCGAAAATTGGGTCGTAAATGGTGAAATTCGAGATTTTGAATGAAAATGATGTTTCAAAGTGCTTTTCAACTTGTTTTAAAGTGACTAGAATGTTTTTAAAATTCTCTTAAAGTTTTCTCATAAAGAATTCCAATGTTTTAATAAATTTTCGTGATAATTGCCATAGTATGTGAAAATTTCAGAACCATGAATCTATGTAGTATTGTGTAGTTTGAAGGTTGAGAATTGTTCTTGGATGTATAATTAGTCTATTGGAATAAATTTTATGTGATATGAATGAGTAGGTGTTAAGATTTTTACGTTTCGACTAAGTTAGTCTAAATTTCAGTTTCAAGAGAATATATCTTAGGCTTGCATTTTTGGTTGATTTAAGTGTGTCTATAGCTATATGTTAATTGTGTAATTTACTTTGGTGAAGCTTCGGAATCGTTAGGACCTTCTACGAGTAAAGCGAAAGGCAATGAAATGATAGTTTAAGTTTTCAGCGACAAGGCAAAAATGCATATGGTGAGTGTTTGAAATCACTACTTGTAAACACGATTCATAGTGTTAATTGAGAATTTAGAAGTAGCCTAAACCCCTACTCTAAATTCTGAGTGTAACATTTCTCATCCCCTTGTTAACTTGTGAAATATGTAATTATGTGTTGTGAAACTGTGAATTAAGACGTGATACTATGACATGTGAAATATGCTTATGATGGCTATTGTGAAAGTGTTAATTGTGGGCATATTGTAATCTTCAGGATGAAATTATGAGCAAAAAATTTTCTTAAGGAGAGGAGAGTTGTAGCATTCAAAAAATTCCAATTAAAAACATGTTGGAGAAAACAGTTGCACAAAGAGAAAGAAACTCAAAACAGCCTTTAAAAATAAGAGATGGTAAAAAAGGGTTTCTAAGAGTAATCTTATGGACACAAATAAGCTATAGTATATTTGGGAAAAACTCATGCATCTTATTCAACTAAAGATCAGCCTCTTATATAGGCTTTACACAGCAACAAATCTTAATAGAAAAATCTGCCACTGAATCATATCTCAACAAAAAATAGAAAAATAAGGAAAATAATAAACTGATGCACAACCCAACTAAATCTAAATTTAGAAAAAAAAAAAACAACTAACTTTGAATCATTCTCCACCACTCCCCCTTGATTCAAACTTGCACACACCAAGTAAGGCTCTAAAATAACAAAACTTCTCTTTGGACAATGACTTGGTTAGCACATCTGCCAGCTGATCTTGAGTGCTGCAATATTCCAATGTTATCTCCTCCTTTGCAACCAAATCGCGTATAAAATGATAGCGAATGTCTATATGTTTCGTTCTACCATGGAATGTTGGATTTTTTATCATGATAATAGTTGCTTTGTTGTCACAAAATATTTTCGTTACTCCATTTTGCTCATGTTGAAGATCTGCTAAAACTCTTCTTAGCCAAATGGCTTGACAAGCTGCTGAGGTTGCTGTTATATACTTAGCTTCTGAAGTTGACAGTACTACTGTAGCTTGTCTTGTCGAACTCCAAGTGATCACTCCCAAGCCTAGAGTGAAAACATTTGCTGAAATACTTCGTCTATCATCCGACAAACTTTCCCAATCATTATCTGTGAACCCACACAATCTGAAATTTGAAGTTTTGGAGTACCAAATACCATACTCCAAAGTTTCTGCAATATAATGCAAAACTCTTTTTCTTGCTCCATAATGAACTGTTGAAGGTTGTTGCATAAACTGGGAAATAACACTAACAGGGAATGCAATATCGGGCCTGGTGTGAGTCAAGTAGATTAAACCACCTACCAGGCTTCTGAACCTTTTTGCATCTGCCATTTCTCCTTTATCTTCTTACCACAATTTCTTATTGATATTCATCGGTGTAGTTGCAGACTTGCAATTAAGCATGCCGAACTTACTAAGAAGGTCCTTGGCATATTTTCTTTATGAGATAAAAATACCATCTTCATCTTGATGAACTTCAAGAACAAAGAAATAATGCAGTAGACTCATATTAGACATCTCAAATTCATTCATCATTTAATATTTAAACTCATCCACAAGAAAGGTAGAAGAACTAGTATAAATGATATCATCAACATAAAGATAGACAATGATGAAATCATTACCTTCCTTTTTCACATACAAGGTAGGCTCATTCTCACTTTTCACGTACCTTTTTTTTTGGAAATACCCATCAATCTTGCTGTACCATGCTCGAGGGGTTTGCTTCAATCCGTATAATGCCTTTTTCAGCTTGTACACCTTCATTTCATTGCCTTTCTTTATGAAACCTTTCGGCTATGCTACATAAACCTCTTTTTGTAGATCTCCATTAAGGAATGCTGACTTGACATCAAATTGATAAATAGGCCATTGTAATTATGCAGGCAATGCTAGAACAAGCCTCACTGTTTCAAACCGAGATACAGGAGAGAAAGTTTCTTCAAAATTAACACAATATTGTTGTGCATAACCTTTCGCCACAAGACAAGCTTTGTGTTTTTGTACGCTTCCATCGGTAGCAAAATTTGTTTTGAACACCCACTTCAAGCTAATTGCACTTTTGTCTTTCGGTATGTCCACCATTTCTCATGTTCCATTCTTCTCAATAGCTTTTATCTTTTCCTCCATTGCCTTTTGCCTCTCTTCTTTTTCGGCAGCTTCTTCATAGTATATAGGATCTGAAACAGCAAGAGCAAACTGACAAGATGCATAAGTGTCATCAACATATTGCAGATTCAACTTTTTGGCCCTTGCTGATCTTCCAAGTGGGAGTTGCTCAGTTAAAGGCTCTTCAGAAATTGTAACTCTTGGTGAGTTAGGAGGTGAACTTGCTGAATTTAACTCTTGTCTTTCATCTTGTGAAACCTCAATGGGCATAGAAATTTGCTGATGTACCTGCTCTTCATTCCAATCCCAGCTTGCATCTTTATCAAAAACATCATTCCTGCTAATAATCACCTTGCCACTCAAAGGGTTGTAAAGCCTATCTGCTTTGGATTGAGAGCAATAACCAATAAAGATGCATTTTACAGACTTTTTATCAAGCTTACTTCGATTATGTGAATTTACCAAAGAATAGGCAATACAACCAAATATTTTCAAATGGCTTACCGAAGGTCTCCTAGCACTCCACGCTTCATAAGGTGTTTGGTTAAAAACCGCCCTTGTTGGAGACAAATTCAGCAAATAAACAGCAACAGCAACACTCTCAGCCCAAAACTTATCTGGCAGCCCTTTAAATCTCAGCAAACTTCTTGTCATTTCGACAATTGTTCAGTTCTTGCGTTCAGCTACACCGTTTTGCTAAGGTGCTGTCAACTCTCTATGTATGTCCTACTCTTCACAAAACTGGTTAAATTCATTAGATAAAAATTCTCCTCCTCAGTCAGTGCACAAAACCTTGATACTTCTTTCACTTTACTTTTCAATTAGCGCCTTGAACTTCTTAAAAGTCTCAAATGCTTCTGGTTTGGAGTAAAGAAAATACACCCAACTTATGCCGCAATCATCTGTAAATAGCAAAAAATGACGACTTCTACCCAAGCATTCTGTCTTCATGGGACCACAAATGTCAGTATGTACAAGCCCAAGACACTCAGACGCCCTTCTAGAGTTTCCTAGAGGAAATGGTTTTTTACATTGTTTCCCAAATATACACATTTCGCACAAATCTAAAGACTCAATTTTTGGCAGCCCGAACACCATTTCCTTTTGACTCAACAATTTTAGACCCTTTACATTCAAGTGCCCATACCGTAAATGCCACAACTTAGACTCACTATTCTTTTTAACAACAAGAGCCTGAATTTCTACATTAGAGACTTCAAAAGGAAAGAGCTTGTTTGGTGCCATCTAAACATCACCAATAATTTTTCCTGATTTTTTTACTTTAATCACACAAGACATATCATCAAACATGACAGAATATCCACTACCCATAAGCTGCCCAATGCTTAATAAATTTTAAGATAAAGTAGGAATAAAATAGACATTATAAAGGAGCTTTATGTTACCATGACCATTGTTTATTGCGACAGTGCCTTTGCCCTTAACTTGCATCTGCTTGTCATCACTAAGTCTCACCTTCACCTTATATGACTCATCCAACTCTTTAAACAAAGATTTTATCCTCGTCATATAATTTGAACAGTTGCTGTCCAAAAACCATATGTCTTTTGAAGCTATAATGTCATCTTGATAAGCCATCAACAGCTTAATCTCTTCGTCACCTTCTGCATAGTTGGCTTGTCTTTCCCTTTTCCAGTATTCTGCCTTCACATGCCCATATTTCTTACAATAATAGCATTGAACATTGCTCCTGTATTGCTTTTGTTTTTCTGTCATCTGTCTTTCTTCATCATGTCCAGCACCTCTACCTCTGCCTCAACCTCCTCTACCATGATAACCACCTCTGCCACGATAACCACCTCTATATGTGGCCTTTCTTGAATTATCTTGCTGCTTGGGAGACTCCCCCATCACTTGGAATGCCTTTTCGTCAGAATTTTCATTTGTGCGGTTCAATCTCGCTTCGTGAGACTGCAAAGATCCCTCTAATTCATCAAATGAGTAAGTAGCTAAGTCTTTAGACTCTTCAATAGCTGTAACGACATGATCAAACTTTAGAGTCAAACTCCGCAACACTTTTTTAACAGTAGTTTGATCCATAACTTGCTCTCCATAGGACTTCACTTGATTGACAACTGCTGCTGCCCTTGTAAGATAATCTTGTACGGATTCTCCACTTTTCATTTGCAATGTCTTAAAGTCACGATGAAGAGTCTGAAGCTTCACTGTAACAACTTTCGAAGTGCCTTGATACGCCATGTGCAATGTTGTCCAAGCTTCTTTTGCAGTTTCTGCTGCTACAATTTTTGAAAAAATTGACTCGTGAACGACTTGCTGAATAAAGAATAATGCTTTGTTGTCTCTTTTCTGGTTTTCTCTCAACTTAGCCTCTCCATCATCATCAGGATACCCATTCTCAACTAAGTCCCACAATTCTTGAGACTTAAACAGTGTATTCATTTTGATGCTCCAAAACTCATAGTTGTCACCATTGAAAACGGGAATTACCGGTTGAGAAACATTTACAGTATTGTTGTTTGTCATCATGGGAAATACACCTAATAACAATCGAACCTTGCGCTGATACCAAAGAATGTTGGAGAGGATAGCTGCACGAAGAGAAATAAACTCAAAACAGCCTTTAAAAATAAGAGATGGTAAAAAAGGGTTTCTGAGAGTAATCTTATCAAACAGGTAATGGACACAAAAAAGCTATAGTATATTTGGGAAAAACTGATGCATCTTATTCAACTAAAGATCAGCCTCTTATATAGGCTTTACACAACAACAAATCTTAATAGAAAAATCAGGCACTAAACTCATATCTCAACAAAAAAATAGAAAAATAAGAAAAATAATAAACTGATACGCAACCCAACTAAATCTAAATTTAGAAAAAACAACTAACTTTGAATCATTCTCCAACAAAACATAACACTATTTCGATAACGAAAATAGTAAATTTTCAAGAAAATTAGAAAATTTGTCCAAAAAAAGAATTTTTATGATAATAAAGTGATTTTAAATATGTAAAATTAATGAAAAGGATTTTAAAAGTGAGAATGTGGCAAAAAGGACTAAATTGAAAATTTTAAAAATTTTGAAGACTAAATTTTAAAGTGCCCTAAAAGAGAAAACATGAGTTAATATAGATTACTTAACATGGAAATAGTCTGTAAAATGTATTAGAATAATGGAAACTACATTTGGGACCAAATTGGAAATATTTGATAGTGTATAGGCTAATTGAAAATTTTTCAATTTTGTCGAGATAAAGGGTAAAAGTATAATTTTTAGTATACAAAGGTGTGCATTAAGTATTAAATTAGAATTATGGATTTTGAGTTGATTAATAAGTATTTGTTGTGATGAAATTGTATTTAAAGAAAAAATAGGGGCAAAAAGGTAATTTTTAATTTAAGGGTTTTTTTTATAAATTTCAAGAATTAAATTTTGAAACATTGATTAAATGAGATATTGAATAATTTAAATAAGATGTTGATATTAAAATGATGAGAAAGGGAGAAAAAAGCTCTCCCCACCCAATTAGCTTCTCCATGTATCGACCAACATCTCATCGATAGAGGTTCTCTCCATCTTTTTCATTTTTTTCAAGCTTTTCTTGCAATTTCTTCAAAAATCTCATTACCTATATTGAGATTTTGCTAAAATCTATTAGAAAACTCTTCCATAAACTTGAATCTTCCTTCAAATAATCATTTTTAGAAAATGGTTTTCTTGAGTCTAAAGAGAGAAAAGTTAAAGCTTGAGAGAGAAAGCTTCATCAATGTAAGAAATAGTGATTTATATCTTTCCTAACTTGTTATTTGAACTTGGATGTTATATAAAAGCTTAGAAGCCTTGGATATTAATTTTTTGATATATTTTTGTGTGTATGGAAAAATGAGGAATTGTTGGATATTGAAATTTAGAGCTAGGATGTTGATTAAAACAAATATTTTGGAGCTTGGTGTTAAATATATATGCATCTAATGATAAGTGCCCTTGGATGACCTTACTTTTTTTGAAACTAATTTTTATATGAAAATAGTAACAAATATTTAATAAATGTGAAAATGGATATGTAACATCCTCAGAATTTCCAAAGTTTGGAATAGTGATAAATACATGATAAATTAGTTGAAATTTTGGGAAAGACAAATTGAAAATTGTCAATGTTATATGACAATGAAGATAGGTGCATAAGGTATTTGAAAAAATCTACATATTAGGAGAAATAAATTTGGGGTATTGACTAAATTGTAAGAGAGTGAAAAGTAACGGGGCTAAAGTGAGAAATTTTAAAGTTAAAATGATTAAATGGAATCAAAGGAAAATGGGGTGGGAATAGAATAGGAAATTTACCAAAAGAAAAGATGAACCATCCATGGAATTGTAGAAAAGTGAAGGGGTGAAATGGTAATTATTGGAGAAGATAATTATGGAGACTTAATGATTAATGATTAAAATTGGTGGCAAAACATGATTAGAGGGTCAAAGTGTAAATAATTAATTTAAAAGATATTTTGATTAGATTTTTGTATAGAAATGTGTAAAAAATAGAGAAAAAGATGGAAATTCATGTTACCTCCATCCACCACATTCTCCAACTTTTTCTTTTCTTTCATTTAAGTCATTTTCACCAATATCAAGCCAATTAAACTAGTTTTTACCAAATTCCTTCATAGTTAGTGAGTGAAATCAATAGAGAAAAGTAGTGGCTACATCAATTCTATAAGATAAGCATCCATGGTTGTCTTAGATGAAAGGAAAGTAAGGATCAACTGGAGAAATAAGCAAGGGAGGAGTGAAAAGAAGAAGAAACCTTAATTTCAAGCCTTGAATTGTAAGTATAACTAGGGTATTATTTATTTTAATTGTGTTGTTAATAGTTAGGTTAAATTAGAGGTTTAAATGCTTGAATATAATATTTTAAGTATAATTTTACATGTTACATGAATGAAGAATTACACATGATGATAATTAAATATTAAGACTGATGAATTGATTGTGTTATACTAAATATATTATAATGGAGAAATAGAAATAAAAGTGAGGAAAAGACTAAAGATGTGAAAAGGATTAATTTGTAAAAGATGGAAAATTTGATAGGAATGTTATTGTTAAAAATAAGTGTATACATGAAGTAGAATATGTAAAAGATTGATATGTGTAATGTTATAGTAAAGTTATGAATAATACTAATGAAGTATAAATAAGAAAGGATTAAATTGAAAAGTATGTAAAAGTGATGTGGGATAAATATGATAAGAATTAATAGTGAATTGTCGATATTTTTGCTAAGTAATGTAAAATGCTATGTGTATTAAAGAAATTGAAAATTTTGACTATTATATTATTGTTATAAGGACTATATTGTTAAAAAATGTAAAAGTGACATGAGATAAATATGATAAGGATTAATGAAAATTTATGGAAATTATATTTAGTAATGAAATATGTATATGTATTAAAAAGTTATTAAAGTTCTATTAATGTCCTAAGAACCAAATTGCAATATGTATAAAAGTGACATGTGAAATGAGATAAGAAATTATTGTGAATTATGAGAATATTGTTAAGAATTGAAATATGCTACATGTATTATTGAAAGTGGAAAACTTTGTTACATGTATTGTTGTTATAAAGACTAAATCTAAATAAATGTAAAATATATCTGTTCTAATCTGAATTGAGAAAATACAATTGATATTGATGAGGATGCCCAAGACGAGATAAGAATTAGTAGGATATAGATGGTAAGCCAGGATAATAAAGATTATGTTTAATTTCCATGGCCTCAATGTGTTAGAATAATTGGTTGTGAATCCATTAAGTCAAAATAAGCATTAGTTATAAAGATAAATATTGACTATAATAATGTTTTTAAGTTGTGAATTGCCATGAGACTGAAAATGAAAATGATTTGGTTTATATGATTATATATATGAAATGTATTACTAGTGAGTGTAAAATTTTAATATGATGTCATAGCTAAAAATGTAATAATGTTTCTCAGTTATTGATAGAATCGACACGTAACTAAAAAGTGTACTAAAGGTGTCGAAATTTGAACGTTTGGGTAAATTTGAGATCATAATGATCTTTCTCGGATATCACTTGGAAAATGTTATTAATAATTGAACTTGTTACTCTTGGTCTATGTGAATCATATTATGAAAAATGAACATGTTCGTAAGGCCTTTATTATTACTTGGATTTGAACATATGTAAAAGCACCTAAAGTGCCCTTATATGACGTGTGTGCATATGTGTGTGTTAATGGCCTTGATGGATAAATGTTAATTGTAATTTTAATGTACCATAATAGACTTAGTGAAATGTTAGAATATGGTTGACATGCCAATTAAGGTCTAAACACGTTAGGAGTTTTGTATTTAGAGTTTTATTACCTTCAAGTTATGCAGTAGCATGCATATTATGAAGCCTTTGAGCTTAGCATTCCATTGCTATCTCTTTGGTGTGATGTAGTTTATGCTCTTTTAAGCTTTTTGGTGTGGTGGATTGATGTGTTGCGCTACTATACAATTTTGCACTTTGGTTCCCCTTAATGTGTGATGTGAAACAATACAAGGAGAACTCATAGGATGGTTAGTAAAAACACTCTTCGCTTTTTCTAGTTCATTTTCTTCCTTTTCACTCGTTTCTTTTTCATCAACACTCGTTTCTTACATACTCTTTTTTTTTTCTCTTCAATCTCAATCTCTTTTTCAGCTTTCTTTTCTTTCTCACATTTTTTTCGCTCTCAATCTCTTTTTGCTCTCTTTCGTTCTCTTTTTCTTTTTCACATGCTTTTTCAATTTCATTACAAAAAGAAGAAAACAAGAAAAAATTTATCAGTGTGGTGGAGGAGTCACATGTATTCGAGTTGTTTTGTTAGAATTTACTAAGGGCAAAACATATTAAGATTTGATAATAGAATTACAGTTGTAAAAAATCTCCTAAAGTGGTATGGTTAAAAGTTTAATGAGTTAAAAGAGACCAATTTGAATAAATGCTTGAGTTAAAAATGAACATGTTATATACTATGTTCCGACAACTTGTGATATAAGTGAAATATAAGATAAGTCATAAGATGTAAAGTTAAGAGTAAAACTTATGATTTTGTAAACCCAATGGAAAAATGAACAAAGTTTGTATATGGCGTGCATAAGGAACCAATGTCCATAAATTAAATTGAATTAAATGATTTTGGTTAGAAAGATGAATGTATGTGAGGTCTAATGCTCATTAGAGACACATGTTTAAGATCCATAATGGGAATAATTAGTATACCATTAATATGTAAGTTAAGCCTCATAATTCGGTAATTAGATAAGACTCTGTTAGAAAGGCTAAACATAGCATTAATAAATTTTGAAAAATTTGTCTTAGGGGCTCAACATTGATAACAGAATAGGATAACAGACTCTATTAGAATAGCATTAATATGTCAGTTGAACACATTTATGGCTTGTATTTTGGATATTTGTGAGTTTAGGAACTGGGTAATTATGACTTGATACTTATTAATATGATACGAATATGTTTGGAAATGATTTTTTTTGTTTAATTTTCAACTTCAAGAGCTTAGGGTCTAGTATCATTACCTTAGCTATTGGATCAGAACAAGTTAGTAGCTAAATTGTTAGAATACAGGGACCATGTATTGATATCTAGGGCTTAAGTACTGATATCTTGGCCCTTGGACAAGGCCATTGCACTTTTTTGGCCGTTTTGAGCTCCCCAAAGCTCGTACTTGACCTCGAGCACTTCTAATCACTCAAAAAAGGTTTTCTAATGGTTTTAAATTGATTTTAAAGCCTTCAAAATGTTTTTATATTATATTTATGATTTTATTTAAATTATTTAATGTTTTAAATTATGATGACACTCTTATTTTTCTCAAACAGAATGACTTCAATTTAAGACGATGAGTTTCAACCAATTGTTTTATGACTTGGATGTGCCCTATGAATATTCAATGACTCGAAATGATTCCTAATCATATTGAATCTTTCTAAACTTGTTTAATTTAATTTAAAGAACATTAATATGTTTTCAAACATAGATTTTTATAAAAGAAAAATTTTAGTTCAAGGTTGAAAGTGCTCCGGTAGCACCTCTCACTTATATCGTACATCAAGATGGGTAAGGGGTGTTATAATAGACCATTTAGATTACCAACTAATATAAGCTGTCTTCTAGCATTGTGATTTGACCACATAATGCAACTTAATATTCGTTAAATGTTAAATAATGAGTAAGTCAATATTTGCTTATTAATTTTGCTATGCGTGCAAAAATCGTTGAGAACAAAATAAAGACGATATTAGTGTAAATGATGGAATTTTATTTAAACCAGTATGTTCAAAAAATTATAAGTGCATTATGACGAAAAACTACACTAGGAGCACTAGATCCCAACATTATCGAGAGTTATTGTCCCCAACGAGGGTTTTAACTTGACTTGCCAATAGAAAATATGCCTTTTTATTGAGGGATTTTATACGCTTTTGGGGAAGCCTTCTAAGTGTTGTTTATCGAAAGTTAGTGGACCCCTCAATCAGTTGATATTGTTCTTAATGAGATTTTGTCTCCTGATTTTGCCAAGAGTTTGAGTGCCTAAAGAGGCAACAGATTCAACAGAATGGAAGTGCCTTATCGGGTGCTTGAAGAGGCAAACCATGTGAGTGCATAGTCACTAGGGGCGTAAATGATACACTAGTGCTCGCAAACTACTCAAGTTTGACTAAAAAAAAATAAACTCGATTCAATAATTATCAAGCCAATCTCGAGCTATTGATCAAGCTAGATTCAAGCTTAGTAATACTTCGTTTGAGCGAGTCACCAATCTTATCAAGCTTTTCCTTTATAATATGTATTTTAACCCCAAGCTTAATCATTGACGTGAGCTTGAGCTTAAGTTTGACTACATACATGCTCAATTGAACTTGAGTATGAAAATTGATAAACGAGCTTAATCGAACTTGAATGGCTCAATTATATGTCAAGCCACGCTTGAGCTTAAGAATAGATATTTAGTTGAGCTCAAGCTGAGTATCAAGCTCCGAATTTCGAGTTAAACTCGAGCTTAAGTTTGCCAATATCAAAGCTTGGCTCAACTCGATTGCACCCTTACAGTCACCCACCAAGAAAATCTCAACATTGGCACTTTGTGGGATTTGAACTCTTTGCCTTATAGCACAGAGTAGTTATCCATTTAGGCAATACCAACTTTTTGAAGGTTTTTTTCGAAGGAGTCAACTTCTCATTAACAATATTAATATCATATATTATATTGTTATATAAATTTAAAATAATTAGTAAAACAAAAATGGCGTTGGATGAAGCATGGAGAAGTGTTAAAAATGTAAATGGTATCTATGCATGAGAAGGAATTGTATGCAACTGTGATTTCACATTATCCTTATCCTTTTCCAATAAGAGAATGACAAATTAGATTTTTTCTCTTGATTTTTAGTCTTTTTAGTTGGATTTGATTTTTTTTTTCAGGAGGAAAAAGGTAAAAATCAGAAGAAAAAATCTGATTTGTCATTCTCCTATCAAGAAGGAATAAAGTTAACGTGAAATTAGAATTTCATACATTCTTTTCTCTTCTATGCAAAAGTGGAGTGGAATGAATGAGACAGTAGTTATCCCAATTCGGCTCCTTTACCATCCAACTTGGTTTGATTCGAAACACTTACCTAATATCACCAAGTAATTAATTAAAATTTAATTTGATCGAAAATAAACATAAAATAAAGCTAGTGTAGCAATAGAGGCAGTATTGGAAAAGCATTCACGTACGGAATTAAGAGATCCAGATTTAGCCAGTATAGCAATTGCAAGCAGAAGCAGGAGAAGGAAAAATATAAACTAAAGTCGTGCCTTTGTAACCTACTTAGGAATAGGATAGGATACGAAGGTGTTAGATGTTTCGGATTAGAATATGTACACCATTACCAGGCTCTACGATCATTCTATAAGCAGGAGAATGTCGATATTTGGGCGACAGAGAGAAAGTAAATTTGGAGATAATGAGGGCAAGGACAATTTTTAACTGAACCATTGCCATGTTTCTGCCTAAGCACAAGCGAGAACCCACTCCAAATGGAATATAGGCTTGAGGGTACTTGCAAGCTTTAGAAACGCCATCACTGAACCTCTCTGGCTTGAAGTCATTCGCATCTGAACCCCAAATCTCAGCGTCCCGATGCAGAGTTGGTATCAGCGTCCACAAGCATGTTCCCTTGGGAATAGTAACATTTCCAAGTTGGATCTCCTCAAGCGCCTCCCTTGACACAAATGCCGCTGGCGGATATAAACGCAGGGCTTCTTGAATCACCATCGTTACCTGCAACCAACACCCTTGTATAATTTGTTAGCTTTAACTTTTAACAGTAGTGAGGAGTGTGAACTGAGATGTGCTCATTAATTTTACTTACAGTTTTCAGGCGGGACACCGAGTCTGCATCTGGCAAACTGCCCCCGCAAACTTGGGCCACTTCTGCTCTAACACGAGATTGCCACTGAGGGTGCAGCGCAAGCAGCATGAGGCACCAGGAGGCGGCAACCGCAGTAGACTCGTGGCCAGCAAAATATATATTCTTGCAGTTATCAACTATGAAGCGCTTGGATGAATCCTCACCAAGACTTTGGTCATTCAATGCCCCTTCCAGTATCAAGTGCAATAGATCCTTCTCTGATGCCTCTTTGCATTTGCTTTCCCGCTCTTTCACTGTTTCCCAGATTAGGGACTCTATCTCTCTCTCCAAACTCAAGATCTCATTTTGCTTCTTCATTGGCAGAAGTCTGCATTTTCAATTGCATGAATGTCTATAAAAGATAAAAGGGTATAAACACCTGTATATCTGGTCAAACTAATGTGAGATTCGTAACTCATTGCCCAAGTATCATCATTCATACCAACTTGTAAGGTATCATCCCTTTTAGCCATTGTATTTCATGGTTTTGTCTACACAAGACCCTGCCTTTACTGAGCTCCTTGGAAATATTTTTAGTTGATCACTCTAGATAACCATTAATCAGTTGTCTAATGTTTTTAACATTAAGGGATATAATGGAAACTTGGAAGGAATGAAAGAGAGGAATAACATCTATATGCAAATTGACAGGAAGATGATTTATCTGAAACTCATGATTAAGACAAGCACGTACGTACCCATAGCCTGGAACTCCGAAAAGAAAGCTTTGCTTGGAAATAGCTGTTTGAAGTTTCCTAAGCTTGGAAAAAATCTCTCTGCCTTTAGAATAAGAGCTCCCAAAACAAGCTCTAGCGATGACATCTGCTGTGAAGCCCCTCAAATCCTCATCCACTCTAATGTCTGCCATCACACCACTTTGGGCCTCAATGCTGTCCTCCCACTTTCTTACAAGAGGTTGCATGGACTCCACCATTAGCTCCACCATTACCTGCTGAATTAAATTTCACTCCATTAATTGCATTGGTTTCATCATTGCTGTTAGTTTTGCACGTGACTTATATTACTCTTAGTGCATACCTTGACCTTGTCCATGAAGAACTCGGGGGCAATTATTTTCCTCTGCTGTGCCCATAGGGGGCCATTGGATCTCAAAATGCCATTGCCGAGCATAGGTGCCAGTCTCTTTGTTATGTAAGAGGGCTTACCTAAATCCAAGCTAATGCATTGGTTCATTTCTTTCACAAGCTCTGCCTGGTTCACATACAAGTGCTGCCTTGTCCCTGTTGAATACGTATATATCGGACCTGCATTTTTACCCAAATTGATTGCTAGACGATCGATGTTCACGTAAATCTTAATAAATACTATGTAGGACAAAATTAATAAAGGTAAAAAGAAATTTCTTATCTTTTACACGCGTCACGTGCGCATGTATGGCCAAAAACTATAAAGCAAAAGAAGAAAGAAAGTGAGGGGTAAATAATTGATTAATGAATGGGGACCAGGTCTGAAACTGAAACACAAAGTTGACTGAAAATCCGCGTCTGCCCCCGCACTGCCAGCTCTGTTCCTGGCAGTTCTAGTTTTAATGCTATTCCCTCAGATTCATGACTTGTTAAACACTAGACCAATCTCCTTCAAAAACTACTACTAATATTATATCTTCGAGTCGTTGTCAGTGTCACCCACCCACTCTGTCTGTGTGTTGTGTAATAAGTTAATTAATTTTCTGTAGAAGAAATTAAAACTAAAATTAGTGCTGG
The DNA here is from genome assembly GCF_025698485.1 of Gossypium arboreum. Lineage (NCBI taxonomy): Eukaryota > Viridiplantae > Streptophyta > Magnoliopsida > Malvales > Malvaceae > Gossypium > Gossypium arboreum. Next base: position 1,631,889 of record NC_069073.1, on the reverse strand, counting down.
TTTTCTTATTTCTCCACACTGTACAAATTGTGGAGATCCATGTGACACTGTAGAGTAATATACCCCCAAAGAATCTACGCCTCTGTTTCTCTTCTGGGTTGGTAGACAAAGTTTACCCAAAAATGATCCATACAATAATGATGTTGCATGTGATAATTGCAATGGTACAGTGACAAACATTAAGAAAAATGAAAAACAGACAGCAGAGTTGTAAAAGGTGTGTTTGGAGAAATATCCCACTTCATTGGGGGTGGGGGAAGGAAACAAAGAGTTTTGTAGCTTAGTAGTTAAGTAGTTGAAGAGAGGAAGGGTGTTACCGTATTCCTTTCTCCACTGCACGAAATATGGGAAGAGAGAGGAAGTATAGTCGTGGGCAACAATATCGGCATTATTAGGAGTGGAGGTGAGAGCATTCAATTGGATCTTTTGCATCTCAGGGAGGTTGCCGTATATGAGTGAAGGTGATGGACCTTTGATACCCTGCATCCACAGCTTCCTCCTCAGCCTTTCCGACCTGAACCACATGCTATTAAGCAGATGATGAACCAAAAAACAAACCGCTCCCACAACAGCAACACTTATAGACAAAATATGGGACTCGTCCATTTTCTTTTTCCAACTTTAGTTTTTCCTTTAGCTATAGATTATGTATTATTAGAAAGCAGAGGGAGGGAACATGAATGAAGGTGGCGGAAGCAAGAAGATGATAAGCTTCTATTTATAGCAACCAAGTAGGTGGAGTAGAGAGGGGTAATAGACTAATAGACTAATAGCCTATAGAGACATTAAGCTGCAAGAAGCAAAGGGGTAAAGAAGCACGCGCATGACATTTTCACATTCACCCTCCTATTATTCGGCCTCATAAGTTGATTGGACGCATTGGACTGACCTGTGATAGACGTCGACCCCAAGGTTACTGGATTTGGGAGATTGAGGGTCCAGATAGGGACATCACTTAACCCCTTATTTATATAATAATAAATTATGCTGTATATACACCAACTTGTTGCATTTATGTTTTAATCACTACTCAATCACTATTATTGTCTACTTATACGGTTCCCTTGCTTTAATTCCCTGGATCAGTGACGGATTAAAATGGGAATTAGCCACTAGATGAGATGCATGAATTTCTGAGAAATGTATGACGATGGCAACTGTTTTGTAGTACCAGTAATAGGGAGATATTCATTTGTATGGAGAACAAAACAAAAATGAGTGACCCACATGGGATAATGCAATGCCGACAATTGGGGTCAACAGTGAGTGGGTGGATGAATAAGCTAAAAAAGTAATTATAATAACAATAATATTTGGTTGTAGTATAAGAAAATGATTATATAGACAGAAAGAAAGCCTTCTCTGTATCTGTACTGTGCCTGGTTTGGTTCAAAACGGAAATGAAATAATGCAAAATGAGTGGTCCAAAGACGAGGAAGATACGTGGGCGGTCAAAAGAAACTGAAGAGATCTGGGGAGGGGCTGAGGACAACCAGCAGCACCGTCGAATTAGTATAATTCATTTCATAGAAGAATACTCCTACTATATCCTTCCTTTGCCTCAAGGACCACTTCCACCTCAGCCTTTGTACCGATTTCTTCATATCTAAATCCGGCTGTGTGGGGCCTTGCTAGCCATGCACTACCTTTTCCTTTTGCTTAAATAGGAGTAGCAAGCGCTATTAATTTCATGTAATCCCCTAGTAAAGTATTCAATTACACTACTACAAATGTTTTCACTAGTAGGTGGTATTCACCTGCCATAATTTGTAGTAGCAAATTAAGTATTTTTAGGCACTTAAAACGACTTATTTTTAAGTCATTTTATGTTATTTTAATGCATTTTCAGTTTTAGTAGCTTAGATTTAATAATTAGTAAAATAAGCATTTTTATGCATTTTTCTAGTGTTTCGACGATCCATTAGGCCAACGTGGGCCTCGGGAATGACTAATAGACCACTTGAGTGTGCAAGGTGTCATTTCAGGTCAAAAAAATATAAACAATGACTATCACGTCTCGACATAGGCATGCAGTGTCACGACAAAGAACTTTGAAGCCAAAAACGTAATCCCAGGAGGAAATAGGGTGTGTGTGTATTTGTATGCCTAGACCGAACAGGTATCTTAAGTGGTAATCCTTAGTGAAGATGAGACCTAACAGTTATTCTTAACTAAAGGTGGTAAATAACTCAATTAAGGTTAATTAATAACTTAATTATATAATTAGGGATTTAATAGATCATAGGCAGAGAGTTCGCACCGTTGACACTAAGAATAGGAAATTCCATTAGGTTAATTAATTTAATTAGTTTAATTAATATTTTAATTTTGAATCAACACTACTAACTCGTGACTCAAATAGATTAGTAATTATTTTAAAATAAATTTCTTCAATCTACAATCCCTTTGGTACAATCCTCATAATACTTACCAAGTGTTTCATTGTAAACTAACTATATTACAATTTGACGTGTTCGCTTCCAGATATCACAGTTAACTATATATATTTTATTTGTACGATTTTTACTCTAAACGTACATAGGATATATATGCGACAAGTGGTGTTCTCCCATTATTTATTTATTTTTTATTTTTATCTAATATTTTTTATTAAACATGAATTTAAATATTTATTAATATCCCGGCATTCCCATACATTTTTAACTAATATTTTTTAGTTAACATATATTATAAATTTTATCTATAATTTCATATTTAAGATAAACTTAAAATCTAACTAATTTTAATAAATATTTTAAATATTAAAAGAGTATAAAATATTAAATGAATCTAGATATGACTCAGTATATTAAAATATTGATAAATTGAAAAGTAATTAAATTTTATACGGGTTTGTTATGATACTTAGGAAAAGAAAGAGAAATGAATTTCAGTGCATCTATTATTGTACAAGTGCTAGGTATTTATATTAGTACCTAGGAACTATATATGGAAACTAACTAGTCAATAAATTTAAGTTATAGCCTAATTTGCATGCTAAAATACATATTTATATTAATATAGAACAAATCCTAATTTATAGCCTAATTTGCATGTTAAAATACAGATTTAAATTAACATTCCCCTTCAAACTCAAGCTGGTGTTTTAGATTGTAGCTTGAGTTTGGAAACTAAGTCGTGAAATCTGATTGGAAGATGTGTCTTTCATTAAAATATTTGCGATCTGAGATGATAAGGAGACAGAAGCAAGGTGTAGAGTGCCATGAGTAACATGATGTTGTACAAAATGACAGTCAACCTCTATGTATTTTGTACATTTATAAAACACATCATTATAAGTGATCTAAATTGCACTGTGATTATCACAATGTAGAAGTGTAGCAGTAGGAGATGAGAGTCTTATATCTTCAAGTAGTCAGCATAGCCAAAGTAACTTCGAAGTGGCATCAGCAAGAGCATGATATTTGAATTTGGTTCTAGAGTGAGCAAGAACAATCTGTTTCTTACTTCGCCAAGAAATAAAGAAATCACTTAGAAAGTCAAACCATACCAAGCACGTTGAATTTTGCAGACTTGATTGGGAGAATGAGAATACCCTGGTGGAGGATGCATGTAGATTTCCTCCTGTAAATCACCATTGAGAAAAGGCATTCTTGACATCTATCTGATGCAATTTCCAGTGTTTAACTGCAGATATGGCCAATAGACTACAAACAGAAGAGAGACGAGCAAACATTTCCTCATAGTCAACACCATACTTCTGGGTGTATCCTTTGGCCACAAAGTCAAGCTTTATAGCGCTCAACAGATAACAGATCCATCAGAACGGGTCTTGATTTTTTACACCCATTTATAGCCAATTGGTATCTTGTCAGGAAGAAGATCAACTAGATCCCAAGTATGAGTTTTCTCTAATTCCTAAAGTTCATCAGACATTGTTTGTTGCCAAGAAGGAGTAGTGCTAGCCTCACGATAGGATTGGGCCTTATGGAGTGTGACAAGGACAGAAAAAAAATGATAATATTTTAAGCGAGAAGATGGTTCTCTTACCCTATTAGACCGACAAATAACAGAATTAGGAATAGGATTTTTAACTGGTTCAGATTCAATGGATGTAGAAGAGAAAGATGGAAGAGTACTGAGCTCATCAGATGCATTAGAACAGGGGAACAACTCAACAAAGAAGAAAACTTAACATCTTCCCAGAAGGTAACATGTCGAGAGATACGCAATTTGTTGGATATTGTATCCCAACAGCGATAGCCTTTATGCTCAATGTCATACCCAAGAAAACAACAAAGAGTGCACGAGGTTCAAGTTAAGTAAGTTCATGAGGTTGGAAGAGTACAAAGCAAGCACATTCAAAAGTTTCGAAAACTAAATAATTTGGAGAGTTGTGAAGGAGAGAGATCACTAAGAACTTTAGTGGGTATATGATTGATTTTATGGACAGTGGTTAAAGCAGTTTCCCCCCATAATTTTTAGGACATTTGGCTGAAAGAAAGAGGGCCCTAGTGAAATCCAGGATGTGTCTATGTTTACGTTCAGCTCGGCCATTTTGTCAGGAAGTATAGGAACAAGAACATTGAACTTGAGTGTCTTGTTAAGCAAAGAATTGGAGAAGAAATGATTCTTTGTATTCTGCAGCATTATCAGTATGAAAAATTGTTATAATAGAAGAAAATTGAGTTTTGATCATATTAAAAAAATTAATTGAAATAGCAAGTAGTTCAGAACAAATTTTCATAAAGTAAATCCAGGTGAAACGAGAGTAATGATCAATAAAAATAACAAAATATTGAGAACCACTAACAGTTGAAAGAAGGAAAGGACCCCAAATGTCAAAGTGAAAAAGTTCGAAAGGAGATGTAGTAATAGAAGTGCTACTTGTAAAAAACAAAGTTGGCCGTCTAGCAAGTTAACACTCAAGACATACCAATAATTCAAATTTGGTGGATTCTAATAATCCATGAGACACTAAAGGACAAATTTTACTTTCAGAGGCATGACTAAGTCGAAGATGCCACTAAAGAGAAGAAGGTTGCTAGGTGGTGAAAGTAGAGATAGTTTTCTCAGGTAGATATAGTGTGTTATGAATTGTAAATTTATTATTATGGCTTAATATAACATTTGGTATCTGAACTTGACACTTTTTTTTAATTTGATACCTAAACTTGGCATTTTTTTTTTATTTTGGTGTCTAAAATTTTTTTAGGTTCAATTTGGTACCTAAATTTATTAAATGTTATACAAATTACGCATAATATTAACAGTGCTAATTTTTTATGCTACAAAATGTTATCAATACTAGAGGAAATTCATGTTAAAAATAGATATTAAGTTATACTTAACAATTAATACTAAATAAGGGAAAAAAAGATTTTAAAACCCCAAATTAAAAGAAATTCATTATTTTCAATTAATAAAATAATTAATTAATTAATTAAAACTAAAAGTAATTGAACATATAAAATACAAAAAAATATCATATCATCATGGGATATCGGTCATACATTGATTATTTTCACACCTCATAAAAATAACATTTTTAATATATTGGAATAATTTACAAAATGTTTGACAAGCACCAAATCGAACAAAAAAAATTAGGTACCAAATTAGGAAAAAGAGTCAAGTTCAGGCATCAAATTGGCCCCAAAAAAAGATTAAATACCATCTTAAAAAAAAGTGTCAAATTTAGGTACTAAATTAGAAAAAAAAAAGTCAAGTTTAGATACTAAACTGAACAAAAAAAAATTTTAAATATCAAATTAGAAAAAAGTGTTAAGTTCAAGTACCAATTATCTAATATATAAAGTGTATATTTCACCTATAAATCATACGAGTATGCAAACTAGTATACATAAATATAGGGAGGCATTTGACACCTCGCAAGCATAAAGGACTTAAAAATAACCAAATATATTTATACATACATAGCTGGCAAAACGACAAATGGATGAGGAGCTTTAGAAGGCGAGGTGTGTATAGCGTGGATGTCATTTTCTTATCCAATGAAGGGTTGTCAATCTTACATTAGTGAGGAATTCTCCTTTTTTTTCTTTGGTATATAAACACATATGGCTAAGTTATAGAAGATTAAAATGACAAATTTTGTTACTGTTGAGGGATTAATTTGTTGGTTTTTTTAATTTTAGATTAAATTAATAAAATATGTAAATATTAGAAGACTAAACTTATGATCAGACCAATAAAAAACTCATATTATACTTTCATTGTTGAGTTAACGGTAATTGATGGAGAAGTGACTAAATTATTCGAATTTAAAAACTTTAGTAACTAAATCCAAAGAAGTAATAATTAGGTAACAAAAAACAAAAACCAAGTGCATAGTTGGGTGTATCTGGTAAATGAAACTTGATTCTTTAAAGGGAAAGTGAAAAAAATACGTCAGTTTGCTACAAGTTTAATCTGATTATTCAATGTTGTGTTTAGTAATAGTATTGATCAGATAATGAAACAAAAACGAAAAACAGAGAAGTAAAGAGATTTTACACACAGTCATTTATTAACGCAGTTTGAAAATAACTCTATTCTACAATGTCTCGCTCAGTGAATAATTTTTATTCAACAATCTTCTGAATCACTTATTAGTTTAAGCCCAATATACTCTTGCACAAAATAATAATTATAGCCCCCAGTACCGACCCTAATTATTACAAATTACTCACCCGAAAAACCTCACTTACATCAAATATAAACTTTCCAATAAAAGTCTTAACACCTGAGTGCAAAAATACTAAATAAAATATACACAAATAACCAGCTCAAAGCACTCCAAAATACGCCTACAAATGTGCGGCATAACAGCCTATTTATAAATCAAGATAAACTTGACTTTTTGTAGGCCACATATATTCAAAAATATTTATTAATAAAGTTCCAAGTCAAATAGAATAAACCTCCTTAAAAATAGCCACAAAACATGTTCTTGAGATTGAGAAAGACTCTCACCATAATCCGAGTCGAATTCAGACTCTTAGACACATTTAAATTCTTCACAGATACACACCACTTCAATTTTGGCTTTAACTACTGGAATGAGAACATCTAAGAAGTGTATTTGCTTATTAAAACAACATCCAATAAGGCTCACTATGTCCAAGCTGTCTTGTGTCTTGACTGGCCAAGTCTTTAACTGATCATGTCACTTAACAAACATTGTTGGACAACATTAGCTCTAATAGAAAGTTATAAATCTCTCTATTTGGTTTGTGTTTTCTTACGTATTAATATTTGATACTTTTGACATTATAACCTATAAATTTTTTGAAATAAAAGTTTTATCACATGAGTCGTGACTATCTATATTTGTTTATATAAGTCTAAATGTGTTGGTTAGTAAATAAATCTTAATACTTTGGACATTATGTTTTAATGATGTTTAGTTGTGTTTACGTGTGTTAAATTGATATTTTGTATATGTGTAATATTTGGGTATGTTTTAAATACAATTAGGTAAGATTTAAATGTTTGAAAATGTACATTTTAAGTCATTTGGCCTTAAGTCTCGAGACTATTAAAACAAATTTTATTTAAATTTTGCATTCAAGAGCCTAAGGACTCGAAACATATTTGTAATAATCTTGAGACAATTGTTTCTAAGTCTCGAGACAAGTGACCTTTGCCTTGGAACAAGAAAACATAAAAGATAAATAGATTTTGCCCTACTCCAAGTCTCAAGATAAGAACCTCTTGTCTCTAAACATTCAAACATCAAAACAAAAATAGAAAAACAAGAGAGCTTAATCTCAAAACCTAGTTTCGAGACATAAAGAATTTTGTCTCGAGGCACAATCGTACATCTCAAGACATTCTAACTTCAAAACTAAAAGCCTTAAAATAAGTTATGATCAAGTCTCAAGATATAGAGATCCCTGTCTTGAGACATAAATTTAAAATTTGACAATTGAGTTAGAATTTGTATATTAAAATTATTTTGATGATTGAATTAATTGTATTTGTGTTACATTAGCTTAAGTTGCTTCACAACTTAATATGACATCACACATTCGGAACCAACAATCGGGTTGAATATGGAGTCTTATATGCATGCATGCGTACTTTCCATTCACCCTTTCGTACTTCCTTAGATTCTTCTGTATTGTCGATTCGAACAACGGATCTTGTGGATGCTGCTAAAGTTAATGAACGTGAGATGTCTTATGTGGAGTAACCTTGAAAATATCATCTTTCTTTATATGCTCAAATGGTATGCATATATTTCCTCGGGAAACCCATCCTCACTAACAAAAGCTTCATCAACATCCTACTGAAAGCAGCCAAAAAGGCGAATCTCATGTTCAACACTAGGACACTATTCGTCGCTTTCACATATTCTCTCTTCATAGTCTTAATTTTCCTTTCTGCATAATGCAATCTCCTTAAATTCTTTAATAGAAAAGGTCTCTTTTTTTTTTTTATTGTGGCCATTAACATTACCTCAGCAGTTTGAAGTCCAGATTTCATCATAGGACACCTCTGCATCAGTATTAAATTAAACTGAAAAGTTATGTATTGAAGAATTAAAGGCTGAAAATTTAAATTATAAAATTACCTAACATACTTCTTAAGAAGATTGCAAGTTAATGAGCATTTTAAGCTTCGCTTTGCATAACACAACATAGATCAAATTAAAATATTCAAACAGAAGGCAGGGACAAAGGTGAAAATTAAACTAAAAATGTCGGATATAATCCTCTAATCAGTCACAAACTAACTAATGCATCAAGAAAGAAAGTAGTAAAAAACCTGGTTAGCTTAACACCCACGATCGATTTGACATGGAAAATAACAACTTCTATCTTCAATATACACACTGAAATAAGAAACCAACTTTATGCAAAATTAAAGCACAAGTAATACATCTTAAAACAAATCAATCTATCAAAGAAACATGCTAACCACATATCTAAGAATCCAGATACCCAAAAACAACTCTATAACCATAAGCAACGCATCCTAAAAAGGTTGTAAAAATCACTTCAAAGTTCTATCTCAAGCAAAGAAAAAAAACAGAGAAGATTCAAAATAGCTACGTTACTCGTTACTCGGACTCGGGTGTGAGTATCAAATACGGGTACAGTTAGTTTTTCTCTATATTGGAAGGATCCTTGGAGGTCATATCCCAATATCCATGTGTCAGACACAAGTGTTAGATATGGGTACTTCATGATTCATGAAAAATGAAAAGTCCGAGCAGCATAGCAAAATAGTCTTTAATTAATAAAGATTAACAATATTTATTATTGTCAAATGATTTTTTCTCGATCTTCAACTAATACCCAAAACTTTAAATCAAGAATTAAATCAAATTACATCAAGTAAAGATGATAATACCTTGAAATGAACCCTGAGACTAGAACCCTTGCCTTACAGGCTGCACAAAATGAAATTGAATCATTGTTAAAATATTAGCACTACACTATGAATCCCAACCCACTAAACAAAATTTAAGCACGCAAAAAGGAAGTTTCACCAACTGTCTTAATCAACCAATATCTGTCATTTATTTGCCTTTTAATAAAATTCCAGAATTCAATTACTTAAAGGTTTGGGCATAATGATATATCTGGGTTGGTTTCTTCTTGTTGATTCTTTATATCGTGTTAGCAGAGGTACTTTGTCGAATAATTGGCATGCCTCTGCAAGTTGACAAATACTCATGTAGAGTGATCTACATTTGACCATTATTTGCTATGTTAACACCCCTTTTTGTTTAAAAGGAATGGGCTAAAGATATCAACCAAATGATGAGTTATAATTATTAAAAAATTACATCAAGAAAGCTTAAATGCATCCAAAATCTAACAATATTAAATCATTAGTTAAAAACCCAGAAAAAGCTTTAAGTTTCTTAACAATTTCCAATCAATAAACATAAACATATAAAGCTTAAAGATCTTCTCAAGCCCTTGAGATTCAACTTAGAAAGATAATACGAAATGTATGCAAACAACTAAAATCAACTTAGAATTGAAACCCAACTATAAAAAAAAAGCGCAACATACCTGCAAGAATGGTGTAGGACAGCATCAAGGACATGGCTGATTCAAGAGGATATGGTGACTAACGCAAGAAAAAGGAGTGGCTGGGTTGGTGGTGGAAGATGTTAGAAATGTAAGGGCAAAATGGGTTTTTTATTACAGTCATCGTCGAATGACTTATTCAGTGGAGCACCAGTCACGCAACCAAACATGCCATTAGTTCTGCAAATCCAACTAACCATAAGAAAAGCTTATTGATAGGAATGAGCAGGATGTCTGTATTGAGAAGATCGGTGCTGGTATGATCTTGTTGCAGAGCTTCCTGAGAGTGTCACTGATAACGACATTGCAAGGAGGTCAGCAGAAATTAAATTGGAATCTGATACTACTAATGGAGCAGAAAATATCAATGACTAGTGAAAACTGAAAGACAGTTCATGCCGTGCGGTAGATGTTCAAGATATCACAGATAAATTTGATGTAGAGGAAGCTAATGGAAGGTCGAAAAGATCAGCTGAATAGAGTCAACAGAGTTGAAACATATAACCAGAGAAATGATGGAAAATTAGTCTGTTAGCTGTAGGAAGCCTCAAACTGAAGACATACAAAATCCACCACAAGAGCAGAGGTGGATTTTATGACCATAATAAGGAGAAGAGGAATAAAAAGCTGACACAATGATGCAGGAATGCCTGCTGAAAAGAAGAAAATTAGAGCAATGCAGACACATTCCTAACGAGGGGAAGGCATAAATAGCTTCCATAGATGTGAATATTTTTGTCAAAAGGATCGTCCAACGAAAACCAAAATCTGTTTAAGAATTCCCAAAAAGCTACTTACGAATCTTTCGCAACCTGCTAATACAAGGAAACTCCAAAATCTTCAACCACAAAGAAGGTTTCATCAATTATCTCCCTTACCTGCTACGCTCGTAAGTCATGGCCCTCAAGACCATCACCAAGAGCAGCAGGGACATCACCGCTAAAACTTCAGGTGGAATCCCTTCTGCTGGCAGTACGCTGACACATCCCAAACGTCAGTTAGCACAACCAGTACCTTGACCAAATCTGAAAATGAGAAGTTCCCTGCCAAAATGGAGAAATGTGAAGGCATCCGAGACCAATAAACTAGAATTAGCAGGCCTGAATGAGAAGCAGCAAGAAATTTTGATTAAAAGCAGCAAAATGACAAAGACAAGTTTCAGCAACACCTGGGGATTCTTCCAGTATAGTTCCAGTGAAGTCTAGTTTGTATAATAAGGCAACAAAGAAACGTAGCATAGTTCCACTGGAATCAAATCCATTTCTCCATAAAGGTTCAGGATTGGTACAATCAGTGTACAAAAAGTCCACCTCAATTGGAAAACACTGATAATTCTTTTGATCAGGCTAACATTCCTTTTGATATGCATCATAAAACCATCCTTTTGAGCTAGGAGCTCTCCCTTTGTCTCTATTGAGATTCTCAATGAAAATGTGATAATGTGAATTCATCTAATCACAAACAAATCTAAAATATGCTCTCACACGCACACACACTCTCTCAGAGATACCAAGTAAGATTGTATTTGTAGCAAAAAATAAGGAAAATTTCACATGACGTTTAATTCGACAAGCATCAATAGCAAATATGCAGTTGAATATATATATATATATATATATATCACGTTAAACCCAAGAAGAAACTCCACCAAATAAACCTTAATTAGCTTTTCCAGGCATCCTGACTGATGATTAGTGTTATTACTCAACTCAATGACAAATAATAAGCAGTTCTAATACAATTTTCGGGATAGAGTTAATAGAGAAGTCAAACAAGGCACAAAGCTATTGTATCAAACTTTCAAATATATTTGAGAGATCTCCTCGAATACAAGAATAGCTAAACCATCACAAAAACAGATGCGCAAAACAGATCAGTTCCAGGGTGACAAACTGAATGAAACCCTTCACCCTGCATAATATCTAAGTTGATCTCCATGACAATGACTGCTGCCCTGGCATTTGAGAAGGTCCTGAAAATTGCTGTCCACCTGCCATTTGTGGAGAACCTGATGACTGCCATCCACCCATCTCAGCATGTCCGGAGGGTGACCGTGGTGACTGTCCAAAAGGTCGAGGTTGACGCCCAGGGAATCTCCACCTATTTTCATTTAAAACTCTATCAAGTTCTTCAGTCCTCCCAACTTTCCCAAAAGCTCCACGCACGAAATCCTGCAATGCAGGAGTAACACCGATGGAATACTTCATCATCTGGTCCAGTACATCTAGGCTTTTGTCTAGCTCATCAGCATTGCAAAGCCCTCTGACTACAACATCATAAATAGAGGCATCAGGTTTAGGCTCTTTCTCCCCCATTTTCGTCAAAAGTGTGGCTGCTTCCAAGTTCTTACCATTCTTTAGAAATTCACTGAAAACCCTGGTTCCAAAACTGGCAACCACCCTCAAACCAGTCTCGACCATCTTGGTAAAAGACCGCAGAGCATCATCAACCCGCTCTGCTTTCAAGTATGCGTCAATCATGATTCTATACATTGGAACATCTGGTGACAAAGACTTGCCACACAATTCTTGAAAAAACTTCTCCGCCTCAGATAGCATCCCATGTTCACAAAACCTTGTAATAATATTATTATAACCAGCCACGTCCATAGCAAAAGGCTTGGATCCAGGCTTCGTTCCTACCTTCTTAAATGTTTTAATAGCCTCCTCAATGTTCCCCAACTTGAAACACTCATTCACCATGATATTGAAAGTATCTGAATTCACCGCCTGTGTGTTAGGAGGGGTATGATTATCCAACATATCTTCGAACAAGGTCCAAGCTTCTTTGGTCTTCCCATGTTTAAGCAAAACCTCCAAAAGGGTATTACAAGTGGGAGGAGGCATCTTAAATTTCCTATCCAACAGCGACTTATACGACTCCATGGCCTCCTTATCTTTTCCCTGATTAAACCACCATTCCATAAACGTAGCATTGACAACCCCGTCATAAACCAAACAACGCTCTTTCAACTCATCAAACAACTCATTGGCTTTGTCCAAATTCCCCAAATTCAAAAACCCTGATATAAGGTTGTTGAAAACCAAAGAGTCGGCACCGTGCCCTTTATTCAACATCTCCCTCAGCAGATCCACAGCTTCCCCTATCCTCCCAGCATCGATCAAGCCCTTGGTCAAGTGCCTATACGTCACCGGAGAGGGGTTAAAAGGTGCCTTCTCCAAAATCTCGTGGTAAACTTGGATAGCAATATCAACTTCACCCCTATCGCAATGGGTATTAATCAAATTGTTGTAAGAGACAACATTTGGAACAAGATCAGACTGCTTAAAGAAAAAATGAAAAAGAGCAATTGCCTCGTTGAAGCGTTTGTTGCGGTACATGGCCGCTATGATAGCGTTACAAGTGAAGACGGTGGGACGAGTAGAGGAGAACACGGAGGAGCGAGCAAGGAGAGAGGCGGCGTCTAGGTCGGAGGCGCGGATAAGCGACTGAACACGGTTGTGAAGGTTAAGGCGATGGCCAACGAGGGCTGAGGTGCTGTCTGGAAGTCTTGGGGCATTAGGGTCACGAGTGGGAGGGGCAGAGGGGGCAGAGGCACGAAGGGCATGAATCGGGGGCTCAATTCGCAAACGGCGCTTGCGCCGGCGGCGTTCAGCAGCGGCTTCTTCTGCTGAAGTGAAGGCGTAGGAGCGTTGTGGTGGGGGAGGGGGAGGGGTGGGAGGACCTTGGATTGGATTTTCGGAAGTCGGGTTAAGCGCTACATTGTGGAAGAAGTGGGTGAGGAGAAGGGAAGCGGCGGGCTTGGGAGGGTCTCGGTTGATGGAGCGGAGGAGGAGGAGGCGGAAAAGGGACATAGTCGAAATGAAAATGAGAGAAACAAAAATATGCTAAAACCCTATACAGAAACAAGTGCTGCTAAAATCTTAAACCTTGTGCACTTGCTGTCTGATCTTTAATACCCAACTATTCTTTTTAAGGGTAAATTACAGCAAGAGTTACTGAATTTTGATGTAAGTAACAAAATAGTCACTCTAATTTTAATCCAGTCATCTAACTTTTGAAACTTTTGAAAAATAACAAATCAATCACTAACGTTATTAAAAAGTGACAAATCAATCACTAACGTTATTAAAAAGTGACTAATCAATCACTCATTAACATTTTTCGTCATAGTTTTAACGTGACTATTAACGTGGCCAGTTAACTTGTCACGTTGGATGAGGCAAAGTTGAGTGATTTTTTTCGTCTTTATTTTTTTAATTAATGGCCCAATATTTTTTACTTTTTGCATAAATAGCCTAATATGTTTATACTTCTTCTCTATCCCAAGAATCTCGTCGTTGACACTTCCACATAACCATCTTTGGCGTAACCATTATTGACCTCCAAACCACCACCCTATCTTCTCTCTTTTTTTTTTCTTTTTCAACCCCCCAATAAAGGAGCCACCACGGTTGGGATCCGATTTTCTTTTTCTGCTGCGCAAAGCCATAAACTCTAAAAAAGCTAGATTGAAATAGGATTGGAGACAATTTGGGGTCAAACTATCAATATCCATAACCAAACTGGTGAAGAGAAAATCCTCCAAAGCAACATTATCAAGTCTGGGATATGATATGATATGATATGATATGATATGATATAAACAGAAGGGTGGTCGATTAAGCTAAACAACACTAACTTCATTGCCAACATTATCAAGTTGCATAAAACAAAATCAGAAGCAAAATAAATGGAACATCCAGACAAACCAAACAATCAATTGAACCCATGATTTTTGGGAACAAAGGAAGTGGTTCCTCCAAAGGGACAACCAAATACCGACAAGTGAAATTCTAGGTCGGGTTAATGAATTAATTCACTTGTGACGTTCATGGTGTGATTTACCTAAATCTTGAGTTAGTTACTGACCATGCGTATGCAACTCATGTGCTTTAATATAAGTGGAGGCTTATGCTCTAAAAATAATCGAGCTCATAGCCGGTATGTTGGATACATGATTTGTATATGGCATGGTTTTACTAACAACAATAGAATTTATAGTTCAATTAAAGAATTAATGATATCCTTTCATTGGCATTATGATGATTGATAAATAAAGAATACGGCCACGAGTTGCTTGTTCTTGAATGAGTAATTTATCACAGTTATTTGTTGACAGTGGTCATATTAATCATTAAAAAGACATAATGGTGACAATGAGATAAAATAATATTGTATTGAGTGAACGAATTTAACTCAAATGAATCAAAGATATCATATGAGGGTAGCACACACATAACGAAGTCATTGGACAAAACAGCTGAATGAATTGTTTTCGTAAAGAGTATACAATACGGAGTTTTCAATCATGCTACTTCTTGTAGACTGACTCCATGATTAAGTAATTGTGAATTATCAAAACGATGTTTCTAGACATAATTGCAATTACTAGAGCCTAATTGTATATGTTCGATTAGTCCCTTCGCTAGCTTAACAAAAGCTCGATCGAGCTGCATTTGAATCAGAAGAAAATTCTACGACATTGGAAATAATTTAATTGAGTCAATTTATTCAATCTGGAATTAAATTAGATGGTCATGAGAATTGTTCAATTAGAGAATTTGATTAAAGAATTTTCTTGATAAATTAATTTGGAAAATCTAAGTGATTTTTAGGAAAATTAATTTTGATCAATTAAAATTAAATTAATCAAATTAATTAAAATTAATATGATATTTTTGAAAATTAATTTTCAAGTCAGACAATTGGCCCAATGGGTAATTAAACTTGAAAATTAGATCTCAGATTGTAAATTAGGTCCCAGAGCCCAAAACCGAGACCAAGACCAAGACCCAAAAACTGGTTAAACCAGACCCGGTATGTGAAATCGGACTGACAATCCAACCGGTGGCTAGACCAAACCTATCGGGTCGTTACTGACCCGGACCGAACCGGTAATAATCGAACTGGCTCGAGGTGTCGTAAAGGTGTTGCACCTGCATCACTGAACATAACGGTGTCGGCGGCTCCAACAGCGACATTCCGGTGGCCGACGGTGTTTGGTCTTCGGTGGTTAAGCAGTGAAAGAGTTACACTCCTACTAGGACTCTACCAGAGAATTTGATTTTAGATTAACTATTCCAAATATAATATTATTTTAATAGTTTAATATTAAATTTAACTTAATACCTATCTTAATATTTAATTTAATTTAATGTCTATCTTATAGATAAATATTCTATTATTTTAATAATATTTAATATTAAATTTAATCTAATATTTAAATTTAATGCTAAAGTGATTAAGTTTAATCATAGTTGAACTCTCTAAACTCTTCCTATATAAAGAGAGTATTAAGTCATTATTTTACATACACTTGAATCAAGAGAAAATTGTAGAGAGAAAATTCTCTAATTTTTTTATTTACAAATTAACTAAAAAGTTTAGATAAATTATGAAATTACCCTATTGGTAATTGTTGTGAAAAAAATTTTGATTCGGAGCGAGTCCACACTCGACAGACGTGAGCTTGAGGATAGCGGAGAAGAGTACTCGGACAAAGTGCTAATCCTAGACAAATCGAAAAGATACAATTTTGATTAAGTGTTTATTACTTTAGATATCACAACTAATATTTTATTTTGGAAAAAAAAATTAAAACTCTATTGTCCCTAAATGCTGCGTTTTCCAAACCCGTTTTCTCCAACACTTACACCTTAGGTGTTCTCCATGTTTATCATCCTGGAAGACTACCAAAAAGCCATAACATCTTTTAGATATGGTCTTAATCTCGTTTACCATGATGCCATGATGTCTTTCAACCATGGTCTTACTCATTTTTGTCATGATGTCATAACATCTTTCAGCTATGGTCTTACTCAGTTTAGGCATATAGCCTCTGATCGGTTCCATGGCCTCGTCATGATCTTTCTCTTCCTATTTCATTCATTCCATTCTTTCGTTCCACTATTCCTAACCTTGATGTTTAAACACAGCAGTATCTTATTTGCAAGGTTCGGAGCTTCGCACATCATGTTTTGCACTCAGCAAAACCTTATGATGGTATCTAACAAAACCATCCATTTTTCCCGTTCCTAACTCTACCTAACCTATGGTTAGTCACCCCTTACATAATATGCATGCATTAATCATACATATCATGCAGAACATTAGTAAGTAATGCACTACGCTAAATAATCATTCATCAATCACCTAATATTACGATCAACAATAACATGGCAATTTCTCATAACTGCATATAACATTAAAGGACGAAGTGCAAATACTTATCTTGTTTTCCCATCCTTGACAGCTTAGCTAATCCAAAAGCAATAACTTCTTTCATTCTAGCGGCTAAACATGACAACCATGTTGTGGTTAAACCAATTGTGGTAAATTTTTAGAAACACAGAATCTTAAATTATACAGAATCTTTGAAAGCCTTGTTCTACTTCTTTCCTCAGTTCTTAAACATAGAGGAATATAAGAAAACTTACCAGTTCCTCAATTTCTCCACCACTAGGTTTAGATTCACGCATTTGTTCCGACATACAAAGATTTTTTCACTCGCATTCCCTTTCTCTTTAGAATGATTGAAGGAGATTATGTTAGAGGGAAGTAAAGACTTACAAATGAAATTGAGAGAATTTTGTCTCCATTCTCGCCTACATATATACTCCTTAGGCATGGTCTTCACGGGCCCTTCCCACCATCCATTCTTAATTATTTTGTCTCCCACTTTGGACCCAATCAGTTCCATTCCAATCGAACTAGAATTAAAATCCAACTATTCACATTTCAATCTCTAAATTTTCTAATCTTCTACCAGAGACCGACAATTTCTTATTCCGTTAAACTGAATCCTAGTTTTCCAAACCCCCGAGTCAATTTGGGCAACTGAGTGTTACACACTTGTTTTGTGTTTTGAAAGGTAAGTTCTTGTGGAACTTCTACCCTTACTTGTTAAATAGGTTTGCTTGTGTTTATTTTCATTATATCTATGTTTGAACATAGTTAAGGTTTTGGTGTAAATTGGCTTACATGGCTAGTAAATGTGATTAAATTGAAATGAAATAAGATAAGTGATTGACATTATATATGTTGATATAACTAGGGGAATGTCAAAGATCATTGAATGTATGTATAATTCATGTTCAGATTCAGTCAACAGAACTCAAAAATTGATATGTGACAGTATAGGGTATGTATATGCAAATATGAATGATTGATGCCCAGGTGAACTTAGTAAAAGGCTAGGATACAATTGACACGCCAATAGTATCAATTACGTACTTGTGTACGAGATAGTTGATGATATGAATATTATGATAGGTTATTTCGGGATCTAGCATTTGTTGCGAACCATCGAGTATTCATTGTCTCCATGGAGACTTTGGTGTGGTGGAAGGATATATTTAAATATGTTTACACATTTGAAGCATACAGGCTTTGCACTTCAATGCCTTAGTGTGGTGTAGTTTACCCATGTGTCCGAGTCTGTTTTACTAGAGTTCATTAGACGAAACATTGAAATTGAATCTTGAAATTGGAAAATAAAATGAATCGAATTTGATAAACTAATTTGATACATGATTCACATGAAATGGTATAAACTTATGAATTGATAGTAGAATATGGCTTTGAGATAAGTAGATGTGACTTGGTACAAATTTATGATGCTTTGAGCTATGTTATAATGTTTGATGCACATAAATGCTTATGTTTCTTATGCTCACTTTGTTGTGACATTAAGTTCCATGTTATAGCTAAATGTATGCCAAAACCTTTGGTAGTTAAATGTCCACCTATGAGCAATGTAAGTGCTGTCATTTCCACTTGAATTTACTAGGCATTTAATACTTACCTATTGTTATTCTTTCTACATATAGATCTCCAACTTATGGAACTTTCCAAGACGGATCAATGCGGATAACACACTGTTATCAAGAAATGTTCATTTTGGTTCCTAATATTGTGGCATGTATATAAAGTCATTTTGTTATATAAATTATTATCCTCAATGTGAATGTCAATATTGTGTTTATGGCTAAGATTATGTTTGCATGTTAAGCTTGATATATGGCTTAGTTTTCTCTAGTTTGATAATGCTAATGCCATTTGGATTCTTGAATTCAAGGGTTACATAGACCTTATGTGTTTGAACTTGGAAATGTGGTAACTTGGTATGTTAAGGTTGGTAAATGGCTTGGATATGTCTAGACTTTGATCATGAGTTTTGTGCCATTTGAGCATTTGATTTCAAAAGTGTGATAAGTTTAATTTGGTATAACTTGGCATGATATGATGATGTGATGAAATTGGAATGAAATTTTATTGTGATGTTTGTCATTATAGGTCACAAAATTTGGCATATTATGTGAAATGATATATTGAAACCAAAAAGGATTGAAATTGTTGTATTTTGCCTACAAAGTCACAACACCGCCTCATGGATGTCAGGAAACCACATTTTAACATTATGGCATCCCCTGTTTGAGGTCGCGATGCTAACTTGATAAAGTTTGGAAAATTTACATTTTAGTCCTCAAGTTGCGATTGTTGAAACCATTTTTTTAAAGGGGTTTGAAAAACGGGGTTCGAGTTTTTGAAAAATGAAAATAGGAGTCGCCACCAACCTTTTTAGGTGTGATTGGATCACCTTTATAAAACATTTTGGTCTACGAAATTCAAGAAAACTGGTTCGGGAGTCGGTTACACACAAGGAAGGATTAGCACCCTCGTAACACCCAAAATTGGTACCGAATTGATTATTTATTGTCCTAATGTCGAAAATTTGAAAAGATTTTAAAACTTGAACAATTTAAAGTTGAAACTTAAGATTCATTTGTTCCGAAAGTATTCAAACATTACATCCAGCATGTTAGGACACGATGTTTTAAATCCTCGTAACTAAAATTATCTCATGATTTTGAAAATTTATTAAAAGGATATTTGGTTATTTAGTCAAACGAAAAATTGCAACCCAACATGTTAGGGCACTATTTCCTGAATTTCTAAACACCAAACATTGCCTTATTTAAGAAAAAAATTTTCAATTAAATGAAATATATATTTTAAAACAATGAATAATATAGAATTTAATAAAAAAATAGTTTGATATAATACTAAAATTATTAAAAAAATAAAATATAAAAGAGAATTAAAAATCAAGGAAATAGGGATTAAATCAAAATAAAAAAAGGTTGAAAACGAAGATGAACAAAGAATAAATAAGAACAAACCGTAGAAAATAAGAACGCAAGAGGGAGAGAAATTTGAGTGAATGCTCTTAAGAATTCTTATTGCTTCCCAAAACTCAAGTGTAGTCAAGTTGTTTTACAATGAGGGGAGAGGCCTCTATTTATAGTTAAGCCTCCCCAAATCCAACGGTACAGATCAATTACATCAACGGTTAAGATTAAAAGGTATCTACAAATTAAATCTCTAATATTACAAAATCATATCTTCTAAGATTGCATATCATATCTAAGATTGCAATCATATCTAAGATTGTATCATATCTAAGATTGCATATAATTGAAGATTATATTTCCATATGAGTCAAGCTTGTAGATGGACCTTAAATCTTTTCAAGTAATGGGTCATTCCGATCGGGCCAAATTATATTTGTAATTCTGGACTGAACTTGGACTTCGTTTTTTTGGGGGGGGTTTATTATATTTTTGTTTTTGGACTTATTTCTGGGCCCAGGCAAAATTGAGTGTCTCATAATGCCCTCTTTACTCATTCTTTGTATAACAGAATAGAGCAAAGACTATAAAAGGACCAATTTTGCCCGGGCTCGCCGAGTCTTGAGTTCTTGATCTTTGATCTTCTTTAAATGGCCTCTTGACGGCTTCAATCTGCTTCACTGCAACTCAGGAAGGCAATATCGGCTATCTTTGATCTGCTCCCCGTCTAATACAGAGACGCCAAATCTGTTATCTTCGATCTGCTCCCCGTCTAATATAGATACGCCAAATCTGCTTCTTCAATCTGCTCCCCGTCTAATACAGAGATGCCAAATCTGTTAGCTTTGATTTGCTCCCCGTCTAATACAGAGATGCCAAATCTGTCATCTTGGATCTGTTTCGATGTAAACACATAAAGGTCAGATCTGTTATGTCTTCGATCTGCTCCCCGTCTAATACAGAGATGCCAAATCATCTTGGATCTGCTTCAATGAAGGTCCAATCTATTATGTCTTTGATCTGCTCCCTGTCTAATATAGAGATGCCAAATCATCTTGGATCTGCTTTAATGAAGGTTAGATCTGCTGTGTCTTAGATCTGCTCCCCGTCTAATACAGAGATGCCAAATCATCTTGAATCTGCTTCAATGAAGGTCAAATCCACTCTGTCTTCGATCTGCTCTCTATCGAATATAGAGATGCCAAATCTGTTTCTTCGATTTGTTCTCTGATAGTACAGAGATGCCAAATCATCTTAGATCTGCTTCAGCGTAAACACGTGAAAGCTAAATCTGCTATGTCTTCGATCTGCTCCTTGTAAACGTAAGGATGCCAAATCATATTGGATCTACTTCGATGTGAAAATATCCGAAGGTTAGATCTGCTATGTCTTCGATCTGCTCTCCGTCGAATATAGAGATGCCAAATCTGTTATCTTTGATCTGCTCTCTGACAATACAGAGACGCCAAATCATCTTAGATTTGCTTCAACGTAAACACGTGAAAGCCAAATCAGCTATGTCTTTGATCTGCTCCTTGCCAATACAGAGACGCCAAATCATCTTAGATTTGCTTCAATGCAAACATGTGAAAACCAAATCAGCTATGTCATCGATCTGCTCCCTGCCAATACAGAGACGCCAAATCATCTTAGATTTACTTCAACGCAAACAAGTGAAAGCCAAATCAGCTATGTCTTTAATCTGCTCCCTGCCAATACAGAGATGCCAAATCATCTTAGATTTTCTTCAACATAAACACGTGAAAGCCAAATCAGCTATTTCCTCGATCTGCTCCCTGCCCATACAGAGACGCCAAATCATCTTAGATTTGCTTCAACGTAAACACATGAAAGCCAAATCAGCTATGTCTTTGATCTGCTCCCTGCCAATACGGAGACGCCAAATCATCTTAGATTTGCTTCAACGTAAACACGTGAAAGCCAAACCAGCTATGTCCTCGATCTGCTCCCTGCCAATACAGAGACGCCAAATCTGCTGTCTTCGATCTGCTCTCTGCCAATACAGAGATGCCAAATCTGTTATCTTCGATCTGCTCTCTGCCAATACAGAGATGCCAAATCTGCTATCTTCGATCTACTCTCTGACAATACAGAGACGCCAAATCATCTTGGATTTGCTTCAACGTAAACATGTGAAAGCCAAATCAATTATGTCTTCGATCTGCTCTTTGCCAATATAGAGATGTCAAATCTATCATCTTCGATCTGCTCTCTAACAATACAGAGACGCCAAATCATCTTGGATCTACTTCAGTGTAAATACTTGAAGGTCAGATCTGCTATGCTTTAGCCTATTACCCTACTGCTTAGGGGGTTAAGGCGCACCAATCTTCATTGTCCCTTGAAGGACACAACCTGTATAATGTGTATGAATTCATGCCTATTGATTAGGATGCTTATGATTAAAATGGGTCAAATACTCCTAATTAAACCTGTTATAATGCAAAATGTTTATGAATATGACCCCTATTCAGACGTCACTACTCAGTCTTTCATCCAAGCTCATCCTTATTTATCTCGAAATATCATTCTTTACTCAGCCCATAGGTTTGTACTACTCTTCAAATGCTATGACTCATCAAAGATATTTGTAAGATGATCCTCTCTTAGGATCGAATCGTTTGATTTGTCCAATCATCATTTTAGACTAAAGAAAGAATTTCCTCGAGTTCTTTCAAACCTCACTTACATGAATTCTTCGAACAATTGTTCTGTTTTAGTTTATTGTATTATCTAGAAATTTTCAGAGTAATGAGCAAAACTTCATTTGTGAAAATTATTTAGTTCATCTATCATTATTTTAATGCAACATACTTTAAGAATATTGGAACATGAATTTAATCTTGAAAATAATTAGATTTGAATAAATTTGTCAAAAATACAAAGGAAATTAATCTGAAAGCCTATCTTTGAGAAGAAAAAGAATCTAAAGATAGCAAACAGGACAAAAGTTAGATGCCCTAAATATCGCCGCTTGAGCGTTTATATGCCAGCTCCACGAAGACTTTCTTGAATTCAACATGTGTTTAAAAGATCTAAAGTACTTTGTTGATGCCCCGATATGCAACGCGCTTCACTCTTCGTTGAATCAGATATAGCAAGATTACCGTGTGCTCTTCAAAATTTGAGCTGCCCTTTCGGGTTTTCAACTCAAAACCCATTTGGTCACAAGGCGCCCTTTACGGGTTTTCACCTTGGCCTCTTCATTTTTTCTTTTTTATTTTTTCTTGTATTTTTTTTCTTTTCTTTTTTTCTTTTTTTTTGAAATAGAAGTCCCAAAGTGCCCTTTGCGGGTTTTCACCTTGGCTTCCTTTCTCCTTCAGACAAAGTACTCCTTGACTGAGTCCGAATTCACTATATCAGATAAATTCTTCCTATCCATTTCTTGTCAAAATCAGTGCACCTCTAGAGAAAGCCCTCTTCGCAACATATAGCCCTTCCTAATTCGACATCTTTTTGCATGGGAAGAATTTCTTTCAGCACAAGGTTTCCTTTATGAAATTCCTTTAGACGAACCTTCTTTGTCATAAATCTGTGTCATCCATTCTTGGTACATTTGCTTAGGATGAATACTTTCAAGTTAAGTTTACTAGAGGTATTCAATTCTTGACTCCATCAAAGCTTGGAGGAAAAATCTTGATTCATAAACCCATGAGAAATGGATTGCCCCAGCAGCGGTCCTGGCTGTTGTTTGTCAAACCCTCCAAAAAGATGGTTCAATGATTCTCATCAGACAAGAATGAAGTTGCTGAATTTATCCTTCAACCTAAAAAGCTAAGGTACAGAGATTACTCCCGGGGCATACATCCCACCATGACTCGATGATGTTTCTGAAGCATCCCTAATCTTCATAAATTGCCCCCAATTGTGAAACTGTCAAATGAGCGTAGCAAATAGGAGCCATAACAAATATGGCTGTGGTGCTCCTTTGGTACATATAGGATAGAGAATGAACAAACTCTTGCAGATCATCGACCGAAAACCCAGTCTGGTCTAAGAGAACATGATAGTGGGCCTGCCTCGTGATTCCAATCATTCCAGCATGGGTACCAAGGTAAAAATCATTGTTCTTTGGATGGTATACTTTGTTGTCAATGACAGTTTTATGTAGCACATTGTCAGGAGATCCCTGCTGAAAAAAAAACTTGGTATGATGGTTTTTCGTACAACAATAACCACAATCTTTAGGGTTCCACTTCTCGTCAAGGAACTTGCAAGCCTCAATAACTTGACCAAAACTTGATTGAATTGAGACTCACTAACCCCATCCCTGAAAATAATGATTTGATCACGTTTCCCCTTTCCTGAACTTGTATAAAAGTCTAAGAGAGCTTCCTTCATGATACCGTCATCCACTTTGTCAGAAACTGGTTTTGAAGAAAGAATCTATCATTTTAAGCTTCAGAGACTGTGTACGGCCTGATGCCCCATAGCTGGTAAATTAATGGCTACCGCTTGGAGCTAACAATCGCAGCTATTGACTACACATCAGACTGCTCAAGAAAGCCAAACAATGCACCCATTCCAAGGATGATGGTTGGAACCTTTGAAACAAGCTGGAATTGAAGGTGTTTGCCCAGTAAGCATAGAGAGTAAGCGATAGTTTCTTATGCCAATTTTTACCAGTCTCGGTCATCTTCTGTAATTTGTTTTTTTTTCTTCTTTTTCTTTTCTTTTGGCAACCTTTGTTGTACTGTGGTATGGCGATTATCTTTAAAAAGATTGTAAACTTTTGGCATTGTGCAGTTTTATATAATCTTCTTTTTTTTTTTTTGAAATGGATAACTTTTGACTTTGTAATATTGGCATATGAAGCTATCTCCCCCTCTTAATGGAGTAGTTGACGTCCACAAAGATGAGTCATTGTCAGCTTGAAACTTTTGACGAGTTCAGGCCCATAACATACATGCCCCATAAGTCTTGACTCCTTTAAATTTGGCATTCATTGTACAACTGATGCGATCCCTTTCCATGGTGGACCAACAGTGCCCCAAAATCTCATGTTTATCCTGACAATTGCAAATCCTCATGCATGCGTCTTTGGACCACATTTTTGAATTCCCATAATAGTCTCAACAAGGTCTTGTTTTGTCTCCTCAGCTAATTTTAATTTTGCAATCCTTCCTTCCTCTAAGGCTATATTTCCTACCACCACTTCATGGGGTAAAAACTATTTTCAACAAATTCAGAAACAAGTCATAATTTCTGTCACCTTCAAAGTACTGAGATTCCTCTAAACACATATTACACTCAAAAGGAACTCTGAATCTGTAGTATCGTTGCCCGTGTCATTGATATCTAGGGATCTATGATAGGCACACAAAAGAATATACAAGGAATAAATGAATTCAAGAATGACTATTTACATGAAATGAAAATTTATAAAGAATCTCAAAGGTCAAAAGAATCAGAATGAAAAAATATTTACTCGGATAAATAATAAAAGTATGTTTTATTGAAAAAAAAATGTCTGAACATGAGCCCACTTCTCAAAAGAAATCTCATTACTCCTAGGCTTTAGAGCAACAAGAGTGTTCGAATATTACTCCGTAAAATTCCTAAAGATTACGGGAAGTTCTTACGCAATCCAATTGTTTAAAGAACTTCCTGGTTCGTAAGGGCGAATGCCCTCAAGGTTTCTTTGTTCAGTCCATTCCTCATGTATGACATTGATGGGACGATTTTCATTTCCAAACACCCCTTCTCCGGGTAAGCTATCCCTCCTGACACAAAAGTCGAGGATATGTAAGGGAACGTCGTTAATTCCCATTCAACTTCTTTTTCACTCAGCCGTGACCTTCTTCTCTCTCTCTTTTTCTTTCTCTTTTTAATAACTTTAACTAATTAGGGTCTTTTTATGGATTTAAATGCATGTGATGTGACGCAATGCAAATGCATGAATGCAAAAGAAAAGGAGATGTTGATCTTGAATTCAATTCCATTAGAATAACTTTTCTAGAAAACAGATTTCTTTACATGAAAATAGATTACATATGCGATCTTGCCCTTCATAGTCCAAGTAAACGTTGATCTTTTCTTCATGGTCGAATCCTGTAAATTCTCCAAAAGATGCATTTGCTAGCTCATTGCTGCTTAATCTGAGCTTTGATCTCTTGCTCGCTTATCTCCATGATACTCATCAAAAAGTGCCGGCTCTTGGATAATCTTTGTTAGCAATTAAATCAAGTCATGTATTCCTTCATGGACTTCCGACTTTCTCTCGTCATGCTCTTGGATAACCTTTGTTGGCTTGAATCTCTGGCAATTACATCATGTATTCCTCCGTGGACTACCAGTTTTCTCTCATCGTGTTTACTTGGACTATATTTAGAAGACCGCACTATAATCTACTTTATCAAGAAATTCGTTTCCTTATGACAAACTATTCTATTTAGGAATCAAATTTCGAATCAACACCTTCTTTTCTTTGATGTAATGTAATGCAAATGCATAAATGCAAAAATGTATCGATCTCGATTAAGTTTTATTTTAGAAAACGTTATTTAATGAACAAAAGTCTTTTCATAAAATGGATTACAAATACGCTTTCGCTCGTAGGCCCAGAGTCTTAACCCTATTTAATAACAAAGTTAACTTTCGACCATGATCTGACTGTAGCTCATATTGGTACTTTAACTTTCGACCATGATCTGACTGTAGCTCATATTGGTGCTTTAACTTTCGACCATGATCTGACTGTAGCTCATATTGGTGCTCAACTTGCTCGCCCTTTCTACCAGTATCTGTAAATGATCAGCTATCTTTTGAATTTGAATTACGGCTTCACCTATAAAGTAAGCTTTACAGCCAAAGACACCTCCTCCAATGTCTGTGAAGTTGCTCTGATTACCTTGAAAGAAAGATTGGCGAACAAGTAGGCATTCCAGCTCCTCATGATATCGCCTTAAAATGATATCAAACATCCTCGCTTCTTGAGAGTCTTCAAATTTACGCCCTCTGAACATTTTGAATTGCTCGCATGGGTATCTTCGCAGCATAGCTAATCTCCACTTTAAAAGTTTTTAAACAATACGATCTTCTTTAATCTCATGCTCATTTGGGCTGTCCCGGCCATTAGGTCTTGC
This sequence comes from Gossypium arboreum, assembly GCF_025698485.1. Taxonomy (NCBI): domain Eukaryota; kingdom Viridiplantae; phylum Streptophyta; class Magnoliopsida; order Malvales; family Malvaceae; genus Gossypium; species Gossypium arboreum. The sequence continues at coordinate 1,604,640 of NC_069073.1, read as the reverse complement.
ATTTCCATTATTTCTGATAGGTAGAATCATTCTAAAGTACCACAATAAATTCCAGCTTGTTGTTTGGTAGCGGTCCTATAGTAAGTGAGCCTTTCTACCATCATAAGCAAAATTCTTTCCATCCAATTCAATTTTGTATGTCTTATACCCCTACCATCCACGAGGTGACTATCTTCATCTATAATGGTAGAAGTGTCCCTCAATACTTCCCACGCTCACCTTGAATTGTTTATCTATCTTCATGTCAAACAAATACTGCAATTCCCCATAACTGTTGTAGAACAACTGCTTGGCTTCATTACTCCATTAATCCAAATTTCCTTTAACTCTTGGAGGTTATTTTGCATCACACTAATGAGAGTGTAATCCCATAATTCTAATGTGCATCCTTCGGTGACACTATTTCCTTTTTCTATCTGGGTTTTCTCTGACCAAGCACAAACGAAAGAGTTGTCCTCCACTTTATTAAGATATTCGTTCCCCATTACAAAACTTTCTAACTCAGAAATCGAACATTGAATCGATACATTTTAATGATAAATGACATGCAATGATAGCAAAATAAGAAAAACAAGTCAGTGTCACATATATAATAAATAAGAACTTATAAAGGTAGGTACTAAAGGTCATCATCATACTACCTGGGGCAAGCACTTAAAGTTCACTATATATAGTTCGATTCTAAAACAAGGGTATCAGAACCAGCAGATTCCTCGATCCTCACCAATTATAGGCTCATATGGACCAAGTTCGATTCAGGGGGACACATTTCCCTATGGCCATGCGGAGATGAAAATCTCACGAAGATATAGGTATGGATGTATCCCGGAAGCAATCCACTAGCCCATGCGGAGGTGAAAACCTCATGAAAGCATAGCTTCTCACTCCCACTTAAGGGTGTGACCATAACGGTCATGCAAATGCAATGTGTGCGTAAACAATAACAAACATATACAATAAACACATGTAAAAAAAAATGGCGTATTTTAAAAATTTTCCAAATTTCCGACATTAAGACAGAAAATAATCAATTTTTGGCTTGACTCTCTTATAGGTCCCCAGCGGAGTCGCCAAGCTGTCGAAACTATTATTTTTAAAGGGGTTTGAAAAACGGGATTCGACTTTTTGAAAAATGAAAATGGGAGTCGCCACCAACCTTTTTAGGTGTGATTGGATCACCTTTATAAAACATTTTGGTCTACGAAATTCAAGAAAACAGGTTCGGGAGTCGGTTACACACAAGGAAGGATTAGCACCCTCGTAGCGCCCAAAATTGGTACCGAATTGATTATTTATTGTCCTAATGTCGAAAATTTGAAAAGATTTTAAAACTTGAACAATTTAAAGTTGAAACTTGAGATTCCTTTGTTCCGAAAGTATTCAAACATTACATCCAGCATGTTAGGACACGATGTTTTAAATCCTCGTAACTAAAATTATCTCATGATTTTAAAATTTTATTAAAAGGATATTTGGTTATTTAGTCAAACAAAAAATCGCAACCCAGCATGTTAGGGCACTATTTCCCGAATTTCTAAACACCAAACATTGCCTTATTTAAGAAAAACTTTTTCAATTAAATGAAATATATTTTTAAAACAATGAATAATATAGAATTTAATAAAAAATAGTTTGATATAATACTAAAATTATTAAAAAATAAAATATAAAAGAGAATTAAAATCAAGGAAATAGGGATTAAATCAAAATAAAAAAAGGTTGAAAACGAAGATGAACAAAGAATAAATAAGAACAAACCCTAGAAAAAAAAGAACGCAAGAGGGAGAGAAATTTGAGTGAATGCTCTTAAGAATTCTTATTGCTTCCCAAAACTCAAGTGTAGTCAAGTTGTTTTACAATGAGGGGAGAGGCCTCTATTTATAGTTGAGTCTCCCCAAATCCAACGGTACAGATCAATTACATCAACGGTTAAGATTAAAAGGTATCTACAAATTAAATCTCTAATATTACAAAATCATATCTTCTAAGATTGCATATCATATCTAAGATTGTAATCATATCTAAGATTGTATCATATCTAAGATTGCATATCATATCTAAGATTGCAATCATATCTAAGATTGTATCATATCTAATATTGCATATCATATCTAAGATTGCATATCATTGAAGATTATATTTCCATATGAGTCAAGCTTGTAGATGGACCTTAAATCTTTTCAAGTAATGGGCCTTTCCGATCGGGCCAAATTATATTTGTAATTCTGGACTGAATTTGGATTTCGTTTTTTTTGGGGTTTATTATATTTTTGTTTTTGGACTTATTTCTGGGCCCGAGCAAAATTGAGTGTCTACAGCGATGTCAACCAAATGTTCTAGAAGTTGTGACATTGTACCCCTAAAGTCAAAACTCCAGCTCAAAACATTTTGGAAACTTTGTAGTTTAGTCCTCCAATAGTCTCAGGGTTATAAAAAGAGCTTTCTTAGCTCTTATAAACCCCATATAAGATAATATATTATAAGATAATGATATAATGATCATGGTTGTAGATATATTATGTAGAATCAATAGAAAGTATGTTGCAATTGATTATCGTTGCTCCGAAAACGGTTGTGACATCCTGTAGCTTGGATCGGGCGATTGAGTCGAGCAAGGAGTGTTACACATCATGATAGTTTAAAAAATATTCTTAACTCTTATGAAAACCTAGGTACATGCTTTACTAAATTACCAGCTAAGAGATTTGGTGCGACGAGTTTCAGGCTCCAACAATTTCGTCCACTGAGGATTCATGGTGAAGGTGGCGCCAAGAAACTGAGATGGGGGCAATCGAAGAATAAACACAGGCCAAGCCAGGAGCCGCTAACAGGAGGAAGACCTATGCAAGTTGGCCAACAAAAAATTCTCAAATCACTAGTGAAAGGACGATGAACGAGAAGGGGAAAGGCAAGATATTATTTTGTCGGTGCAAATAGAAAGACAAACGAGAAAAGTAAAAGAAAAAACTCTAAAAACAAAAAGAGAACAGAAAAAAAAAGTTGGGCAACAACCGGTATAAGATCGATCGCACTGGCAAAACGATAAAAGAGGGTTTTGTTTGCTTAAGGGTTTTTTTAATTGCGAGCTTTAAGGCATACACATTTCTTACATTTTCATACATACCCAATTCATGTTTATTAGGCCTCCCATGACAACCAAATTTTCCCTCTACAATATTAGTTCATAAAACATTTTATAAGCAAGGTTTATTAAATCTCAAGTTCTCAAGTTACTCAATTACAAAACTTTAAATAGTGAAAGCTTACAAACATTCATCCACATGCTTATTTCCATATTTATAATTGATGTTCTTAAATTCCCTAAACATGTTATCATAGGAAAAATAATATGAGTATCCAAGGGAACTTACTTCTTGGATGCATAAATACTCAAAATCAAGCTTTCAAGTACTTGAATTCATTCGTGTCCAAGCTTGACATTTCATTTCTCAAGATTTCCTCATTTCCATACACAAAAATACGACAAGAATATTAATACATAATCTTTCAAAGCTTTCCCAAAGTAATTAATACCAAATATCAAACTAGGGAAGATGAAAAACACAATTTCTTATCTTAATGAAACTTTATCTCTCTAGCTTCAACTTTCTCTCTCAGTACTCAACTAAGCCCTTGCTGCAAATGGGGAAATTTGAAGGTGGAAATGAGTTTCCAAGTGATTTTGACAAAAATTCATGGTTTGGGTGTTGAGTTTTAGAGAAATCTTAAGAAAAAAAAACATGAAAAATGAGAAAGGAACAGACAGCCTCCATGGAAAAGGTGGCCGGCTGCACAAGTTGGTAGAGACGAGTTTTCTCATATTTATTTTCCCTTTTTAAACCAATTAAAAATATTAAACCAAGTAAAAGTTACATACATTTGTAATGTGTGGTCTCAATCCATGGTCTTAAAAATCTCATTTTGTTGGAAAAATCGATTTGAAACAACAGAAATAAGAACAAAATTTTTAAAGTTTTCATTAAAACCAGACTATTTGTGGTGTTTATAACAATATATCTATCACCAAAATTATAAGTATTTTGAGAATATTGTTCTTTGAAAAGTAGTTGTATTACATCTTAATAAAAGAAGTATTATTCTTAGAAATCCGAATCTTTTTACGAGATAAAATATCGGTTACAATAAATTGTTCGAAGAATCAAGATAAAGGAAAGACAATTTGTCTAAACTTTCCCGTCAATCACCAGATGACAATCATAACACCTGCCGAGTTAAGATGCCTAAGTGGATATATTGCATCAGATTGCTTCCGGAATCAACTGGTGATTTGGTTCATCCAAGCAGATTTAACCTTTCATAATTAATATGCTGCAATTAGAGCCTTTTCTAGCAGCACTTGGGGACATTTTTACATAAATGCAGCCCAAAAACAAGAAAACCAAACAAGTGGTGTGATCATACTAATACAATCTAATATCATATTAGAGACCTTCCTTCATGGTAGTCTTAGAACAAAAAAGTTAATAGATATCCTGGTGCTGGGAGAAGATTTGATAAAACATATGAAACAAGTACAACCCACTACAGAAACAAAATTCCAAAGTAATAGCACCTCATTACTAGAGACCTGATGATTCCATTGTCTGGACGTCTGGTGCAGTTACGACAGCCAGATTAAGATCAGGGGGTTTAGGGTCCTCTGCCCTTTCACGAATCTCCCTGTACTCTTGACAAATGGCACAAAGATGGCAGAAAAAGTGAGTAGCAAAGTCCCCACAAGGTGCTTCCTGCATCAAGCATTAACAAATAATATTAATAGTTAGCAAACGATGCATCCAATGAATGTGTAAGCGGATGGATAGAAATCTCATTAAGCTGCTTAACATATAAAAAGAAAGTTGGTGTCACCCAATGTAATTCATTCTAACAGATACTGCCGAACGGAAAAAAAGAAGAAAGTTACTATTAGACTATTTCACAAAATCCTGTTAATAATAGTTGAAACAATTTGCCTGTGTATGAAAAATATTTAAGATTGTTTAAAGGTCAAACCTTTACATTGTTGATGACATAAGATTTATTAATTTTGAGTATGAGGGAAGGATTAAATTCTTAGATATCTCACCAAAATAAATGAGGTGAATACAAAAATCACTCAACTTATGTGCTAAAATATAACCATTTCCCATCTTGAAACCTTGTCCTTAGCAGTACTTCTGAGTTCATTTACCATTTTGCATCCAGACCATGTTAATAAAAGGAATGAGATACAAGCACTTTAAATCTAATAAAAAGAACCCAAAAGTATTTCCCTATAATCTACAGTCTCAACAATCCCTAGTAACTGTACCATCTAGCCCATTCCATACACATTGTGACATGAGTTACAAAGAGAGGTTTCCAAATAAGTAGACTTCACGTAAAATATACTTGTACTTTGTGCAAGTACTGAGGGGAACTTGTTATTTTTCCCCTGCTGATGAACTGTTTGAGAATGCTTCTTGTCCTATTGTGTATATCCATAATCCCTGATAATTCAGAAAAAAGGTGTTCTAATGAAGTCACATGATAATTACCTAGAGTTGAGGCCACTTCATGGAAGGTTACCTCCTGGAACTCCACTTCATGGCATAGTCACTTTCTTATTAGGATTTTAATGCTTTGTGAAGTAATCCTATCAATTCAATTGGTGGAGCTCAATTTTAATGGAAATAATAACAGAAAAGAGGGAATCTTTCCATTCTTTGGACTTCAAAACCAAAAGGTCTTTCCTTTGGGTCTAATATTGTTAAGTATTTCTTTCCATGGAAAATAGAAATTAGATCTCGAAAGTAAAAGTGATTCGAAAAAAAAAGTGACTCAACCAATTGATTAATGGTACCCAAAAAACCAATGGAAGGGTGAATGGCAGTTCAGTTTTGCAAAATCAGTTCCCACTGTCCCATGGCATGTTAAGAAGAAATTGATAATGGAATATGATCAATGTTTTTCAAGGATAATCCTCCTTGTGAAGAATAGTCAACAGTCAGATACTAAAACATTAAAGCAGTTAATGCTTTGAGCAAAGAAGCTAATTGAAGGATTAAGTTAAGATTACTTGGAAAATGGCCCAAGGATAACTATCAATGAAACCAAAAAGATATTTTCTTTTTGCTACTGAAAAGAACTTCAGCACCAGCTATCTAGGTTTCAGACACTTTGCATCTAATCACAGTTGGAAAAGACAAAAAAGGACTCCATGTTTGAACCGTAGAACCAACTTAAAAAAACATTTTTTCCTAATTAAATACACCAAAGATGCCCAAAAAACACAAATCACATGGTTAAAGCCCGAAGTTTCCTACTAAAGGATCAAATTGTTATAAAACTCCCTGGGTAAGAATCAGTCCTTTAAACCCTTATTGAAAGAGAACCATTCACAAACCATACTCACAAATATGATACGAATATCCTCCAATAAATTAAAAATCTTGACTTGCTCATGAAAGGGAGACCTAAGTGGGAGTTTGGGACTAGCAATAACTTCATAGAGAATAACATGATACTACTATTGGGAAATATGCTATATTAAAATCATTTAGATAAAATCTTATGCATCCATATGTATTGCTTACTATACATAAATTAATCTTGGTTAAAATTTGAAATTACACAGGTTTACATATTAGCTTCTGACACTGTCACTTTCTTTCCAGTACAATAGGGAGGCAAATAAACTTAGGAAATGAACCTAACGTTCAAATATGATCAACAAAAGTAAATAACTCCAAATATAGTCCATCTGTATTCTCTAGCTAGTAACATTTAACAAAAGTAAAACCAATCATTTAGAGAAAATATGTGAGTAGAGTGGCAGCATGGTTGCAATAAGTTAAGCAGTATGCGCCATTTTCAACTTCTTAGGCTCTACTTGGTATGGAGGGTGAAAAGGAATGAGAATGAAAATTTTGTTAATCTAATGGTTAACCTACAAAGTAGGAAAGTAGATATGAATCTTAACCATTTGAGTAACTAATGTTCCGTCCTCACTCCTTTCCATCCTTCATATAAAGCAAAGCCTTAAAGTTTAAACAAAATTAACGATGAAAACAGAAATAGATATGCAAATACCTGCAAATTGTATCTGGAGCGAAGTGCCCTCCGATAGCCACAAGCATAACAAGAGATAAAGCATCCAAATCCAGGTAAAGCCAAATAGAAGCCTTGAGTTAAGACGCAGCAGAGAGTGTTGACAAGGGCCCAAAGAATGAAATGGGTGATGCAGGATCCGACTAGAGTACCAGAACCCAAAAATTCTGCATTCTTTCCAAACAAATAGCAGGGGAAAAAGAGACCTATACAACCTGTGCATTGCAATGGGGTACAAGTATTATTATTCACCAAATCACAGTGAGTGACAGTCTCAAACTCAGTTGAGCATATGACCATATATTCTTTGCACAATCACCTAAGATTTTTCATTTTTTATTTCATTAACTGTGACAATAAAAGTCTAAAACTCTGTTGGATAAAATTTCCCGAATTTCTCCAATCAAATAAAACTCATAGAGGCACCTGACAAACCAAAAGTCAAAGTAGCATACAGCTCTGCATGTCATCGCAGCAAGCACAGATTCCAGAAGACCACTGAACAGACTGAGACTGCGGCGGCGACGGCGACGGCCTTGGTTCACCATCCCCCTCCCCAGTAGGACGAGGAAGGTCTTCGTCCGACTGCCCCAAGGGTATGTAAGGCGGTGGGACGTAGCTGCTTCGGCTTTTCATCTTGAGTTGCTTCTGACCGGAAATTGTGTTTTTTGTCTTCGAGACTGGCGATTAAAGGATGGATTTGGAGCCTCAGATCTGAATCTGACGGCGTCAACACGGGCATTTTCTTTCTTCTATTTAGACGATGAGCAAATGTATCTTCCTTTTTACTCGTTCGGGTGTTGTTAAGGTAAATTCGCATGCCGGTGAGTTTGAGAGGAGCCTCGTTTAATTTTAGATTGCGTTAAAAAAAAAAAACCTCATATAATTAAAATATCAAATTATTTAAAAAATATTATTATATTTATTTAATATAAAAATAAATTAATTTATTTTTTAAATATGTAAAATTAAAATTAAAATACATTTGAGTCACACTTAAAATTTTACGTATACAATTGTAACAAATCAAAGTTTATGTATCAAACTGTATATTAAATCAAAATTTATATATACTTTTAAAATTTATATCTAATTAAAATATTAAAATATATTTGAATCACACTAAATGTTTTATATATACAATTGTAACAAATTAAAGTTTAATACATAAATTATACATTAAATTAAAATTTATATATAATTTTAAGATTTATTCTTAATTAAAATAGACTTCAAAAATTAAAAAAAAGCAATTAAACTCTTTTTAACTTATTAGACCTAATTGAGCCTAGCTTACAATTTTAATTAGTGTGACTTATCCACATACATTCACCATTAGAAATTAAAGATAATATTGATGTGAACATTAATGGAGGCCATGTTAGTAAAAAATAAAAAATATTTTAAATATTTTAAAATTAAAAATCTAAAATGTGGACACCTTTTAAATTATAGAAATCATAAAGAATTATTAAAAAAACCATTTATTTCCATTAAAATTGTCCATAATTTATAGTGACATACCATTCCATATGTTATTATTTGAATTGAAATAGTAATGCAGATGTTGATCAGATAACCTCTATTGAAGGAAGAAATAAACTCCAGTAACTCTTTTCTGTACTTAACTCATTAAACTCCAATTCATATGGAAAAGATGCAATTTATGGTTTTTATAATGTTTATATATTCCTTTATAAATTTTATGATTTTAATTAAATTTTATAATTTTAATAACTTTAGAATATTTGAAACTGGACGCCTATTTGTCTAGGTTTATTCTAGACTTTTTTTTAAGTAATATTTTTTTTTATTATTTTCTTGGAATTTTTTATTTGAGGTAGAATACCATGTTAACATTTGTTAGTTGACATGGTGTCAGTTAACGGCCAGTTCAGTGTTGTCGTTAGTTTTTAACAGTAAATATGGTGTCCGTTAGGTCAAAATTGTCAATTCATGGCTTAATTGGGTGCAAAAAGTTGGATGGGGCTTAATTGATTTTTTTAAAATACTTCAAGGGCCTTTTATACTATTAAGCCTAAATTTTAATTTGGTTAAAAACTCAACAAATATCTATATTAACTCGTATTTCCACAATGCCATTTTTACCAAAACCCGCCATGGGTCTATCTTGAACTATGTAGGGAATTAACCGAGTCGAATCTGTGCTTAGAAGCTGGAAGACTTCTAACTTTCGACTTGTGCATTGCCAAATTAAAACTAACCCGGGTATAATTTTCACGAATATAGTGCCCTAACTTTTCAAAACCTGCATCCAAAAGAGAACCTCTCTTTAACGAAACAATCATACATTTTTCCCTCCTATGACCAAGTTGCCTTTGCTCCAAACGAGTTGACTTCAACTTTGCAATGGACGAGAGGCGTCCGATTTCACCAATCACTGTAGAACCTTCCAAATAATAAAGACTGCCAGTCCTTTTACCTTTTAACAAAAAGAGAGCCGTACGAGACAGCTTAATATCGCTCGATTCGATGTTGATTTTATAACCTTTTGAGTCTGAAATACTCAATGAGATGAGATTCTTTCGTAAATCAAGTACATACCTGACATCTGAGAGTGTTATAATCGTCCTATCGTGCATCCTAATTTTAACAGTACCAATACTGATTACCTTACTGGATGAATTGTTTCCCATGCGCAAAACTCTACCTTCAACCGAATTGTATATGGAGAAGCATTCTCTATTTGGACACATGTGGAAAGAATATCCCGAATCTAGGATCCACTTGGACGTAAGCTCAGAGTTATCACTCGTTGACACTAACAAGAAATCATTACCGCTTTCATCAGCCAAATTAGTACCAGCTACATCTTTCTCGTTACTATCAGCAACCCTTTTATTTCGCAGTTTATAATAATCTACTTTGACGTGACCTAACTTTTTATAATAGCGACACATTTTGTCTCGCTTCTTTGATGCTACCAAAAGGGAAGCTTGCCTATCTGCCTTACTATCCGAACCAAACTCATTGTCGAGTTTTTCTTTACTCAACAAATAACCCTTCACATCCTTGAGCGAGAGTTTATTTCTGCCATAAATCAAGGTTTCCCTGAAAGACTTGTATGAAGAGGGTAAATATCACAGTAATAGCATAGCCTGATCTTCATTGTCAATCTTAACCTCGACATTTTTTAAACCATTCAAAAGAGCAATAAATTGACTAATGTGATCTCTAAAAAGCTCACTTTCGTTCATGGGAAACATAAATAAACGTTATTTCAACACTAAACGGTTAGCCAGTGACTTAGTCGCATAAAGAGTTCAAACCCTTTTCACAAGGCGGATGGAGTTTTCTCCATCAATACCTCCTGCAATACCCTATTCACGAGACACAATTGGATTGCAGACAAGGTCTTTTAATCAAGCTCTTCCCATTCTGTCTGATCTAGATTCTCAGGCTTTTTCTTGATAACGAACTTTTTCAGGCCGGTCTAACCTAGAATCGCCATCATCCGAACTTGCCACAGATTGAAATTTGTGACACCATCGAACTTTTCAATGTCAAACCTTGTTGCCATCTCTGAACGGCTTGGTCTACGAAAATTGAACTAATTCTGATACCACTTATTGGGGGTCAACTCGATTAAGCAACGAACAAGTAAAAAATAGCGAAAAAAAATTGAGAAATTGAACACGCAATTTTAACATGGAAAAACCCTCCAAAGAGGATAAAAAATTATGGGCAAAGATAATTTTACTATAATGACAAAAGAACGAAGAGTATAAAAGATAAAGATAAAAACTAAACCTCGAAACCTAAAAACAAAGAACCCTCAAAACGTAAACATAAAATTCTCCAAAAGTGTTATGAGTTTTAATCTTTAATGCGTGTATTTTCTAATGTTGTAAAAGAGTCTATTTATAGCCTAAATTTGTATGTCAAATAATAATAAAATAATCTAGACTAATCAGAGTTCGATTGAAACAAGTAAACAGAGTTTAACTTAGAGATTATCTTTCAAATTTGACTGAAATATGAGACATACTTAACAAAAAAAATAATCATATTTTAACATTATTTAATAGGTTTTGTTTCCATCGCTAAAAAAATGTATGATTTTCATATTATTTGAGATGTTTAGTTATTATTATTTGATACCAATAGTTTCACTATTTTTTCATTGTAATAATATTTACGTAAATGCGAATGTTGCTTACCATTGTGTTGTGAAATACTTTGTTAAAGGCAATGAATTATTGAAGTCATAGTTCATTGAAATGGTTCTTTATAGGTGAAATTTTGACTGATATTTAAATGTCAAGTTAGTTTTGTGATTACTTAATATTCGGTTGTTTTTCACTTTTTATTTTTATTATTTTTAAAATATCATTTTATTATTTTATTATTTTTAAAATTAATAGACTTTTATTATAAATTAGATCATTTCTCATTTAATTAGCAAATATATTTTTTAAAATTATAAAAGTTTGTGATTTAATAAATTTTAAGAACCAAACGTATAAAATCACATACAATGCATGTAATATAAGAGCTCGTACACTAAAAAAGTCAATGATCTCAAACTCTTAAAATTCAATTAAAAAATCAGAGAAATTATTATTAACTTACAATTATTTTTCTCAAAAATCAAAAGCTTAAAAAAGTCTTGTATGACATGGTCTCCAAGGTAATGCATTTCAGCACACTCGAACTCACAAACCCTCTTGTATTGGCAACAGTTTACAAGCAAATCAAACTAAGACTCAATCGACACATGATAATAAATTTTTAAATTTGAAGAATTTTTTAAAAATAATTTTGGTATTATCGTTTTTATCATAATTCTTTATTTTTTTTTAAATTTAAAATATTTGTTCACATTTCATATAGTTTGATACCAATTTATCTATTTCTTCGATAAAAAACCCATAATACAATAACTACCATCATACTTTTACCCCATAGGATAGAAGGATACTTAACAAAGATGGGAAGAAAAAGAAGTACAATTATTATTCCTATTGTGATAGTGATTATTGTTTTCAGTGTAGAATTGTACATTGGTCTACAAGTACTACCTACCTCGCATCGCATTGCATCACATGATGTATAAACCCGCACTATGGTTTAAAGTACAACAACCTCCAAAGACAAACATAGAGGAACCCTAGGATGAGAAATATATTAGTAATGACAACAAAATGAATAATAATAGTTCATCTATCAAACTAGAAGTTGAAGGAAAGCACAAACAACAGTGTTCAACTCTGACCCACTTCTGCTACACTTGTAATTGTTTCAGCTATCCGCAAGTGCAATAAGCTGATCAACTACACCTGGTTCTGCAAGCGTGCTTATGTCTCCAAGTTCATCTAACTGTCTGGATGCGATTTTCCTCAGAATCCTGCGCATGATCTTTCCACTCCTCGTTTTTGGGAGGCCAGGTGCCCAGTGTATCTTGTCAGGTGCCGCAAATGCTCCTATCTGCATCCCACATGAATATTCCTTAGACTACAACAGACCTAAGATAATGCAGCTACCATTTCCACATCAACCATTGGAACAATAAATTCAAACCTGATTTCGCACTATGAGTATAAGGCTCTTCCGAAGTTCTTCACTGTAAGGAACACCTTCCACAAGAGTAACAAAGGCATATATGCCCTGTCCTTTAACCTAACATCAAGGAAAAATGAAAGTTTAGACTTACTAACCACAAGCATGCTTTGGGGCTAATTAGGCCATCATTCTTAAACAGATGTAACAGACCACTTGATTACCTCATGCTCAACACCAACCACAGCAGCTTCTGCGCACTGAGGATGAGAAACTAGAGCAGATTCCACCTCAGCTGTGCCAATACGATGTCCACTGCAAATATTAAGGTTGTATCATTTGCACGCAGGCAGTAGAAAAACAAAATAATAATAAGGAACATGAAGCCATTCAACAAGCAAGATAACAGCAGAACTTCAGTAAAATATACCTAACATTGATAACATCATCAACTCTTCCAGTAAGCCAGTGGTACCCATCCTTGTCCCTGAAACAGATATAACAGTAACTCAATGCTGGTGCCTGGGCTAGAATGCCATCAGTGGATAAATGGACCGATCAAAAAGAAATTTCAGTGTTAGGACCATCGTACCTACTGCAGCCATCACCAGTAAAATAATATCCAGGGAATGGTCTAAAGTATGTTGTCTCATATCTCTCATGGTCACCGTAAAGAGTTCGAAATGCACCAGGCCATGAGCCTTTCACACACAAATAACCGCTACACTCACCATCAATCTCAGTTCCTTTCTCATCCACTATGACAGGCTGCAGTTGTAACAGAAAAAAAAATTAATGAAAATTTTTGAAAGAAAAGAAAAAACCTCAAATTTTTAGTTACAGTATTGCAATAAACCTGAACTCCAAAAAAAGGAAAGGTGGCAGAACCAGGTTTCTGTGGCCAGGCACCCGGTAGAGGAGTAATCTGCCAGTTCAGACATGGAAAACAATAAAAAAGTTGAAATATGCACACAAAGCAGAGTAAATTCAACTAAGTCATCAAGGTAAAAGGTTATAAGAATATTTTCCAGGAAATGCTACCAAACCAAAATATGTAACATGAAGAAATAAAGGAAAAAGAATTACCATAAAGCCACCTGTTTCAGTTTGCCACCAAGTGTCAGAAATAGGGCACCTAGACCCTCCAACTAAATTAAAGAACCACCTACGGTAACAAGGATTGTTTTAGGTTAAACACTTTCTTTTTACATATAGAAAGCATAGGAGATAAAAGAAAGTTCAAAAACAGAAAACTTATTGATTAAAAGAAGTTATATAAGGCTGAAAACCTCCAAGCACTTGGATTAATGGGCTCGCCAACACTTCCAAGAACACGCAGAGACTTCCGTGAGTAGCGTGTAACATACTGCAAAGACAGTAATCATGAAATCAATACAAAGTCTAGATATGCATCAAGTGGGACTCAAATAGATTCTTCCGAAACATAACACCCCAAGCAAAATAGTTCTTCGCAGGCCCAAAAATAGTTTCGCAGATCATGCAAGTTAACATTCATGCCAGAATTAAACAACATAGCTGAATGCTTGCAAAATTGAATGGAGTTGCTCTGATCTTTGTCACTCTAATTTTAGTTGACAATGTTTAAAGAAAAAACAAAGAAAAAAGCAGGTGGAAATTCTAAACTAATACCAACATAAATGAAGCAAAATAATAACAAGGAGCTCTTTTTATTTGCAGCAATTCTGCTAAACATTTTGAACCGGAGATTTTAGAGTGTAAACAAGGTTAGAGATACAGCTTGCCTCATCACCATCACGCATGAGAGAGCGCACCAATGTAGGGGCAGTGTAGAATATGGTCACCTTGTATTTGTCAACAATGTCCCAACATCTTCCAGAATCAGGGTAATTTGGGGCCTGCATATAACATGTGGAAATATTGCTATCTATTGAAACATCTATAATATATTGAAATCAAATATCGGGTATAAGATGAAGATTCCTGCACTCACCAATGGCTGTTATATCTCCTACGCTCAAGTTTTTCTTTTGATAAGTAATTTTTAATATATTTTTCATGTTGATATGCTGCTGCAAATTTATTCCACTTATTTCTGAGAGTCCTATCCTTGGAAATTCACTCATTTCTATAATTAACAAGAATTTAAATGATGCAAACAATAAAATATAATCCCCCATATTTCCACCATTTTATTATTTTTTTAAAATTTTAAAATAGTCGTTCTTTTATTCTGCAGTCTTTTACTACCTAGATGCGCTCTTGATAAACTTTTAGAAACACCATGGCACGTCAAATCTTCTATACACTATGATGTTTCATCCAACATTTCTCTAATATTGGATTAAACTTTTCTCTCCTTAGTCACTAATGACAATCCTAGGGAATCAAAAGTTACATTACAAACACTATTCAGTGTCAGATCTACTCAGAGCTGAATTAGTTGCCAATCTTGGAAGCCTAATCTATATTTTCTATGTTAAATACCAACAAAGAAACTTACTCCCTCGTATACAACAACTGTTGCTCCATTAAGCATAGGTCCATAGGTTACGTAACTATGCCCCGTAATCCAGCCACAATCAGCAGTGCACCTAAAGTAAAAGATATGTCAAGACCCAATATCAATAGATTACCAAACAGTAAGAATTTATAAATTCCAAAAACATCAAGGGCGAAGAGTGTCCAAATTACCAGTAAACATCAGACTCTTTGTAGTCAAATGCATATTTAAATGTTGTCGCTGTGTACACCATATATCCTCCGGTTGTGTGGAGTACGCCCTTTAGAAAGTTCAAATTAGAACATAAAAAAGGAAAATGAGAAACTATATACAATACTTATACCAAGCGACACCTTTGGCTTCCCAGTGCTCCCGCTAGTATACAGTAGAAAAAGGGGATCTTCAGCATCAACCCACTCAACATCACAAGTGGTTGGATATTTTGGGACAACATCCTAGATGAAGCTTATGAAAATCAGCACTCCACAATTAAAGAAAAAGCTATTGAAAAATAATGGTTACTGGAACCAGGAGCCACCAAATACTTCTCTATCTTTTGTACACTAACCTCCCACCATACATCTCTTCCTTCCTGCCATTTAGTGCTTTCCCTCTTCAATGCTGATTGGTTTTCGTAGGTTAAGCATACATCTGCCCAAAGGAAGATATCACCATTGATAGACAACCAAATGAATATAAAAAAAACTAATCAAGTAGTGTCTCACTGGCGATGTGATTGACCACTTTGGTAAACATTCTTTTGGATTATCTTGTCTTATCATGATGGTAGTCAGTGAAGCAATTTGAGCTAGTAGTTCAATTACAAAGCACAGGATGCAGGTAGTCATAAGTAATTAGCAACCATTTGTTATGTTAAGCCAGATCTGACTAAGACATGGTACTTTCCATAAGCAATATTAGGGAAATTGGTAACCGCGTTGCCCTTGGCTATTAAAACATTCTGAATAGCACTTAAGGAACGGTAGCACAAGGGGAGATTGTTGCCCAAGATTTTCATTGATATAAGAAACAAGTTTTAGGTTAAAGATAAGTGCTCCAATGTAGTGTCTTAAGCAAAACTTGTAAGATTCAATACAGGAAATAGGTTTGACCCAATTTAACTATGCATGAACCGCAAAGGAGAAAAGCATCTTCAAATCAGATACCGGTTTCTTAATGTATACCAACCTATGGAGATCCCATTCTTGGCAGATTCAACAAGGGCAGCATCAACAATGTCCTTGAGGTGGATGGTCTTAGGACCTCTTCTAACAGCATTACAAGTAATCACAACTTTTGGTTTGCAGTCCACTATTCGCTGGGCAAGAGATTCTGAAGAAAATCCAGCAAAGACAACCTGAAAGGACAAAAGCGTTGGGAATTTATGCAACAATAAAAACAGAAATTAACAAAGTATTTTGGTTGTTTGACATTGTTCAACTATTTTATGTGGAAGAAGGATGTATACCGAGTGAACTGCGCCTATGCGGGCACAGGCAAGCATGGTAATCGGGAGTTCCATTAACATAGGCAAATAAACAATAACAGCATCACCCTTTCTAACACCAATACTTTTCAGGTAGTTAGCAAGCTGCAGAGAAGACACACTAAATTTAGAAGTGATTCCAATTGAGGAAGCTGAAAATATGCAGAGAATTAATATAAAGTTGAAGAGACCTGGCAAACTCGGTGCAGTAGCTGGGAGTAAGTGAGATGGGCATCAAAGCCAGGTTCATTGGATTCCCAGTAAAGAGCGATTTTGTCTGCAAGCCCAGCATCGATGTTTCTATCTAAGCAGTTGTAGCATATATTGGTGATTCCGCCCTTGAACCACTGGTAAGGCCCAGAAAGAAAGAAAGTGATTCCACTTGCGTTGACCCGAATGCTAAACTACATAAAAAAAAAAAAAGAAAAAGGACAAAGGTAGAGAGAAAGACCTCGATCTTGATATCCCCTTTCCTGACATCTAGATTCTCAGAGCAGACCTGATCTCCCCATTTTTGCTTCCAATAGAACTGCGATGACGCAATGCCTGACCAAAATCCAGCCGGGTCCTCTATTGACCTTTTGTACATCTCCAGATACTGATCTCATCTCGCCCCACAAGACAATTTTGTAAGAATCATCGATCATAAATTTAATTACTCAGAACATGCCAAATCTAGGGAGAAATGAATGAATGAATGAATGTATAACAGAATATCTATTTCCGTTTTCATGTACAGTTGCTACTGATGCTATTGATTTGAACAAACAAATAAATAAGTAAACAAATGTAGCAACACCATATATTTATTCATATTCATAGATACATGCAACTATATGTGTGTGTATATAATTGTTCATATTCATATTTAAGAAGAGAAAAATGAGAAGGAACCTTGTGCGGAGAAGGAATGAGAGCCTGATGAGAGAAGGCATCGCTTGGGAAAACGAAGTCGTTCTCTTCGGAAGCAAGAGCCTCCCCCAAAATGACAGCGTTCAAATGGGAAATCTTGCCGGCGCCAGAAGGCAAGGAGGCCATGGACTCCACATGTCTCAAATGGTTGGTGGTGGTCAGATTCTTGGGAGAGGAAGATGCCATGACCAATACTAGTCCTGTTGCACGACCGTGTGATTGACAAATGACGACGCCCCAACTCTTGATTCAGAAGGGCTCTTTTATAACGATGAAGCTGCTGAGGGAGGAGAATCATGGGGGGATGGTCATCATCATCTTTTGTTTTTTTAATGTACATATTTAAAAAAAAAATTATTCTTAGCTAATTCTACGCAAGCCGCCTTCAATCATGTTGACTTCTTTGTATTAATATTGAAGTTCAAAATATGCTGTAAAATCTTGAGTAAATTTGCAGTACCGATTTTAAAAATATTTAGGGTTATAGGTTTTTTCTTTATATTTAAAAAAATAGCTCGATTTTAGAGATTAACAGAAAATATTTTTAGCACGAGACGTTTTCGGTTGAGCTGTTAGGAAAGTGTGCTTTTTTAAAATATTTTTTATAAAACTTTTTTTCTTTTAACACATCAACTCATTTGATTAAATGGCTAAATATTAGTGGTTTTATCTTTCAAGTCTCGAGTTTAATTGCTTTCCAACTCAAATTTGTATTTTTTATTTCATGTTATTCTAAGCTTTTTTTATTTTTGATTAATGTTTTTAATATATAAAATCATGTGACAGATGTCAACAAATGGGGAACATTTCGAAAATGGATGAAATGTCGCATAATAAAATTTTGGAGGTCAAAGTTTTTGGCATTTGAGGCATAGATTTTATGAGACCGTTGATGCATGCTCATAATCGAGTTATGAATTACAAGAACGCTAAATTTGCTTGATTGTTCTAAACAGGTAAGAATATAGAAATAGAAGTTATTAAATAAAGATAAATAAAATATAGGTGCAATTCAGACTTTTGAATCGTTAACCAAACCCAAAAAAGAATCAAAGTTATTAAAAACCCGACCCCTTTTCTATAAAGTTTGTTAAGGAATTGAAAGTATCAACAAAGTGGAAGAACCAAGACTTGCTATCTATAAAGAGATATGAATCTACGGTATGGTTGATTGCTACACTCCATAAAAGGATGAGAATGGGAGTGATAAGATCCATTGGTTGAACGCCACAGGACTTACATCTTGATAAATTAGGATATGTTCTCAAAGAACGAAAGAGATTAAACTCTCAAATGTCCATTGATCCAAATCTTCTTTCAAGAGTACAAAAGAGCCCTATTTATAGAACTAGCTAGGTAGTCTAATAGCCACAACAGACCATAAAAGATGGTACATGAATGTATGTCGTACATTGAATAAAAAAAATGATGCATGAATTGACAAGTTCAATGTATGCCGAATACTCTCCCCTTGTAGTGCATGTATATGGACGTTCATCCCCCTTGCCAACGTATCTCTTTAGTTCAATGTGTTGTATTTAAGTCGTACAACCTCCCTTGGATGTGCATGTAATTGGGAAAAACATGTACTGGCCAAATAGTCATATTAGGGCCCCTTATCGTCCATGCTTCCCCCTTTAACAATTTAATGAACTTGGAAGTTGAAAAGTCTTTATGCATGTACTTCTCTTGGTGCATTAGATGTGTTGTTGACCATTGAACTTGGTGCATAAGTGAAAAATGTGACCAGCCATATGTACCTATAAATTGTATAAACAGTGCTTAATCGAACAAAGAAATAAACTCTTAGAAATAGACTCTCACGCATAAAGGTAAAACAAATAAGAACATGATTTGAACCTAATATAATTTGACTCAAACAAGACTGTAACATGACATATAAAATAAATAGTAAAATAACACACTAGGACACACCACATATGTACTCAACATAGAATAGCCACAACAAACATAAGATACAAGTGATGCATGAAAACATAACCATATAAGATAAGACTAAAACATAAAATAAAACACGTAGACTCAAAACTAATAAACATATTAAAACATAACATAAAACTCAAAAAAAAAATGGTCTTATCAATTAGGATTTAAAAGATGGTAAGATAAATGGTCAAAAACAAAAGCACAAATAGCAAACCCAATAAAATCTTTTCTCGTCTTAGCTTTGGGCTTCACTTGAGCGGCCCAATCTTCTTATTTACGAAGTACAGACTTAAACTCATCATCTTCATAATCTTTCAAAGACCAAAGAGAGTTTATGGGTTTTCTAGAAATCCTCGTCAACCCATACCTGTTTGACCCAAATAATGATCCATTTGAAGATATCATTTGTCTTTTGGCCCATTCATCAACCTACCAAACCGTATGATCACATGATGCAATCGTGCATACATCATACCCTCCCTCTTGAGGAAGATTTATCTTCAAATCTGGCGATTTGCTCGAAAAAAATTTCTCGTGGTCACGGACCTTTTCAGACATCAACTTTAGGAAACCTCTTTTAGGTAGCTATAAAATAAACATATCTTGATACACAAATGAATAAATTTGGTTAATTAAAATGCCATCCACCTTGTACAAAAGTACAGACACAAACTAACCACTCATAACAACTCTCCTAAACTCTTTTTTTTAATCAGAAAATTTAATTTCTTTTCGATTTTCTCTCTTATCTTAACACAAGTTATTTTCCTTTTTCTTTTTCTTTCTCATTATCTTTTTCTTTCAATCTTTCATATTTTTAACTTGATTTTAACACCTCATTCTGTTTTATTTTGACTCTCTCATTTTTTTTTCTTTCAAACAAACTTGATCCTCGTATACTTGTTTCGGAGTAATAGGAACAAGCGTAATTGGCTTCCTATTAAACTTGAATGAATATCGATTACTGAAATCGTCGTGCACAACTCTCCAATCATATTGCCATGGCCTTCTAAGTAAAATATGCCCTGCATGCATTGGAACAACATCACATAAGACTTCATTAATATATTTACCAATAGTAAATGATACCAAAACTTGTCTCACCACCATCGTTCAACCAGTGTAGCTTGTATGGTTGCAGATGTTTTGTTGTTGGTAGACCAAGCTTCTCTACTAAATTTATACTAGCTACCTTGGTGCAACTACCTCCATCATTACTTTACTATTGATGTCGCATCGGGTATGTAAAATAATTTCTCTTTGCTACTTTTCATCCTTTGCTTGTACACTCAAGTTTCTTTTTATGACAAGGAGTTTACCTTCCACTTGGTACTTTACTTCACTTGTATCTTGCAATAGTGGCATAGGTTCTTCTTCGAAATCACCTTCAGATTCAATTTCTCTATTTTCTTTTAGGATCATCACGTTTCAATTAAGGCATTGGCTAGTAATGTGCCTCCTCCCCAAGCATTTAAAACAACGAACATCTCTTGATCGACCCGGTTGAACTTTTCTTTTGTTTTTATCTTAAACAAATTTCTTTTTGTTATCTCTAGACATGTCAATTTCACTTTTCACCTGAGGGACCACATCCTTCTTGTTTACATTTTGGCTCCATGTAAAGGTAGAATTAGAAGTGTTTTCTGCTCTAGAAGATCCATTCTTCTTCAACTAACTCTCCACCTTGATTTCCATGTGTACTACGTCTGTGAGTTCAACATAGTGTTGTAACTCTACTATGTAGGCAATCTCTAGGTTAAGTCTGACCAAAAATCTTGCCATGGTTGCTTCACGATCTTCCTCGATATTTGCTTGGATCATTACGACTTCCATCTCTTTGTGGTAATCCTTTACACTTTTGGACCTTTGGATTAGAGTTTGAAGTTTTTGATATAAGTCCCTATGGTAGTGACTAGAATTGAACCTTCTCCGTATAATAACCTTCATTTCAGCCTAGGTTTCTACTGACTGCCCTTAATTTCTCATTCTACTAAGGTTAGTTGATCCCACCAGATTATGGCATAATCAGGAAATTCAATGGTGACTAGCTTTACCTTCTTTAATTCATAGTAGTTATGACAATAAAAAACAAGTTATATATTCTTTTCCCACTCCAACTAAGCTTCAGGGTCATTCCACCCTTGAAATGAAAGGATTTCCAACTTGATGCTTCCAATGTTGTAACCCTCTAAACTCGGCTTAGACATTATGGGCAAATCTCGAAGTTCACATCGGCCATGGTAATGGCGCAGAGAATCATTTAACTATTTCTCTCGACTAAGATTGTTATTTAAAAATCGTCATTTTGATTTGCTTGAGAAAAACCAAATAGTATCTACAAGTTTTCTTTTGGAAAGAATTTGTCAAAATTGGTTATCTTTAGAAAACTCTAGTTTCGAAGGTTTACAGAAAACATCATGTTTCAAAATTGTCGCAGTGGGAAATATCTTAGCTAACTCTTCCTTGTTGATTTGAAATTGTAATTTTGACATGTCTTGTCAAATACAATTTTAATGAGCAAATAACATTAAGTTTCAAAAACGAAGTTTTATATTTGAAATATCAACATTGAGTTGAGTTATCAGCTAGGTTGAAAAATCTAGTTTTTCTTACTAAGTTTATAAATCAATTTATGTGATAGTTTTAAAAATTCAATAATGCATAATCACCCAAATACCAAATGAAATGTCCCAAACTACAATACAAAATAACAAAAACAATCCTAAAATACCAAGTATTATAGTGTGATAATTTATTTGAAAAAAATATCTGAGTTCACCTCCGTAATCTAAGCCCATGCCCTAACCTCAATTAATATCTGAAAATCAGAAACATAAATGGGTGAGTTTTTAAAGCCCAATGTAGGTTAATTTGCGTAGCAACATCAATTTAAACAGAATTTCAACAGTATAACAGATCACATATTCATAAACACACAATCTTAGAATCACATTTATTAGTATGCATATCAATGATGCCGATGCAATGTTTTTTTAGAAACAGTGCAATTTTCCAGAAAACATTTCCTACCCATCTCCACTACACACCATAATGAGTTTCCTAGAACTTGTCCATCCAATAGCACATCAATAATATGGACATACCACCAGATAATGCAATCAAGTTGCCAAATACAGAATGTTATGGTTAAGCCACCAATTAAGTCATCCCGTGTTGCCTGAAAACAATGACCTGCCACCCCAGGTTGCCTGACCATGATGGCTTACTAATATCAATATGCAATTAAACTACTAGAACTTCCTCCGTACATTCATATCCCAACCCCGTGCATGTGATATGGCATACAGAACATAATTTTCAGTAGGCATGCTAATCAAAATCAGTATAGCAACATGCTTAACATGCAAATCAGAATCAGTATAATGGCATGCTTAACATGTGAATCAGAATCAGAATAATGACATGTTTAACATGCGAATCAGAATCAATATAATGACATGCTTAACATGCGAATCATAATCGGTATAATGACATGCTTTACATGTGAAACAAAATCAGAATAATGACATGCTTAACATGTGAATTAGAATCAGTATAATGGCATGCTTAACGTGCGAATCAGAATATCAAAAAATCGGCGGCATGTTTATTTTACATGCATATTCAATAATGTCATATATCACATTACATGAGTATCAGGAAACATATATCAACACATTTAACAAAAAATCGCATAATCACATACATAATATCACAGATCTGAAGTTTTAGAATCACTTACTTGGAATCCTCCTTTTTTTACTTTTCAGAGTTTTTCTTAAATAATTATTTAATATGTTTAGATTTTTACGATTAACAAAAATAAAATATATTTTAACAAGATAGATCACCACACTTGATTTCGCAAATTTTGATGATAACAACTTTTTTTCCAACTCTAAGGGAGGAGATCGATTCTTGAGTCCTCAGGTTTAAAAAAAAAATTCATATCGCATCAGAATAAAGTTATTTTAATAAATAACTTTCATTTTACTGATTAAGTAAAATACTTACTTAATTGGCTGTTCAAACACACTCTTCCAAAAAGTGGGGTACAGATCCGAGATTTACGAATATCACTTCACGAATGCACAATAAACCTAATGTTAGAATCACCCTAATCGAATATAAAAGTATGATAAAATATCGTGAATGGAGGATCTTCAATACCTATGCAATAACGAAAGGATAAGAGCTCAATAACTTCCTACGACGAACCGATTACGGAGGAGGATTTGCAACTAGAAAAAATATAACAAAAATATAAAAAGATGGATTAGAAAATAGGATGTGGATAAATCCCTCTTAAGATCTGTTAGAATTAAGTGACCCAAATTCTTATTTAAATAAAATACGATGGAAAATAAAATAAAAGTAAAATCCATATAGAACTAGACTTCTTTTATTTTATTTTAGAATAAGGTTTTAAACCTTATTAAACTCCATCTATTTTATATTGATTAGATAAGGTGTTTCAATCCTACTAGAATATGGCTTTGCAAGCCTATAAATAGACATAGTCTATTCCTCTTGTATTTTGAGTAAAAATTTTTCGACATAGTGAATTTTCTTCTCCTCTCTGCCTGTGGTTTTTTTCCGAAAGGGTTTCCACGTAAAATTTATGTGTTTTTATTTTTATTTATTTTATTCTATTTTATTTTTCACAAATTGGTATCGAGCTTAGGGTTATTCATCTCGATCACGGTAATGGCGTCTTTGAAGTATGAAATTCCTTTGTTGGATCGCAACACCGATTTGCGTTGTGGCAAATTAAGATGCAAGCGATTCTTGCATAGATGGATCTAGAGGATGCCCTGCTAGGATAGATAAGATACCTTCGACATTAACGAGATGAAGAGAAGAAGCGTAAGGATCGAAGGCATTAACACAATTACATCCGCATTTGTCCAACGAAATTTTGCGAGATGTGATGAAAGAGAAAACCGCCATTGCATTATGGAAGAGGCTAGAACAAATATGTATGTCGAAAACTCTAACAAGCAAGTTGCATATGAAGCGGCGTCTTTATGCTCATCGTTTGGAGGAAGGTGCGTCATACGAACACTTAACAGGTGTTTAAAGAAATTCTCTCAAACTTGGAGGCCATGGAGGTTCGAAGATGATAAGGAAGATCTAGGGTTGATTCTACTTTGTTCGTTGCCCGTCTTATTCAACCTTTAGAGACACGATTTTATATAGCATGAGTCTCTCACAGTTGATGAGGTTTATGATTCTTTAACCTCGTATGATAAGATGAAGCATCTTGTGGTTAAACCCAACTCTCAGGGAGAGGGTCTCATTGTTCGTGGGAGACAAGACCGGAATGTTGATGATGATCGTGGTAGAACACAGGAACGGAATCCTCGTGGTAAATCTAAGGGTAGATCGAAATCTTCAAGCAGAGGTAAAACTTGCAACTTCGCAAGAAGAAAGGGCACATTAAATCTGAGTGCTATAAGCTACAAAATAAGATTAAAAGGGAGGCTGCGAATCAAAAGGAAAACAACGAAAATTCGGTGAAGGCGATGTTGTAGAAGACTACAATGATGGTGAACTTCTAGTTGCTTCATCAATGATTCTAAAGTGGCGAGTGGATACTTGATTCAGTTGCACCTTCCACATGAGTCCCAATCGGGATTGGTTTACAACTTATGAAACGATGATCTGAAGGTGTTGTTTTGATGGGAAATAATGCTTCATGTAAAATCGCGGTGTTGGAACAATTAAAGTTAAGATGTTTGATGGAGTTGTCGAACACTTAGTGACGTGCGGCATGTTCCGAATTGAAAAGAAATTTAATTTCGTTGAGTACTCTTGATTCAAAAGTGCAGAGATACACGTTGAAAGTGGGGTTTTAAAGATTTCCAAAGGGTCCTTGTTGTGATGAAAGGGCAAAGAAAGATTGCCAAGTTATATGTTTCTGAGGTTCTCTCATTCTTGGTGATCAATTGTCGCTTCCTCTTCCTTGTCGGATGATGATATTACTAAACTTTGGCATATCGCCTAGGGCATATGAGTGAGAATGGCATGGCGAAATTAAGCAAAGAGGACTTCTTAATGGGCAAGGAATTTGCAAACCGAATTTCGTGAGCACTGTGTTTTGGGAAGCAAAGAGAGTTCGATTCACTAGAGGAATCCATAACACGAAGGAAGCGTTGGAGTATATCCATTCGATCGTGGGGCCGTCCAGAGTGCCTTCGAGAGGTGGAGCTAATTATATGCTAACCTTTATTGATGATTTTTCCGAGAAAAGTTTGGGCGTTCTTCCCGAAGCGAAAAGCGATGTGTTTTCCACATTTAAGTCTTGGAAAATTATGATTGAAAAAGCAGACGGAAAAGCAGATAAAATACCTCCGCATGCACAATGGCTTAGAGTTACGCTCGATGAGTTTAATAGATTGTGTAAGTCGGAAGGATCATGAGACACTTGACGATTCGTCATACTCCACAACAAAAGCGGCGTTGCGAGCGAATGAACGAACGATCATGGAGAAGGTTCGATGTATGTTGTCAAATGCCAACTTACGAAGTCATTTTAGGCGAAGCGACCTCTCTTGCATGTTTTTGATCAACCGATCTCCATCCGTTGCCATTGAGAAAAAACTCCACAAGAGGTATGGTCCGTAATCCTGCTAATTATTCGATTTAAAGATTTTTGGGTGTCTGCGTATGCTCATGTTGATAATGGAAAATTGGAACCGAGATCCATTAAATGCGTTTTCTTGGTTATAAAGTGGTGTAAAGGCTATAAGTTATGGTGTCCTGAAAATAGAAAAGTTGTGATTAGCGGAGATGTTGTTTTTGATGAAACGCTATGCTACCTAACTTATCTCTTAAAGACTCTTCCAATAAAGAAAACCAAAAGCGGTGGAGCATCGATTAATACGAATCAACTCCTCAAGCCGGTACAAAATTGAGAATAGAGTTGCTTCTTCACCGCAATACTCTATCGCCAAAAACAGGACAAGAAGAGAAATTAAACCTCCAAAGAAGTATGCCGAGGTTGATCTAGTGCTTATGCTTTAAATGTGGTGAAGATATAGATGCGAATCAAGAGCCATTTAATTATTCCGAGGCGATTAGTGTGAAGACTCGAGAAAAGTGGATGTTTGCTATGCAAGAGGAGATGGAATCACTCCACAAAAACAGAACATGGGATCTTGTAAAACTTCCTAAAGGTAAAAGGGCATTCGTTGTAAATGAGTGTTTAAAAGAAAGAAGGACTCAGGAGTTGAAGAACCCGAAATAAAGCAAGGCTTGTTGCAAAGGGTTACTGATCAAATTCGAGTGGACTTCACTGATGTGTTCTCTCCGGTTGTTAAGCATAGTTCGATTCGAGCTTTGCTTGGTATTGTGGCCATGCATGATTTGGAGCTTGAGCGGTTAGATGTAAAACGCATTTTGCATGGAGAACTTGAGGAAGATATTTACATGCAACAACCGAGAGGGTTTTATAGTCTCAGAAAAAGAAGACTATGTTTGCTTGCTGAAAAAGTCCCTTTACGGTTTGAAACAGTCACCAAGACAGTGGTACAAGAGGTTTGATTCCTTTATGACTTCTCATGATTTCAAAAGAAGTAGTTTTGACAGTTGTGTCTACTTTAAGAAAAACAGTGATGGTTCTTTTGTGTATCTACTTCTTTATGTTGATGACATGTTGATAGCAGCAAAAGATAAAAGAGAGATAAGAAAGGTTAAAGCCCAACTAAGTGAAGAATTTGAGATGAAAGATTTAGGACCAGCAAAGAAGATACTTGGTATGGAGATTCTCAGAGATAGAAAAGCAAGTAAATTGTACCTAAGTCAGAAGGGTACATTGAGAAAGTTCTTTGAGTTCAATATGCAGAGTGCTAAGCTGTTAGTACTCCTTTAGCGACCATTTCGACTTTCATCGGCCTTATCTCCTCAATCGAGATAATGAGATTGAGTACATGTCACATGTTCTATACTCTAGTGCAAGAGGATCTCTCATGTATGCTATGGTTTGTTCACGTCCGTTTATCATATGCGATCGGTCGATTAGCGAGATACATGGCGAATCTCGGTAAAGAACACCGGAAAGCGATTCGATGGATTTTAAGATACTTACGAGGCACTACTAATGTTTGCTTACAGTTTGGAAGAACTAAAGATGGAGTTATAGGGTATGTTGATGCTGATTTTCTTGGAGACCTTGATAGAAGAAGATCTCTCACAGTTACGTCTTTACAATCGGAGGTTGTGCAATTAGTTGGAAAGCCACTTTGCAAACTACGATCGCTTTGTCTACCACTCGGCTGAGTACATGGCGATTCTTGAGGCTTGTAAAGAAGCTATTTGGTTGAAGGGACTATTTAGTGAACTCAATGAAGACCTTCAAATCAGACAAGATATTTTGTGACAATCAGTGCCATCTTTCTTACAAAAGATCAAATGTTTCATGAGAGAACAAAACACATTGATATTCGGTATCATTTTGTTCGTGATATTATTGCTCGTGGTGATATTGTTGTGAGCAAAATTAGCACTCATGAAAATCCTGCAGATATGATGACTAAGTCACTTCCTATAACCAAGTTTGAGCATTGCTTAGACTTGGTTGGTGTTCATTGTTGAAGTTAAACCCTTAAGGGGTTTTTTGGAAGAGGTGAAGAACTTGTTTATTGAAAGTTCGAGATGAAGAACTTGTTCATTGAGAATTTGTGTCAAGGTGGAGATTGTTAGAATTAAGTGACCCAAATTCTTATTTAAATAAAATACGATGGAAAATAAAATAAAAGTAAAATCCATATAGAACTAGACTTCTTTTATTTTATTTTAGAATAAGGTTTTAAACCTTATTAAACTCCATCTATTTTATATTGATTAGGATAAGGTGTTTCAATCCTACTAGAATATGGCTTTGCAAGCCTATAAATAGACATAGTCTATTCCTCTTGTATTTTGAGTAAAAATTTTTCGACATAGTGAATTTTCTTCTCCTCTGCCCGTGGTTTTTTTCCCGAAAGGGTTTCCACGTAAAATTTATGTGTTCTTTATTTTTATTTATTTTATTCTATTTTATTTTTCACAAGATCGAAATACTAAAATTGAATGATTAGGAAATCAATTACAAGTAGACGAGAAGAAAAGATTAAAAATGGAAAATTTTGGTGGTGGTCAGTGGCAACGGCGCAATGGTAGCGACAGCGTGAAGGCAATGACAATAGTGAGGTGGAGGAGACAAAAAGAGAAAAAGTGATTTATGTGGTGAAAATGAAAGAAAAAGAAAGAAATGGGAAGGAGCAGGGAGGAGAACGACAAAGAGAATAGAGGAGAGCAAAATGAAAAATAAAATAAAAAGTAGTATGAGTATTGTCTAGGTGCATAGGACAACACACTATGATAAGGGAGGTAAAATGGTATGTTGATGGGGGAATGGAATGGAAAAGGGAGCTATTGAGGGAAATTTGACCATGTAAACAATGGAAGAATCTTCCAAAGCATGCTAACTATGGGTTGGACGGTAAGGGGGTTAACTCATGCAAAAGTTGTCCAAAAATTTTAATTAAAAAGTTAAGAGTGTGGAGTCTTAATATTTAGACCATTTATAAAAAAAATTACTCACTTAACCACTTGGCTACTTAAATTTATTTATCATGCACTAGGGACTTAAAGTAAATAAAATATGGGGAGTGACAAAGGTTGTCATCAACTCGTTTATGATCTCGTCTTTCTCTAGGCCTTCGATTGCTTATGCCCATGCTAAGTATATAAGCCCGTTCATGACCTTCATCATCATGTCCATAGTATTTGTCATTGTCAAACCTATTGGAGATCTCCCCCTTCGAGACCTTTCCTCTACACGTTCAAGACGCTTACTAAGTTGTTCGAAATCTTCTTACATCATCATTCGTGTTTCCCGCATCATAGCTTGCATTTGAAAGTTGGGAACTCCACCTCTTTCACCGGGTTCATGTTCGTCCTGCGATATAATGACTATAAAACAAACCAAAGATCAGTAACAAAGTTAAATCTATTGTTCACTCATCCTCATAGATCGATGAAGCACTCAACTCGTGTTTCACTCAATTTGGCTTTTACCACTCTATTGCGCTCAACACTCTTACCTTTTACCACTCGATTCTCTTAAGTCCTTTAAGAATTTGTTTGGAACGAACTTAAACAAAATCGTAGTTTTATGGTGAAGAATGTTTGTGGCAATTATTTTGAGAAATAAGAAAAAACGGTAAAAATTGGCAAACACTAACAAGATGAAAATTTGACAAAAAGAAAAATCACACAACCCCAAATGATATCAAATGATGTAAAATGATATCACAACAACTAAACACACTTTGAAAATTTTTCTTCACTTTTTTTACTCCAATTTCTTTTTTAATTTTTTTTGTGTTCTTCTCTTTTTTTTTCCACGAAACTTTTTTTCACGAAATTTTTTTAATACCGAAAGATAAAATAACCGTCACCTGATTAGAAAACTAGCTTTGATATCAAATAATGCATGCTCATAATCAAGTTATGAATTACAAGAATGCTAAGTTTTCCTAATAGTTCTAAACAGGTAAGAATATAGAAATAAAAGTTATTAAACAAAGATGAATAAAAGATATGTGTAATTCAAACTTTTGAATCATTAACCAAAACCAGAAAAGAGTCAAAGTTATTAAGAACCTAACCTGTTTTCTATAAAGTTTGTTAATGAATAATAAGTATCAACAAAGCAGAAGAACTGAGACCCGCTATCTATAGAGAGATAGGAACCTACGGTATGATTGACCGCGACACTCCAAAAAGATTGACCGCCACACTTCAAAAAGGGATGGGAATGAGAGTGATAAGATCGATTGGTTGAACGCCACAAGACTTATGTCTTGATAAGTTCGGATATATTCTCAAAGAATGAAGGAGATTAAACTCTCAAATGTATATTGATCCAAATTTCCTTTCAAGAATACAAAAGAGCCCTATTTATTGAACTAGCTAGGTAGTCTAATAGCCATAAAAGATGGTACATGAATGTGTGTCTTACATTGAATAAAAAATGATGCATGAATTGACAAGTTCAATGTATGGCCGAATACTCTCCACTTGTAGTGCATGTAAATGGACATTTATCCCCGTTGCCAATGTATCTCTTTGGTTCAATATGCTGCATTAAGTCTTATATAATTATACATATCAAAGATTATATTTTTTTTGGTATAACTAAAGTATCCTTCATGTTTGTTTTACTGTCCATGAAAGTTAATTCTTTCTTGGATATGTGACAACCCCTTTTAACAACGTCATCTTTAAGATTGAATTTGCATTCTCTATTAAGAGTGCAGTGTGCCTTATTTGAACCTGTATTCTCTTTTAAAAGTGCAATGTGCCTTAGTAGTATATTCAGCACTTGATTAACGAATCATATATTATATCATGTTCCAATATGAGTTCGAAATAAACGTAATAAATTTAATATTCTAAAAAAAATAAAGGTAAACTATACCATTAGTCACTAAACTATGAGTAAGTTTTCCTTTTGGTCACTTAACAAAAAAATATTACAATTTGGTCATTAAACTATTTAAAAGTTTTCATTTAAATAATTGGGTTGTTAAAATCAATGTTACACCAATCGAAAACTCTCTTTCCCCTTCTCTTTTATAGTTTAGTTTTTTTCTTGAAGCAACTTTGGACATCACAAATCTACGAACTAAAATTCAAACATTTTTTTCTCTGATTTTCGAAACTGGCCATCAGATTGACTCGGATCTATGATATGTTCTTCTACTCATCGACGAATACTGATCCATTATATCGATTGTCGAATCATCGCTTAGAGCTCGCTGGCGGAACTTTTATTAAAAAGGAATTTAACAATTCAGAGGCTTAAGTAAAAACTTTTGAATAGTTCAATAAGTTGAATGATAATTTTCGAATAGTTCAATGACTAAATTGTAATTTTTTTAGTTAAGTGATTAAAACGGAAACTTTCTCATAATTTAATGACTAATAATATAGTTTACGAAGATTTGTTGAGGAACAAAGAATAATAATTAATAGACCTCTCTCCTTCACCCATTATATTTTTTACCAAATAAGCTTCTTCCTAACAAATTAAATATTTCATTACTTGACTAATTGGTCCATAAACTATGAAGTTTCTAAATTTAGGTATTTAAATTTATATATCTAAACATTATTTTTGTAATTAATGTTGGTTCATATAGATAATTCATTAAACATTTGCAACCAATTAAGAAGTGACATGTGTCATTAAAATTTTAATTTACCTTAATTTAACTAGAAAATTAAGAGAAAAAAAGTAATTAAACAAAATATATATAAATATTAAATAAAATAAAAATTCCTTCCTCTCCTCTCCTTCTCCCCCATCTTATTCCTCCCACCTCCGGTTCCCTCTCCATTGGATTGTACAAATTCAAAGCTGAAGGTCGAAAAAAAAATCCAAGCAGAAATACCATCTCTAAAATCTTTAATTTCTTCTTGAATTTTTTTTTTGGCTTGTTTTAAATTGTATATATTTGTTTATTGGATTGATAAAATTGAAAATTTTTAAGGGTTAGGACTAAATCAGAAGGGGGAGAAAAGGAGAGTTTTTAAGAAGGAATAAGTCCAAGGGCTTAATGGCTAATTGGCCATAGCTTTTTAAAACACCAAATCACGCCCCCCTTATTTTCATTTTTCTTTTTCTCTGCCGTCAACCTATGTTCTTCCCAATACTCTGCTGCCTTTGTCTTGTGCTTAAAAAGTCTTATTGTGTGCCCACCATCGTCAATTCTCCCTTCCTCTATTACCCCACGTCCTTGCTCTCAAGTAACCATAGCAGCCAGCAAGTAGCACAATATAGGTTGCACCAGGTCTTTTCTTCAGCGCTGCATCATGCCTCAACACAGCAGCCAGCAGTGCACCGCTGCTCTCTCACACAATAGCCGCATACTAGCTGCCTGGTTCCAGAGTTGTTGTTGCCGCTTATTGCATGATCCAGCTCAAGTAGATTGGACCTTAGACATGTTATTGAGATTTTGGCAAGAAAATTATCTTGAGTTATTTTTAAAGGATATTGCTAACACTATTGGCATGGTTGCTCACATTGTGTTTCTATTTTCTGTTTTTAATCTCAATTTGTGAATAATAATATCATATATGTATACAAAGATTTGGGGACTGAAACCATGAGAAGATCAATAAATATTTGATTTTGGGGTTAATTTCACTTTTAATCCCTTCTTCTTTTTATTGCTTTATATTGAGATCCTTTATTAATTTTAATCCCAAACTTAATTTTAAATTAGGATTATGTAAGAGATTAATTTTTTTATATAATCATAATATTGTAATTATAGGTTAGGATGTATGGGGTGAGCTTGTTGGCTATGGTTTAATTTGTTCGTACTCTTAGCCTACTTGCTGTCTAAATTCGTTTTTCTCATTAATAGATTTCGTCTTTTTTCTTCTGAATTTTCAAGGTATAGTTTAAACCCAAATTTGGCAAGTCTAACAAGATAGATACGTACAAGGGGTAGATTAAAGTGAATTAAGGCCTCTAAATCAACAAAATTTTCAAAAGAAACAAAACGTTAGGGACTTTAATATAATAAGCTTTGAACTTGAATTAAACAAAGCATACCAAGTTGTAAGAGTTCAACAAAAGCTCTTTCAACTCTTCCTTGGCGCATTTTAAAGATGAAAGGTCCATTTTTGAGATTTGGGTTTTCTTGTTTACATCGGGAATTGGGGAAGACCGAGAATCGGATTATGGTCAAACCAAAGTAGAAGCAATATATATATATATATATATATTAGGCGCCAGCAATGGCAGCTGATATGAGTGTATTAAAATATGAATAAATAGTTGAAGCATTAATTAGTGTGTTATAATCTAGCAAAGCTGTAATGAGTTGTTGTGTAGGTTTTGCCTTTTCCCACATAAAGAAAGCCGAAATGTTTATGAATTCGGATTGGTTATGATATGTTTTCGTGTCTTTGGTGCCAATGATGGAACAAAAAACTTGGGAGATGATTCAGCATGTAAAGAAACTTTGCTTTAGCCCCTACTTTTGTAGTCATTTTGCTGTGTTTGTAATGGACTGTCAAACGAGCATTGAACGAGAGTGATATGAGGAGGGATGAGGGTGGTGCTTCAATCTGTGTTTGGATTCAAGAATAGACAATTATATTTATCAGCTCTGCTTTTTGCACCTTCAACAATGTCTTTATCATTCTGGGTTGCATTTACAATATCAATCTCATCAATTTAAAGCATATCATAATTGAAATTGGAGAGAGGTGCTTGGAGTCCATGCAATCTACAGAGGTGTTTGTCAATTTTTTTAATAAAAAAAAAGCTTAATCGTATTATTCTATGATGTATTTCATTGAAGGTCGTCTTCGTGCCCTGCAAGTCACCAATCATTTCTTATATTTAAATGCCTTAGAAAGATATTATCAATTTATCAAATCTCAATCTTTATATAAAAATTAGTTAAAATGAAGTTACATTTTATTGAGTTTATATAAAATATAAAATTACAATATAGATGTATATAATTTTTAAAAATGATTATATATATATCAAAGATCATATTTTTGTAGTTTATCAAATTCACTTTAAAGTCCCCTTCCTTTATTTCTTTAATAAGACTTCAAAAAATCGAAAGCTCTCTTCCCTCTCTTTTTTATAAATTTAGTTTCTTTTTATGAAATAACATTAGATGTCACAAATTTGCAAATTAAATATTTTTTTTTTCTGATCTTCAAAACTGATATTTAGATCAACTTGAATCTATGATATGTTCTTCTACTCATTGATGGGTACTAATCTACTATACCGGTCGTCAAATTATCACCTGAAGCTTGCTGGCAACTTAACAATACAGTGACTTAAATAAAAACTTTTGAATAGTTTGATGACTTAAATAAAAACTTTCGAATATTGAAACTTAAATGTAAAGAGTACCAAGCAAATATATTGAAACTCAACCTAAGAGTTTACCATCTAATTGCTTAAGTTTAGGCATAATCTTAACCAGAACTGACTTAAACTTTTCATCAGCAATTGTGTTCCCCACTATCTCTAATTGATTCAAGTTGAAGTCTTTAAAAATATAAAAAGCCTCCCAATTGTCAATAAGAGCAACATCGCTGGTCACGGTTTCATCCTTGTTCGATTCACTTCCAACTGAATGAGACAAAGGAGAAGAGCACAAGTACCTTGTTGTGTCAATAGAATGATCGCCAATCTGGTTGTATGAAATATCCAGTACTCTTAATAATTTGAGCTTTCTCAAAGGCTCCAGAGCAGTTAAACTTCTCAGTTTATTGTTTCTCAAACTCAAACAAGAGAGGAGCTGCATAGCTTCCAATCCTAACATTCAAACAATTCATTCGGTCAAGTGTAAATTGCTAAAAAAGGTTCTACTCCAAATCAGTGCAGACTAATAGGAAAAAGACCCAAAAAAGGAGCATCATGCATTGTTTACATTCACATTAGATTCATAGTCTTCATACCTTTAAGAATAAAAGGGTATGAAGTGGAGTGGGAAGACAGAAATCTAAAATTTGTAAGAAACGCTAACAACAGCTCAAGCATTAAGGAACTTATTGAATAGTCTACAATTGAGAGTACAGTACCTTCAATTGATTGTAGTTCATTGTGGCTGAGATCTAACATTTGAACCCACAATAATTTCTCAAAAGCTCCCATCCGTGATAGCGATAAGTTGCTCAGCCGGAGACAGATAGGACCACATATGGCTGATGAAACTGAGTCCTTATACTGAAAGCAATGTTGAAGTAATGACTCTTTACTAGAAGTCACCTATAGAATAGATAGACAAAAGGTTCTCAGTTAACCTCTATGCAAATCTAACAATTTATACCAGAAATTAGTACAATAGTGAAAAATGAAAACCAGTATCTTATGATAATGGGGGTGCGACCAAACGTGCACAGAATCTAACACAAAGTTTAGTTGTCTAGCGGAAGGTTCTTTTTCCACCACAAAGTACCAATTCGGATAAACATACATAAGATACAGTAACCTAACAAGTAAACATATATTTTAGAAGTTGTAGAAAAGATCTGGCTACTTGCACAAAACATCAGAAACAACAGTCCAAATCTAAAGCTTAAATGATGATGCTTTTAGTGACAAAATCACTGAGAAAGTATGTACTCACCTTCTGCAGCAAGACCATGCTATGTTCATCCTTGTAGTACTGGTAATGTGTTGGATCCAATTTCATCAAATCACTACACAGCTCAAGAACTTCTTCTGAATGCACCAGTTTGTTAGCAAATGGATATGACATTACATCATAAGCCATCAGTAATCTAGCAAGTGTGAGCTTTCCAATTTTACTACAGAAAAGGAAGAAATAACAAAAATAAGAGACACCATTAATAATGTGTTTCCTAAGAGTTCAATAAAGGTAATAATTAAATTATCCAAGTTCACCAGTCCATCAACGATAACAGTTCACGGAAGCATTCAATCTCTTTAGCTAAAGCCTCAGAGCGCCAGTTAGATGCAGTTGATTCATGACCATTCTTGATACTTAGTTGATTAAAAGAGTTAATAATTGATTCCTCCGATTGTGATCCATAGATCTTAAAATTTTCTTCTCTCAATGAAATACTTTCTGCAACAGAAACTTGAAAGAAATCTCTTTCCATAGGCTGTACATGTACTTTAAATGAAAACATTGAAGGATGGCTATATTCAAACCCTCTTGTTGAAATGATTCCCTTGGAATGTCCAACACTAACTTCAACAGTAGAAAGAAGATCTGAAGATGGAATTTTTAAATGTGCAACCCAAACTCGTGCAGTTTGTGAGTTGCTTGCAGAAAGTGGTTTCCAAAGAAGATCTTCATTTTTATTAAATCCACATTCTACAGTAACTGTAGATGAGCTTACACCCCCAACAGGTTGATTAAAATAAAGAACAATAGGAAACGACCCTGAATCAGAATGCAAAGCAGTAAATGGAGAAAATGCAGAACCATTATAGCATCTATCTTCCACTAAAAAGACATCATAACCATGACCAGGCCAAGACGAAGCAAGTAGAGGAGAGTCAGTTGTAACTGTTTGGTCTAGTAGCCAAAGATGATAAAACCATCCACTTTGATCATCAGGGTCTGTAAATATAGCTTGATGTATGAATTCATATTCCTCTGGTAAGACCTTCTCTTTCGAGAGAAATCCTTCAGCCTTTTTCTCAAATAAAGCAGACAACAATACACTGCAAAAATTATTCATGCGATTCATATCATTAGCAGATATATTCAGCATGGAGAGAAACATTATACTCCGGCAATCAAGATGCTATTTAGAATAATTATTCATATTAAAACAAAAATTGATAACGCAATTAGTGCCTAAGTCCAACAACAAATACCATATCAAGGGCAGGATTACAGTGAATTGCTTGAATTTATTAATACACTTCAACTATAGCTCAGCGAAAAGAAACTTGGCCACAGAAAACATCAACAATTATCTAGCACAAATAACTAATATATTTATCAAACAAGGAATTGGCATTCACTTCCTATATACACAATGAAAGCACCATAAAGAAACATTCTGCCCTGAGATTTAAGGAAACGATTTTACCTTCGATTATGCCATGCAGAGTAGTTACTAAAATTTTTATAAATCATATCCTCAGTGTACTTCAATTCATCCTGTTCTGATCTCTTCATTGACTCTGCAACAAATCTGGGAAGAATAATAAAAGAAAACATGAATGGCACAAAGTAATAATTCTCAACACCTACACGCACCAAGATTAACAGAAAAGGCATAGTAATTTCACCTCCTATAATTCCATGCATGGAAATTACGAGAATCAGCCTTCTGGAACTTGTCCAGCAATCTCAGCTCATTATCGATCGATGAATGGCCCTTGCTGATAACCCATTTTCGATGATGCCACGCTCCATATGACTTAAAATTTTGCCTCAATGCGTTCTCTACCTGCACAATTTCCTTCAATCAATAAATTCCAAAGAAGGAATATATATATATATACACACGCAACAAAAGAAATATACTTCTAAAATAAAGTGAAATGGGATAAAATTATAGTATCATTCAGATCCTAACTAATCCAAACTAGAAAATCTCGATTTTTAAAAAATGTAAAATAAAATCACATTCATTTAACTAAAACAGGGCAGTAAAATGAAATCCTTAAAGTAAGCAAGCAACGCACCACTCTGAGTTCATCATCTAGAACAGATTTGATCCAGTCAGGATTACAATCGGGCTGACTCAGATAGTGCTCAACAGCGAGTTTCCTATAGTTCCAAGCGGTGTACGATTCAGGATTGATCTCAAGAAGCTTAGCACTAAGTTCAACCGCCTCTTTAGTGTAACTGACAAATTTTAAATACCAAGAAAAATCAAAATGGATAACAAAATATTCATCCTAAATTAGATAAAAAAAAGTTCTAAATAATATTACAAATTTAACCAAAAAAAGAGAGAGAAAGGATTACATTTTATTATGGTGAAAGGAGAAGAATTGAGTTTGGAGAGCGCGCAACTTCTGAGCTTTGGCAACCGAAGCCGCTTCCTCTTCAGGTTTCGGTGCTTTTCGGGGGCGGCCGTGCATTTTTTGTTTTCTCTTCCTGTTTCTCAAGTGGGTTTGGCTTGGGCTGTGGCTTTGACATTTTGATTTAATTCAATTTTTATAAATTACTAACACAATTATCGATATAGCAGAAAATTAAATTTACATATTGTATGCACAAATAATTATATTTAATCGATATAAAAATAAATTGATCTATTTATTTCTTTAAATATACGATTGAATCAAAATCAAAGTTTTAACAGTACTGTTAAAATCATTTTGTTAAATTCAAGTTCATTACAATGTCATTTTTTAGTTACATTGAGTGAATATATTTTCATTCAAAAAGTCACACAAAAAAAATTTAACAAAAAATTAACAGCGTTAATAATTGGACTAAAATATGAAAAGTAGAGGAACTAAATTCCTGGAAATAAAAATACTGGGACTAAATTCTAAATTTACAAAGAGTTCAAGTCCCTGTGACGTATTTTAACCTTAGTTATATAAACCCAAGTTGTTTTGCAGTACAATAATAGACTAGTTAGGGATGAGCGTTCCATTAAATTGAATGAAAAAATTTTATTTAATCGAGTTGGTGAATCCTATTTGAGCATCCTACCTGCCCAATGAAACAGTAATCTAAGGGCATAAGGATAGTAAAACAGAAAAAAAGTACCAAAATCATCTAAGAAAGGCACATTTAAGTACTAAATTACTAATGACAATCAATTAATAAGTTAAGGTAATGTTAACTCAAAATAGAATCCACCATAACGCAATAGTAAGAAACATGAACAGAAAAACAAACAAAAGAAAAAGAATGTATCTCCAAAGTTATGTTAATCACTACATGATAGATATATTGCCAACAAATAAGTTTATAAACAGCTTCCATGATCCATGTAGAATGAACAAAAGAAGTAAAAAGATTATGATCCATAGAAAAATTTTTGTTTTAACTCACAAAATGGGTGTCTAATTTTACTATTAATATTTTGTATTATCAAAATTTATAGGCGATAATATGCTTTCATTGATAAGGTGAGTAACTAAATTTATCCATAGAAAAATATGACATATATCATATCAACATTAATAATAACACATTCAAGAATATGTATAAACACAAAAAATTAACATAGGCCTTGGTACAAGCATTCCACACAAAGCATCATTTCATCCTCTAAATCATCTATAATATCTTCTTTGGCTCATTTCATTACAACATTCTTCTAATTAATCATAAATATATGATACTTTATTTGCAAATAAGTAATTTGGCTTTTATAGATCATACTAATTTTAGCTGTTAGAAACATATAGAAAGGACCAAATCAAAACATATACTTTATTCTTGAAATATCATAGTTTTGATGGAAAATATCCCATATTTCGAAATATGCCTTCGATACTAACAAGTAATCACTTCCCAAATCTATACAAATGGAACAATAAAAAAAATTGTCTATAAATTATATAAAACAATATATTATAGAAAAGAAGATACCTGAAATTTGAAATGAAGTTGGACGGCGAAGGCTGAAGGCTGGAGCAGAGAAGGCGACGACAGTGGTGAAAGCCGGGCGCCGACGACAGAGGAAGCGGGAGACAGAGTGGTCGCCGGAGTGGAGACGGCTGTCGACCGGCAGCGACGCTGGACAGATGGAGGTGGTACTGCTGAGCGGCACGGTTTTTTTTTTTTTTTGTGAGAATAAGAACTGATTTGGGATTTGGAATTTGGGATTTGGGAAAAGGGTCCGGTGGCTTTACGATTTTTACAGTAGTTACATTAATAACAGGAAAACATATAAGGACTAATTAAGTAAAAATACCCTTATAATATTTCTTCATATGATTCTCATCCATTAAAGTATATTTACATAACTAACTTAGGTTAGAACCTTCAACATATATCGCCTGGATTCATTTATTTATTTTAAAATAAAATAAAATAAAATCCAATTTAATTTTACATTCAAATTGAAATAGAGTTAACATTTAAAGTTTAAAAATATAATTTATTATTTAACAAAGCTAATATTTTATAGTTTTTATGATTTAGTAAATGAATCTTTTGCTTGAAATTAAACTACCATTAAAAAAATCAAGACATGTTTCATTTAATAAATTTTAACTCTGTTACAATTTAAACTTAATTAATTCTGTCTAATAACATATAGACTAAACTCATCCATTTAATAATAGATAAATTAATTTGATCAAATCCCTATAACATAGGGACCTCCACAGTACTTTCAACGTACACGCATACATCTAATCTAATACTTATATTTAATATTTAAGCACTTTATTGAGTTAATATCACTCTTACTCGAATCATAACTCAATTATGAAAATACAAAATTTCCCCTTCTTTTAAATTATAATTAATATTATTATCTAATCTAATCTAATATTATATTTAAACACTTCTACTATTATGTAACCAATCTAGTCATGT
Source organism: Gossypium arboreum (assembly GCF_025698485.1). NCBI lineage: Eukaryota > Viridiplantae > Streptophyta > Magnoliopsida > Malvales > Malvaceae > Gossypium > Gossypium arboreum. The sequence continues at coordinate 1,564,172 of NC_069073.1, read as the reverse complement.
TTCTAATAACACTAGCCACGCCATCAAATCAAATCTTGATGAAATCCAAATTTAAGGACCAAAATGGATGAATACATCAGAAAATAAACACTAGACAAAAAGTTAAAACATGTTGTCACAAGGGATACACCATGGACGATGAAGCAAGGATGCCATTCCTCACTTTTGTTTTTTTAGTGTTTCAACATCTCTCAGTTTCTGAACAACACTTTTTTCAGAATAACAGAAAGCAATTATCAGAAGTCAGTAGTTAAGAAAGTCAATAGTCCCCACTGCATCCACTACCTTCATCTCTAGTAAGCTATTTCTTTTTAATTATTAAGTAATGTGGTTCTCGTATAGGCATCGCTAACTAGAACAGTGAGCGCTTGCACTAAGCATATCTAGGCATAACTGTCCGGTTGGCCGATAAAATTCATTTGTAGGATATGTGATGTTATTTTACTTTTCTTGAAACATGATATGTGGAATTACTGAACCAGACAAAGCAACAAGAAGCAATGAAACCAAAAACGTAGACTAGATTTCACACGATAATGCCCTAGTTTCTTTCAACATATACCCTTTGCCTTGCTGTGCCACATGGGGCAGGATGGTTGCTCCTATTGCTATTTCCCATCATTTATCGTGGAGGTTGGAAATTTCAGGCAGCTCTCTCCATCCATATAAAGTAAAGCATGCATCTACCTAAATCTGGAAATATAGCAGAAATCAAGAATCTGATCTGGTGGTTGTAAAGGATGATAGAAGTCCTGCGGCTTGTACGGGTAAGATGTCACCAAATGTTGACATGGCAGCTGCAGATCTATCCTTGAATATGCCCACTTGCCCATCCGTTAATATCGATCCCAGTTTTAAAGTGCTCTCCCCGAATCTACTGCCAACCTGCCCAGGCAAATACAAGGGAAATCACTATCAACATAAAAAGTTAATATGCCTGACATGGCTGCAAAGCATCAAATATGCCAGGATATTTACAACTTGCTAATAAGTAACTTTTTATAAATACACCATACTCGTGTTAAGCAAACTTGCCAAACTGTTCGTATAGTCTCAACAAGGGTTGAGACCTGAGATTCACTCCAGTATTCTTTCCCTCACATGTCAATACATTCATTAACTTGACATGTACAATAATCACCACTGGTTGTGACCAATCCGGTTGAGAATCAATTAAGAAAAAGTCTAGACCAGAAACTATTAGAAACAAATTGCGTTCCATGGTATGAGAGTACATTATACTTCAGGATTGTAGTAGTCCACAACAGTATGAATGTGGAAAAATAGATTAACTTAAAGGGCACAACTTAGGGTTGCTCAAGATTACCACACTGAAAGTGAATTATTCAAATTCACTCCTTGCTGGCTATGTACAACAATCTACCTTCGATAAAGAATAAAGAAAAATGTTAGGTGTCTTCCACTGTGGTATTGCCTATTTCCAAGAAGAATATAGAGGCTAGCCATGATTAATTGGAAATGTTTTCCTCTTCATAAAACCACTAAAACAATGTAAACATTCAAAGTGTAGCATATTACTCCAATAAAATAAACTTGTCTATATTTTCTACTTCTGTTAGGTAATTAGATTTTTCTTCCTCAATAAGATCCAAGGGTTTTGATTTTACTATTCAGGGTTAAATTACAATTACACCCCTCACCATTTCCTATTTTTCTAAAGAATACCCTTGTGTTCATTTCCTTGGCACTTGAACAACCTAAAGCCTTATTCCATTATCATAGAGGACTAAAACATCAATTTTGACCAACAAATTGGAAGAATTCCCTTAGATGTAAAAGGTATCGTTGTCAAAAAAAATGAAGTTAGTTTTCTAACTATTTTGTGTGAAATTAATATCACAACCCCTTATAACAACAAAACGAAACCTCAGGGTTCTAAGTGCAAATTAAAAAGAAAAAGAAAAATGACAAGTTATTATTTGCAGAGGTAAAACTAGAGTGAAACTGTAATCGAGTCTCTCTAGCAGCGGCAATCTCGGCACTTACAATATTAAATTGTCTAGAAAAAGAATTTATTTTCTTGCTATAATAATTTCAACTAAATTCCTTCCAATACGATATATTTTGTTATTATTCCCGAAAACTTCACTAGTTTTCTTCTTTTTTTTAAAAAATTGTCTTGTGACATATGTAATTTAATTTTTTAAATAAAATTAGTATATGTTCAGGCAAAAGAGGGAAAAAAAGCATGCTAGTATATCTGCTTAAGCTATAGAAATACAAAGAGATATTTGAGATTTAAAACTGAGCAAAGATAGGAGATTAATAAATAAAATATGAGGAAAAAAAATTAGAAATGTCAGGTATAAGAGTGGCGAAGTTATAAAAAGAAAAATGGTTCTCTCCATACTTGTGGTTGAAATCTTGTAAATAAAATTATTTAGAAAAATTAGTTTAAGTCATGGGATTATAACTTGATATGATAACCCAAATAATTTGAAGAGTGTAAAAATAATGATCAGTAAAATGAAAAAGATAAATAACAAATAGAGTTTTTTAGCTTTCTTTTACCCATAACACATGAAAAATATAAAAAATTTATTTCCAGGGAGGCAATTTAATTTAATTTAGCATATAAGTATATATATGTACTTTGGTAAACTATCAAATATCTTGGAGGACTTGGTAAATTACCAAAAACCTTGGGGGCCAAGGCCCCCTCTGGCTCTTTGGAGGCTCTGCCTCTGCTCTCAAGACCGGCTCAAATGAAACCAAACATATCTATTCCAACCATGTACCTTAGACTCTATAGCCAATGGCAACACATAGGGGCATCAGCAAGCTTACTTTTGAGGTGTACACTAACTTCTATATTAGATAAACCTTTTGACTCACAAAACAGGGAATTAGACAAACCTTTCAAAAACAGACAAAAAATGATGAATAACCTCACCTGCATGAAAGATTTTAAGAACGGCGTTGCAACACCAAAGCTCTGGTGGTCATCCAAATCACCTTTCCGGGAAAGCTCTCCACTTGTATAAGCTTCCCAGGAACTTCTTGAAGTAATATCATTGGAGGCAGCTATAATAGGTTTCCCAGTATTCCCTCTAGAAGACAATGCTGGAGCACTGCATGAGAAGCCGTAAATTATAAGAAAAGCATTTACATGAGTAAATAATTCTAGATAGTATGCAATTTGATTAAAGTGAATGCAAGACTGTGTAGCCAAAAAAAAAAAAGAGTTAAACATGAACCTGATTGGAAGATATTTGAAACGAGGAACCACAGAACATCTCATAATATTCGACTCGGAATTAGTAGGCAGCTTCTGTATGGTGTCTGTATACTTCCGATTAAGCTGAACAAAGAACCCGAAGAGCACAGCATGCCGGAGGTATGACTGCCTCTCATTCTCCCATAAGTATGGCTCATACCTTAAAATTATTTAGAAAATACCATTAATCAAAACATATAAACATTTACTAGTAGAAACAATAGCTAATGATGAACTGATAAGTGAAAATGCAACAATTTCATCTGAATTTCACACAGTTCGATAAATATCAGAGCTGTAACAATCTGGTATGGATAAATATCAGACCAGTAATAATCAGGTATACTTAACAAAGGCAATAATATACCAGATGAAGCTTTGCATAAACTTTTGCAATGTTGCAAGTAAAACAAGCAGATATCTTCTATTAACAGTAAAGGCCCATTGTAATAAATTACAGCAACCTGTACTTGCAATGTGCTTAGAGTTTGGAGGTGAAAACCAGCAGAACATATTCAAGCCAGTTTACTGATTTTCCAGTGTTTCCTTCATATCTACACCAATCACTAAGTTTCTAGGAAATAGAAAGGGAAAACAAAAGAAGGTGAATCAAGGACTAGGGTCTTGATCAACTATAAATGTCCCAGCACAAGAAAAAATAACATCAAGACTTCCAGCTTGGAAAAAGTTTCCTTCACCATAAAAAATTTTAATTTACTAAATGCTCTCATCAAATCCAGCTGATAGGCTTTAAAGAATATTCATCTCACTTAATATTTTACTATCTGGATTGCAGATGGTTCAATTGTGGGTGACTAATACAACTTGTTTAATAGACTAATTGAACCAATTTACATGTAGGACGCCTTAAAATGTTGGGAAAAGTAGTGCACCTAAATCATGCTTTGCCCTACAAGCAAATCACTAACAATTTGAGCAAAAAGTGCCTGACAATACCCCAGTGATACTTTACTAGTTTGATGGCAACATATATTAAATGAAAGAAAACAATAGGAATCAAAACCAAGCTTAGAGGCATCCTGTTAATCATGTAAAAAGGATATGGAAATACTTACGTCAGCCAATCAATCGGATCCAACTTTTGTGAAAAAGAATAGATAAGGCCATCAACACTGTCTCTAACAGCAGACTTTGTCTGAATGTGGTCCTGCTTCCTTCTGAATGCTGATTTAGACTTCGGTTTTATAGATAACTCTTCATTTACATTGAAATCACCCCCAGAAAGAACATCAGCAGCAAACCTTATGTCCAACAAGACCTGTAAAATTCCTTTCTCTGACACTTGAGCTCCAGAGGCTTCTCTAGTAGAGAGAAAGTTCTTATAAATTGAAATAACCTACATGATGAATAAAAAAAAATGAATAGAATAGAAACCAATGAGAATCTAGCAGAATACAATTTAAAGCTAGTGAATATTTTTGAAAAGAAAGCTTTGTAGGAAAAAGAACCCACCATAGAAAACTTATCAAGATAGAAGCATAATTTCTTTATTCATTTAAAGAAATCATTTAATACTTCAGACAGAAGTAATGACCAATTAAATTTCAGGAACTTTAGTCATCAGGACATTGTGCCTATATACTCATTTGGAATCAATTGCTTCAACCCCAATTAACTGAGTTTGCCAATGGCCACAAAAAGCATCATATCCTTCCGTTGAGCCCTTCTATGTTCTGATTTACCATATAAACATAAGCTTAACATTCTAACTAACATTATAGGCATCATTTTCTTCCATCGCAATAGTTTTTTCCTTTTACATTCAATGGAAATCTCACTTTAAGATTAGAAACTGAAAAGAATTACTGAGTACAAGATTAACAATTTCTAACATAAACAAGAGAAACAAGACAGTCACTAAAGCACCTAAATCAATCTAAGTTGACAGTAATCATGTAAGTTGGACACAAACATGCAAAGAGACCAAAAAAGCGGTTGAAGAACCAAAGTGGTCTCACCATTTCTGTACGTGGAAAATATACTATACCAAAGACTAATCGACCTAAAAAATACTTGAAAGTCTCTTCTCATTTCATTTCTTTGTTCCATATGTATTGAAAGGTTAAGTGTCAGAAAATGAACCATGCATGCAAAACTTAATCCTCTATTTAGAAACTGACATAAGGCTTTCATTAGTGCTATAGGGGTAGTTCCTTATACCAGGATGGTATAGCCTATATAGAATATAAATCAGAGGCTAGACTGATTTCACTGCTATGTCTCAACAATTTACCAGAATTCTTTATTGCCCTTCATCATATTATTCCATTGTAGGTAATAAATAAGACTTTTTAAGCAGTATATGAGATCACACCCGTTACTCTTATTGTAGCAACAAGGAGAAATCTAACGGTGGATAAGCTTATATCAGTTAATTGAACAGTAATCCAATCTTAAAAGAGGAGTATAATAAGCCAGCTGGCCTATCTTGAATCTATCCTGGCATTTCTTTATTTCTTCTTTTAAGAAAATCTAAACTCATAATCGCATCCTGCCCTTATAAATGGTAAACAAAACCAAGAGTATTGGTAATGATTAACTTTTATTCTGCGGAGCAGTTACCAATCTTTACACTTAGCATTCATCATTCTATCAGAGGCTATTAAGGAGTTCCTCAGCATTTATGTGTCCTTCAGAATCCAATTCCTTTTTTATCTACATTTTTCTCAAAACAATGGATTCTATCAAAGAGTTTATTCTTGCAGCATGCTTTCGTCTTCTAGGGTTCTCACTTTAAACAATTAGAGCCCTTATCAAAGAGCCTATTCTTCACACAGGAACAAGATTTAACAGATTATGGAAAACATATGTGGGATTGAAAATATGATTCCCATTTTGCCAACAAACGTATGAGTCGTCAATAATACAGTACTCGTAATTCCAATAACCATGGTTAAATCCCTAACAGCCTCAAGTACAAATAAATATTTGTGTGGATATAATTTCTAGTTTAGTAGGAATGGAGCACATTGATGATGTTAGCAATATAACATCAGACAAGAATATTTGAAGTGGCTGCGGAAAAGTAAAGATGCAAAAAAATCTTAAGAGTGAATTCATGAACAACTTCAGCATGAGCCATTGCTGCACTAGAAGACAATTCAATACGCTCCCAAGTTGTTCATATGACACGGAAATGTACCATGCATCAATGTGAAGTCAATCAACGCTAAAGGTGGTGAATATGTTATAGATAACGTATTAAATTATGTGAAGAAAGAATGGTATACATTCTCACATTACTGCTAGATCTAATAAGAGCATCAAGCATTAAAAAAGGTATAATGAAATTTACTATATTTCTATTTTATTATTACCACCTGGGTTTTTCTCTTTTTTTACCAACTTAAAAGACAGTATCAGGTAATCTTCCATGTTTACCATACTTAAATTCTCCATGGTTACATTGTACACTCATAGTTATGCCATCCATCTTATTTAGGGGAAAGAAATGAGAAGGCAACTTTAAACTGAATGAAGTCAAACTTATCATCTGCTCAATAATGGATTGATTAGGTTAAAAACCTGATGAATGACACCTCAAAGCTGGGCTCATGTTAACCCAAGCAAAATCAAAATAGGTAGCACCCAATTATTGCATCTATACTAATAATAAAACCCTTAATTGAGTTGGTGTCATAAGTCAAAATGGAAAATTTTCATGGTAAAAATGGAAGAGGAATGTTAATTTCTTTTTAATGTTTTTATAAAACTTTTTATTTTTTCTTCCAAAAGCTAACCACTTTTACATTAGAAAAGAAAAACCCACCTAAATTACTACATGCTCCTCTGGCAAAAACATATCCATTCAAGAACCACCCAAATGGAATAGCAAATCAGCTAGTCAATAGAAATCTTACAGTAATTAAACCCCCCAAATCCAACTAAGTCAAGACATCAAAAACCATAGTGCATGGAGCTGTATAGAAGTTAAGAAAGCTCTTCAAGGGATAAAACTGAAGTTAAGAAACAATAATCTAACTGTATGCAAGTCAACACTTCCAATATTTGCTGTCAATTAAGGCTTTAATGTATATGTTTACAAGAAAAAGAACTGCAGAAATAACATCAAGAGAGCAATTAAAGTACACACAGCATTGTTTTAGTATATAGAATATAAACAAGATAATTGCAGGTTCCTAGAATAATCAGCCAACGTGATGCAAAACAAAATTTGTACCTTTTCAATAAGGCTCAATGCAAACCTTTGCACAATTGATTTGTCAAGAACATGGCCTCCAATTCTATGAATTTCTGCACATGCTTGACATAAGAAGGATATCACATAGAGAGACGGCATAGACGGGAGTGATATTTTCATCTCTGATGACCCCTCATCAGATTGTTCTTGCTTAACAATTATCTCTTCCCAACCCTTAACAATATATAAAAGATAAATGAGTAAGCTAATAATTAACATAATTGCATTTTGGAACTTAATATGCAAAAAAGCAATATACTTAAATTACACAAACAAACAATACGAATAGAAGATAGTCTAAAAGGTATAAAATACCAATCAAGCCTCAGTCTTAGTGTTCAAAAGTTTTAAAACCACTTGAGAAGAAGCAAAGTGCAATACTTCTCTCATGATTTCCCTATTGCAAGATTCTAAAATTTCATTAATCCAATTACTAATGAACTAATTTGTTGCATTCATATGTCAAATTTCAAGATTCTACATGCCAAAAGGGAAATGTAAGATATGAATAGATATATATGATGAACTTGTATCAGTGTGTGCATTGCATATATGCAGGAGAACACAAATCTGGCATGTCAAAAGGGACTATGGAGGGACAATGTAAAGCGTCTCAAATAGTAGAAGAAACAACTCAAATATTGCAAATGTACTCTGATCATCCATCCCTGATGAACCACAAAGGAAGCTGCCAATGGCGTTTACAAAGCTTTCTAGTGATCGATGTTACTTGGAACTATTGATCTAGTATGAGGAATGGGAATTAGAGCATAAATCACTACTTACCTAAAACATAATTCAATAGGGATATTCTTCTTCAGTTCACTTAATAGGTATGGAATACGATTAATTAGAACACAAAACATTTTTAGATCATATATGCATATATACACACACACACATATATATAGTTCAGCTTAATTCAAATAATATAAATTTCTAAAATTATTATACAAATAATTCATTTGCATAACTTTAATGATAAAAAAGATCAAATAACCATTGATAAAGAATTATAGACTCATGAAGCTTAATATAAATATTTAAAAAGTAAATAAAATTAATAACATTTTACTTTTACAAGAAAATAATTTTAAAAGTCCAAAATATCATTTAACAGTTAACATTGGACCCATAGAAGTTTAAGGGCTTATTTGAGTACCAATTAAAGTTTAAGGGCTTATTTGGGTGTAACAAAAGTATATGCTCATCTAAATAAAGTGACGAAGCTCAAGGGCTTATTTAGTACATTAGCATTACAAATATTTGTCATGTGTCAATTGATTATGGTAAGCGAACATGTTTTTAAGTTTGTATGTTTTCAAATAAAGCAAAAAGCATAATTAACAAAATGTTTCCAATTGTCAAAAAATTAAAAATAAATGAAAAGGAAATATCAGAAACAGAAGACAAACCCATAGCCACCCCACACCAACATCGAAGTCAAACAAAAGTATCACTAGTATACTTGATAATTCCGCTTTTGGAAATCATTACTTGATAATTCCAACTTTGATTTAACATTAGATATGGTTTTGTTTTACTGTTTGGTTTTCTTTTTAATATCTCTACAGCTGTGCATCAAAGTGATATCAGAGTGAACTTATATTATTGTTGAAATAGTTGTTCTGATTATAAGCATTGACTGGTTGCAGTAGAGGACGCGGAAGAGGACACCAATCCAGCAAACAAAATTAGCTGAGTCAAGGAAT